>NC_063339.1:4259538-4265506 GCF_021869965.1 Rhincodon typus
TATCTCTGCACACACACCCTGACACTCCCCTTACACACACACATATCTCCCCACGCACATCCTGACACTGCCCGGGCACACACACACATATCTCTCCCCACACCCTGACACTGCCCCTCCAAACAGTCCCTGGCTCCTTGGAGCCACTCACGCAGCACCACAACCAAGGCAGCAATGAGAGTGTGGGAGAGAGACAGAGAGTAAGAATGAGTCAGAGAGAGTGTAATAGAGTGAGAATAAGTCAGAGAGAATGACAGAGAGAGAGAATGAGTCAGACAGAATGATGGAGAGCTCTGCAGAAGGTTCATTCAACCTGAAACATTAACTCTTGATTTCTCTCTACAGATGCTGCCAGACCTGCTGAGCTTTTCCAGCAATTTCTATTTTTGTGTGTGACAGAGAATAATTCAAAGAGAGAGTGACAGAGAGAGAATGTGTCAGAGAAAGAGAGTATGATAGAGAGAGAGAATGAATCAGAGAGAAAAACAGTGTGAAAGAGAGAATCAGAGGGAGGGACTGAGAGGCATAATGAGGGAGAGTGAAAGGGTAGGAGAAAGAGAGAAAGTAAATTGGAGAGAGGGAAAGTGAAAGAGTGAGGGAGAGATATTGAGGGGACAGAGGGAGGGGAAATGAATATGAGATAGGTAGGAAGAGAGTTATGAGAAATGGAGGAGACAGAGTGAGAGAGTGACAGATGGGAAGGACTGAGAGTATGGGAGGGAGTGAGTGTGTGGAAGGGACAGAGTATGTGTGTGAGGGATGGATGGAGGGAGTGGGAGTATGTGAGATGGAGGGAGAGAGTGTGGGAGGGGTGGAGAAGGAAGGAGAGAGTATGTGATGGAGGGATGGAGAGAGAGTGTGATGGGGAGAGGGAGACAGTATGATGGAGGGAGTGAGGGAGGGAGCAGGCCGCTGCCTGTCCGAGGGGGTGAGGTGAGGGATGAGCTGAGGAGCGGTATGAGGGTAATTCTCAGTCCTGACAGTGAGGATTCCCGCTCCTTAGTAGCTTCAGGCTGGGGCTTCTGCAATTTCTTTCTCATTCTCTGTTTCTCTGTCTCTGCCCTTCTCTCTGACTCTCTCATTCTCTCTATCTGTCTGTTTGTCAGTCTGTCCTTCTCTCAGTCACTGTCTCTCTCTCTCTCTTGTCTCTATCTGTCTCTCTCTGTCACTGTCTGTCTCTCTGCCTGTCTCTCTCTCTTTCTCTGTCTGTCTCTGTCATTGTCTCTCTGTATCTGTCTGTCTCTCTCTGTCTCTCTTGTCTCTATCTGTCTCTGTCTCTCTGTCTGTGTTTCTCTCTGTCACTCTCTTTCTCTGTCTGTCTGTCTCTCTCTGTCTCTGTCTGTCTCTATCTGTCTCTCTCTGTCACTCTCTTTCTCTGTCTGTCTCTCTCTCTCTCTGGTGGTGTGTGTCTCTCTCCCTGTCTGTGCTGTACAGACTGGATTCTGGGCAGTGCCCAGCCTGAGGAAGGTGGTAGTGCCTGGGAAACTCGGTGCTGTTCAGGGAGAGGAGGAGAGCTGCCTGAGCCGAGAGCAGACGCTCAATACCCTGCATTCCCAGCACAACCACACACCCAGCTGCTCCCGACTCACTACAACCACAACTTCCATTTCTACAGCGCCTAGTCCGTCCGCTCGGCTCCGGCCAAAGTTCGCCGTTTTACCCCGGAGCAGCTGGGAGACACAGGGGGTGAAGATGGAAGTGGTCTGTCGGGGAAGATGAGCGGATTTCCTAGCGAGGTGCTTTGGAAACGAGCTGCTAACTCCTCCAGATGATCCGAGGTGACCCAGGGGCAGTGAACATGAAGTTCCCTGAGCCCAGCTCCCGGGGAGAGGCCAGGCATTGAGCTGTTCGAGCCGCGAATTCCTCAGCCTCTGCTAGCTGTTCTTTACCGACTCTCAGGTCAATACAGTAAGGCTGGTTTCAGTCCTGAAGTCTCTCCCTGTGTTTCTGTGGTTCCAGTGTGTCTCTGCTGTTTTACTAGACTCTCCCTGACTCCTGATAGTAGCTTCTGTTGAGGGGAATAGCCCCTACAAACACAGAGCCCCTACCAGCTGTTACCCAGCTCCTTACCCTGTGGACACTCGGCCCTGGGCTGTGCCTACACTCTGCCTCCTGAGCCCTAGTACCAGTTTACTGGCTCCAGGCTGTGATGAGGTGGGTAATGTCCTGGGAATATAAATCCAGTGCTAGGCTCCTGAGGGAGTGTGGGTTCAAACCTCGCCATGGCAGAGATGGTGGGATTTGAACTCAATTTTTCGAAAGCTGACCCAGTCGTGCCCAATGGCTTTGTTGAATCATAAAAAAAAGTTAGTTTGCACATGCAGCAGGTAATTAAAAAAGCAAATAGGATTTTGTCCTTCATTGCTAGAGGGATGGAGTTCAAAAACAGGGAGGCTATGCTGCAGCTGTATAGGGTCCTGGTGAGGCTGTACCTGGAATACTGTGTGCAGTTTTGGTCTCCTTACTTGAGAAAGGATGGACTGGCACTGGAGAGGGTGCAGAGGAGGTTCACCAGGTTTATTCTGGAGTTGATAGGGTTGGTTTATAAGGAGAGATTGAGTAGATTGGGACTGTACTCATTAAGGGTGAGGGTGGGGGGTGGATCTTAAAGAAACATACAAAATTATGAAGGGAATCGATAAGATAGAAGCCGGGAAGTTGTTTCCACTGGCGGGTGAAACTAGAACTGGGGGGCATATCCTCAAAGTAAGGGGGAGCAGGTTTAGGATTGAGCTGAGGAGGAACTTCTTCACCCAAAGGGTTGTGAATCTGTGGAATTCTCTGCCCAGTGAAGCGGTTGAAGCTACCTCGCTGAATGTTTTTAAGGCAAAGATGGATTTTTGAACAGTAAAGCAATTAAGGGTTATGGTGAGTGGGCGGGTAAGTGGAGCTGAGTCTCAAAAAGATCAGCCATAATCTTATTAAATGGTGGGGCAGGCTCGAGGGGCCAAATGGCCTACTCCTGCTCCTAGTTCTTAAGTTTTTATGACCGTTTAACCATTGTCAATTGTTGTTAAAAACCCATCTGGTTTGTTAATATCCTTTAGGGAAGGAAATCTGCTATCCTTATCTGGTCTGGTTTACATGTGACTCACAGCAATGTGGTTGACTTTTAACTGCTCTCTGGGCAATTAGGGATGGGCAATAAATGCTGCCCTAGCTAGTGATGCCCACAATTCTGTGTGCAAATTTTTAAAAAAATGCTTTAGCTGTGGCGTAACCAGTGCTTTATATAATTTCACCATAACCTCTCTACCCTCAAACTCTATGCCTCAGCGAATAAAGGCAAGACAGGCAGTGAAGGTGTAGGTTTTTTTTCCTTTATTCATTCTCAGAATGAGGGCACCGCTGGCCAGGCAGCATTTATTGCCCATCCCTAATTGCCCAGAGGGCAGTTAAGAGTCAGCCACTTTGCTGTGGATCTGGAGTCACATGTAGGCCAGACCAGGTAAGGATGGCAGTTTCCTTCCCTGAAGGGCATTAGTGAACCACATGGGTTTTTCCCGACAATTAACAATGGATTCATGGTCATCATTAGACTCTGAATTCAAGATATTTATTGAAATCAAATTCCATCATCTGCTGTGGCAGGATTCAGACATTATCTGGGTCTCTGGATTAACAGTCCAGCGATAATACCACTAGGCCATCGCCTTCCCTGGTATGCAGGGAGAGAGTTGAGTGATATTCTGTTTTGGTGATGGTATGGTTGTGTGCTCAGAAACCTGTTTAGCAATCAACGTTCTGCGCCACCTCATTCAGCCTCAGACTGTTCCAGGGAGAAGGGTGGGATTGCTGGAACAGAGTTTGGAGTGGGGACCAGAAACAATGGCTTCAGTTGTCCCCATATTTAATTGGAAAATAAATTCTACTCATCCAGTCCTGGATGTCGGATGAGTTGGTAACAGAGGAGGGGTTGGGAGAGGTGGTAGTAGAATTGAGGTTGTTAGTATTAAATGTATAAAATAACGCAGTGCTTTCAGACAAAGTCACTAATGGGAGCTGGGAAATAGAAGGCCTGAGGATAGAGTCTTAGGGACACCAGAGGGTAATGGAGCTGGCGCAGGAAGGGAAAGACAGCGCAAGTGCTTCTCTGGCTGTGACAGATAGATAATAATGGACCCAAGTGAAAGTTTTCTAATCCAGCCAGATGATAGTGGAGAGATGTTGGAGGAGGATGGTGTGGTTCACTGTGTCAAAGGCTGCAGACAGGTTTGGAATTTTTTTTTATTCATTTGTGGGATGCGGACGTTGCTAGTTGGGCCAGCATTTATTGCCCATCCCTAGTTGCCCCTTGAGAAGCTGGGGGTGAGCTGCCTTCTTGAACCGCTGCAGTCCATGTGCTGTAGGTTGACCCACAATGCCCTTAGGGAGGGAATTCCAGGATTTTGACCCAGCGACACTGAAGGAACAGCGATATATTTCCAAGTCAGGATGGTGAGTGGCTTGGAGGGGAACTTGAAAGTGATGTTTTTCCCATGTATCTGCTGCCCTTGTCCTTCTCGATGATTTGATTTGATTTATTGTTGTCACAGAGACCTAAGTGCAGTGAAAGGCTAAATTTGTGAGCAGTACAGGCAGATTATAGTAAGCAAGGATGTACAGATCATAAGATGCTTAAGACAGAGTGAGACATATAGAGATGGAAGTGGTCGTGGGTTTGAAAGGTGCTGTCTAAGGATCTTTGGTGAATTTCAGCAGTGCGTCTTATAGATGGTACACACTGCTGCTACTGAGCGTCGGTGGTGGAGGGAGTGGATGCTGAGGAATGATGAATGGGGAACTTACTTTCCTCACAGTCACAGAGGACGTTATTTTCAACTTTGCTTTTGATTCTGTGGCAGGACCAGAAACCTGATTGATTTAAGCATGGAGTTCCGGGAAGAATGGGCAAGGATTTTGTGAGGCAAATTTATTTTTAATTCATTCACGGGATGTGGACATCATTGGTTAGGATCTGAAATTAACAAGCTAATGATAACTCTGTAACTGATAGCTGGTTGTCAGAAAAACCAATCTGGTTCACTTATGTCCTTTAGGGAATTAAATCTGCTTTCTTTCCCTGGTCTGGCCACATGTTATTAGAGTCACAGAGCCATACAGCGCGGAAACAGACCTTTCAGTCCAACCTGTCCACGCTGATCAGGTTTCCTAAGCTGAACGAGACCATTTTGCCTACGTTTGGCCCATATCCCTCTAAACCCTTCCTATTCACCTGGCCAAATGTCTTTTGACTGTACCTACACCTACCACTTCCTCTGGCAGCTCCTTCTCTATAGGCATCACCCTCTGTGGGAAAAAGTTACCCCTTTTAAAACTTTCCTCTCTCACTTTAAATCCATACCCTCGAGTGGAAGAAGGCTCTAGGCCCGAAATGTCAGCTTTCCTGCTCCCCTGATGCTGTTTAGCCTGCTGTGTTCATCCAGCTCTACACCTTGTTATCTCAGATCCTCCAGCATCTGCAGTTCCTACTAGCTCTATGCTAAATATCTTCTTTACTACCCTGTCTATCTGTGACACCACTTTCAAGGGACTATATACCTGATCTTCTAAGTGTCTCTGCTCAACAACACTCCCCAGGGCCCTACCATTAACTGTCTATGTTGTATCTGGGTTTGCCTTACCAAAATGCAACATTATCACATTTATCTAAATTAAACTCCATCTGCCACTCCTCAGCCCATTGACCTAGCTGATCAAGATCTCATTGTACTCTTAAATAACCTTCTTCACTGTCCATTATACCACCAATTTTGGTCTCATCTGCAAACTTACTACCAAACTTCCTATATTCTCATCCAAATCATTCATATAAATGACAAACAACAGTGGATCCAGCACCAATCCCTACGGAACATCACTGCTCACAGGCCTCCAGTCCGAAAACCAACCATCTACCACCAACCATCTAACCCCACTGTGAAGCCTCTTCTAAGGATGCCTAACCTGAAGAAGTTACCCTCCTCCC
>NC_063339.1:4265516-4272549 GCF_021869965.1 Rhincodon typus
TGCTGCTTGGCCTGCTGTGTTCATCCAGCCCTGAACCTTGTTGTCTCTCATCTACCACCACCCTCTGTCTCCTACCATCAAGCAAATTTTGTATCCAATTTGTTTGCTCTTCCTGGATCCCGTGTATCTAACTTTACTAACCAGTCTACTATGTGGAACCCTGTCAATGGCCTTGCTAAATTCCATGTTGACAATATCTACCACTCTACCCTCATCCATCTTCTTGGTCCCGTCCTCAAAAACTCAATCTGGTTGTGAGACATGATCTTCCACACACAAAGCCATGCTGACTATCCATAATCATTCCTTGCCTCTCTAAATGCATGTAAATTCTGTCTCTCAGAATCCCCTCTAACAACCCACCCAACACTCAGACTCACAGCCTATTGTTCCCTGGCTTTCCCTCGCAGTTTTTCTTAAATAAAGGCACAACGTTAGCCACCCTCCAGTCTTCTGGCACCTCACTGGCGGCTGTACATGATATAAATATTTCTGCTGGGGCACCCACAATTTCTTCTGTAGCTTCCCACAAGGATACACTTGATCAGGTCCTGGCGATTTATCTAAATTTATGCATGTTAAGACCTCCAGCATCTTCTCTTCTGTAATGTGGACTGTCTTCAAGACATCACTATGTATTTCCTCAAATTCTCTAGCTTCCATGTCTTTCTCCATAGTAAATACTGACAGAAATATTCATTAAGTATCTAAACCATTTTCTGGGGTTCAGCATGTAGACGGCCTCATTGATCTTGATCAAGCCATATTCTCTTCCTCGTTACACTTTTGCCCTTAATGTACTTGTAGAATGTCTTTAGATTCTCCTTAACCGTATCTGCTAAAGCTACATCATATCCCCTTTTTGCTCTCCTGATTTCCTTCTTAAGTATGCTCCTTCTCCCCATGAAAGGGGCGTGATCCCAGTTGTCTATACCTGCCTCCTTCTTTTTCGTGACAAGAGCCTCAATATGTTTAGTCATCCACTGTTCCCTACTCCTACCAGCCTCACACTTCACACTAACAGTAATATACTGTCCCTGAACTCTCACTATCTCACTTTTGAAAGCCTCTCACTTGCCAGTTGTCCCTTTACCTGTGAACAGCCTCCCCCAGTCAACTTTGGAAAGTTCCTGTTTAATACCATTAAAATTGGCCTTGCTCCAATTTAGAACTTTTTCCATAACTATTTTAAAACAGCAATGTGGTTGACTCTTAATTGCCCTCTGGATAATTATGGATGAACAATAAATGCTGGCCTAGCCAGAGACATCCACATCCTATGATACGCAGCTCGGTGATGAGATGGTAGATTTCAAGGATGGTACATTGAAGGGATAATATTTTGAGGACTGAGGGCTTTGAATTAGAAATGTTGCGGATTTATGAACTAGAAATGCAGAAGGTGGGTACAAAATGGTTTGGAGACAGTAAGAACTGCAAATGCTGGAAGCTAGAGTCAATAAATTTGGAGCTGGAAAAGCTCAGCAGGTCAGACAGCATCCGTGGAGCAGGGAAGTCAATGTTTCAGGCCACAACCCTTTGTCCTGTGGGCCCAAAATATTGAATTTCCTGCTCCTCTGATGCTGTCTGACTGGATGTGCTTTTCCAGCTCTACATTTATTGATTAGAAAATGGTTTGGGTTTGACTGGATTAAGAATAAAGCAGCTCTGGATAAAAGGATAAGAGCTGGAAGGGGCTCTCCGTACTCATAAACAAAAGGTGAGTACAGATGGGTGGACTGAACCATAACTAGACTCAATGGAATGGAAACTGACAAAACTTTGGATGCTCAAAATCAGAAACGAAAATAGAAATTGCTGGAAAGGCTTAACAGTTCTGGCAGCATCAGTGGAGAGAATTTGGAGTTAATGTTTTTGGGTCGATTGACCCTCAGAAGTGACACCAAGCCACTCACCATCCTGACTTGGAAATCTATCACTCTTCCTTCAGTGTCACTGGGTCAAAATCCTGGAATTCCCTCCCTAAGGGCATTGTGGGTCTACCCACAACATGTGAAATTTTGTGGAAAAGGATGGGCCTTATATAGAAGTTAAAGTTCTAAATTGGAGCAAGACTAATTTTGATGGTTTTAGACAGGAACTTTCAAAAGTTGATTGTTCGCAGGAAGGGTCACCGGACCTGAAACAGCTCTGATTTCTCTCCACAGATGTTGCCAGATGTGCTGAGCTTTCCAGCAATTTCTGTTTTCTGTTTCCAATGGAATGGAAGCTGATCTAAACTGTCCCCTTTCTCATTTGTGTCCTGTGCATAAAGATTTCATGATGATTAAAGGGTTTAGTCAGAAGGACAGGGTTATATTTCATTGGGTTGAGAAGCTTGAAGGTGGGTCTGATCTGATTGAGTTGTCTAAAATGATAGAAGGATTCTACACGATTGGTAGAGAGAAGCTACTTCATCTGGGGGCAGAGTCCTAAACAAATCGGCATAATCTTCATATTAGACCCAGAGTGTCCATGGATGAAATCAAGAAACACTTTTTTTATAAAGAAGGAAATCTGCAAGAATCTACAGGTAAGAGATATGGATGCTGGTGGCCAAAGGAGCTTTCAAGACTAAGATTAATAGATTTATGTCAGTTAAGGGAATCAAAGGATATGGGGCACAGATGATGAAGATGGAATGAAAACAGAAAGTGCAGGAGAAACTCAACATGTCTGGCAGCACTTGTGCAGTGAGAAACAGAGTTAATGTTTTGAGTCTGGTGTGACTCTTCTTCAGAACTGAGAGAGGTAGAAATGTGATGTAGGCACACACCAGAGAAGTAACAGGCAATGACCATCTCCAATCGGAGAGAACATAACTATCGTCCTTTGATATTCAATGGTGTTAACATCACTGAATCCCACACTATCAACACCATCGCGGTTACCGTATGAGTACAGTGGTTGAAAGAGCAGGTCAGAGGCTAGAATACTGCAGTGAGGAACTCACCTCCTGACTCCTCAAAGCCTGTCCACCACTATAAGGCATAAGGCAGGAGCGTGATGGAATACTCCCCACTTGCCTGGATGAGTGCAGCCCCAACAACACTCAAGAAACTTGACACCATCCAGGACATCCAGACCCTGAACTACCTGTTGCCTGCCACTTCAACGCACCACCCTGCTCCCTGGCCAACATCTCTGTCTCCGGCTTACTACAGTGTTCCAGTGAAGTCCAACGCAAGCTGGAGGAACAACACCTCATTTTCCGCTTGGGGACCCTACAGCCCTTTGGACTCAATATTGAGTTCAATAATTTTAGGGCCTAAATTGTCCCATGTCCCACCCCGTACCCCACACACCAGGCCTTGTTACCACATAGTCTGCCATTACACACCCCCTGTTGTTAGTCACTAACAGTCCCCATTAACAACTACTCACCCTCCCAGCCTGATCGTTAGCAACTCCTTTGTCTATCCAACTGTCTTTCTCTCTCTTCGGGCTCTATTCTATCGGTTACTCCCTACCCCACCCACCTCCCTATTTTCTGCATATGAACTGACGTTTTCCCAGCCACCATCAGTTCTGAGGAAGGTTCACTGGACCCGAAATGTTAACTCTGTTTTCTCCTTCACAGATGCTGCCAGACCTGCTGAGCTTTTCCAGCAACCTTGTTTTTGTTCAGGACAAAGCAGCCACTTGATTGGCACCACATCCACAAACATCCCACTCCCTCCACCACCGATGCTCAGTAACAGCAGTGTGTGCTATCTACAAGATGCACTGCAGAAATTCACCAATGATCCTCAGACAGCACCTTCCAAACCCACGACCACTTCCATCTAGAAGGACAAGGGCAGGAGATACATGGGAACATTACCACCTGCATGTTCCTCTCCAAGCCACTCACCACCCTGACTTGGAAATATATCGCCATTCCTTTAGTATCACTGGGTCCAAATCCTGGAATTCCCTCCCTAATGTTTACCCACAACATGTGAACTGCAGCAGTTTAAGAAGGCAGCTCACAACCACCTTCTCAAGGGCAACTAGGGACGGGCAATAATTGCTGGCCCTGTCAGGGATGCCCATGCCCCATGAGTGTATAAAAGGAAAGTGCAGTTGGAAGTTGGGAAAGGATAGGAAGAATAAAAGGGATGGTGTGGAATCGGGCAGAGGATAACAGAGATGAAATGATATCATAGAAGAAATGACAAAGAGAATGGTGATGGGATTAGCGAAGAAATGAAACATTTGTCCAGACCAAGTTAGACCATAAGACATAGGACCAGAAAGAGGCCATTCAACTCATTCATTCAGGCTAGTACACCACATAAAAATGGAGCCAAAATGGAGAACAGAGTCCGTGGTCAGAAATTGTTGAGTGTTGAGTCCTGAAGGCTGTAAAATGCCTGATTGGAAGATGAGGTGTTGCATCTTTGGCTTGTATTGAGTCTCACTGCATCAGGCTGAGGACAGAAATTAAGGCTTGATGGTAGTTTGGAATGTTGTGTGGATGTGAGTAGTACCACGGAAATACAGGTCATCCTGTCTGTGGGGAGTCAATCTGAGGCCCTGAAAATGAGCCTGGAGAAATTTTTGAAGTGAATGCTTTGATGGGAGAGGAGACAAAAACTGAAGGGCGAGGGTATTTTTCCCAGATTAGTTGAAATAAAGATGAAAGCCTCACTAAAAACCAACCCAATCTGATTCCAGGAGCAATACTGCAGATGCTGGAACCTGTACCAAAAACCTGGTTTAGCTTGCTCTCTCTCTCCACGGATGCTGCCTGATCCGCTGTGATTTCTAGCACTTTTTGTTTTCAAATCTGATTCCAGTTCTGAAGACAAGTCATACCAGACTCAAAACATTAATTCTGTCTCTTTCTCCACTGCCAGACCTGCTGAGTTTCTCCAGCACTTTCTGTTTCTATTTAAGATTTCCAGCATCCACAATATTTTGTGTTTATAAACCTTATTGCATCCTCATTGGCTGATTCAGGAGGGGGCCATACTGCAGTGCCAATTTTTAAAGAGAGCTTTCCATTAATTCCGAGATAGTAGGAACTGCTGATGTTGGAGAATCTGAGATAACAAGGTGTAGAGCTGGATGAACACAGCAGGCCAAGCAGCATCAGAGGAGCAGGAAAGCTGATGTTTTGGGTCTGGATTAATTCTTCTCCATTATTCTTTTGTCATAATCCAGCAAATGTTTCCTTTCCAATTATTTACCTAATTCCAGGTTTGAAAGTTTCTGTCAAATTAACTTCCACTGCCCTTTCAGACAGATCACAGCAACTCACTACCAAGATATTAATTCATTTCATCTTTCATTGGTTTCTCGGCTACTCACCTTTGCTCTCTGATTTTCCAGGTGGACCCATCTCTCAGCGTCGGAAAACCTTGCTACGAAGATGGTAATAACTGCAGCCAATGAAGAGGATAACTCTTCGAACGAAGAAAAGGAGAGTAAGGAGGAGACTGTTCTGGCCATTTTAGGCATCATCGGGACTATCCTCAATCTTTTAGTCATCATTTTTGTGTACATTTATACAACATTGTAATCAAGCAATGGATACTAACTGCAGTTGGAGGAGGCTCTTGATGGAGCTGTTAATGGAATATCAGTGTGCACAAGGCAAGTCCTCATGTTCTTGACTACTCAATGTCGCTGAACTCAATAATCGTTACATAAGATACAGTGTGAATGCTAGGACTGTATGAAACAGAGATCCTCTTAGAAGACCATGTTAAATTGCCAACGGGAATCAGTGTAAGGTCCTTTTCCTTAAGTGTAACATGCCAAGACATTGATCCAGTGAGGAATAACTGACATCAGGTTGGTACTGTAATGATAGAGGAGGGCACCAGACAATGACTTCTACCAGAAGCTCTAACCAAAAGCACCACTGATGATCTTCTGGTATTTATCCCTAGCAACACAGAACTGAGTTAGATTTTTCTTTTTCAGTGCAATCCTTCAACTGACTCTCTTCAACTCTGGATCGATTCTCTATAGCTAACCTCGAAGGTTTTACATAAAAGGTGGCGTGGATTGGCCCAGGGAAGGGAGTGAAGAAGTAGATAACATGGACGCAAGCAAACAATCAGGATGCCCACCAGTTAAGATGGATATATATTACAGACCCTGAGCGCCACAACGAATCATCTCACTAGATATCTTTTTGCAGTTTGAATATGATTGGATTTGAGCCACTTCTGAACACGCAATGTTTTCTCTGGCATCACCCAGAGTGAATTTGTGAGCTTCCAGCTTCTTCGTCCCAGTCTGGAACCTTGATCTGGCTGATATTGTCTCAGAGGATCCACTGACCAGACTGTCCAACATTGTCATTTTGCTAATTTCCGGCTCATTCAGTCAATGTCATGGACCTGCCTCTCCTTGCCCACCCAACACTGAAATCCAACCCCCTCCCCCCTGTGTAAACAGCTCTGCCTTCCATCCCCGCTGGACAGGCTCATGTGACTCCAACATGGACTGGTCACATGGCTGGGTTGGGTCATGTGGACCTCCACCTCACCCAAGAAATGGTCACGTGACTGACATGTGACTCCCAGTTACAACAAGTCAGCACGAAATGAAATGGAAGCGCAATTTGTAACAAACTCAATTTTCCACTTTTTGAGCTTCTTTACATATAAAACTTTACATTCGTGCTGTTGAGCTAGGGATTTTGTGAAACAAAGAATAATGTTTAAATTTTGAGTATTCACTCGATAGCTCTTGGGATTTCAAAAAGATATTTAATGTTAAACCATCTTCCTCATATCATTAGTGATATTTAACCCTGTTCTGAGTGAATGACTTTTCCTCTCAAAGGTAAATGTAATTTAAAGATAGTAGGAACATAATTTAATGTTGCTTAACTGTCTGGAAAAGCAGTCACTGACCTTTTTGTTTCAACTATGACAAATAAGAGTGATTACAGTATTTGATTTATCCCAGTGCCTTAATCTTCATTAAAATGTTCCAACATGCTTCAAGGGCCACACACATGAAAAAAAGACTTAGGTGAGGTGAGACAACACAGTGTGAAGCTGGAGGAACACAGCAGGCCAGGCAGCATCAG
>NC_063339.1:4282549-4297683 GCF_021869965.1 Rhincodon typus
TACTTGGCCTGCTGTGTTCATCCAGCTCTACACCTTGTTAGCCCAACAGTTTTTGTTGTTCATTAAAATGTACGTTGGCTAATATAACCGTGCCCAATTAGGGCCAGGATGAAAATCCCATTGTCAGAGTGAGTCAGGATTCTCCTGAGAAGGGAGTTGACCTTGACCTGAGGTAGTGAGTGAACTGGATTGTTAAAGTTGAGTGACAGCACACATGTGGGGTGTTCAAGAAGATGAAGTGGGGCTTTTTTTATTCTTTTGTGGGATGTAGGATTCAGAGAACCTGATGGATTTTTACATCACTTGATGGTGGTTTCATGAGTCTAGGTACTTTCCAGCTGCTTTCTCTGAACTGGTGCTACCATCAGTAAGGGTCTCAGCAGAGGAATGCTGGGTGACTATCAGCTTGGACATCTAAACAAACCAATCACTGCCTCACATTTCACAATCGTCCTTTAATTCTCCCCACTCTATGCTCTCTTCCAAACTTTGGAGAGAATTTCCTGGAAGTGCTTTGAGTTGGAGGTATGATGAAATTGATATCTGCATTTTAGAATCTAAGACCAGAAAAAAATAGGAACAGGAAGACACTGTTCGGCCTCTTTGAACTGACTATGCCTTCAATGGGATCATGGCTAAGCCAACATTCCTCACATCCACTTTCCTATCTTTTCCCTGTTACTCTTGATTCCCTGACTGATCAAGAATCTATCTATCTCAGCCTTAAATATGCACAAGGACTCTGCCCCCACAGCTCCCTGTGGCAAGGAGTTCCAAAACACTCAATCCTCTGAGAGAAGAAATTCCTCCCCATCTCAGTCTTAAATTGGTGCCCCTTTATTCTGAGACAGTGCCCTCTGGTCCTAGACTCTCCCATAAGGGGAAACATCCTCTCAGCATTTACCCTGTCAAGCCCTTTAAGAATCCAATATATTTCAATGAGATTGCCTCTCATTCTTTCCAACTCCAGTGAGTAGAGTCCCAACCTGTTCAACCTTTGCTCCTAAGTTTATAAGGGATCATCTGAGTGAACCTTCTCTGAACTGCCAATGAAATATCTTTCCTTAAATAAGAAATCTATTGAATGATAAAATGATTACAGGAAGTGGCCATTTCAGTATGTTTCCCCGACTCTGTTTTAAATGGGCACCCTTATATTTTTAAACAATGACCCTCTCTAGTTCTCGATTCTCCCACGATAGGAAACATCCTTTCACCATCCACCTGGTCAAGTCCTCTCAGGATGTTATATGTTTCAAGGCCTAGCCTGTAATGTAGCCCCTGGCCTGTTCTTGCAGCCATTGTATTTACATGGCCACTACTAGGTCACCTTCTGGTCAACGGTAACCCCCAGGATGTGGATAGTGAGGGATTCAGTGAGGGCAACACCATTGAATGTCAAGGGGCAGTGGCTAGGTTCTCTCCCTTGTTGGAACTGGTTATTGCCTGGCATTTGTGTGAATGTTACTTGCCACATGTCAGCACAAGGCCAGATGTTGCTGCATTTGAACACGGGCTGCTTCAGTGCCTGAGGAGTCGCAAACGGTGCTGAACATTGTGCAATCATCAGCGAACATCCTGACCTCTGACTACGCTCAGTCCAATGCGGCCTTGATGTCAAGGGCTGTCACTCTCACCTCACCTCTGGAATTCAGCTCTTTTGTCCATGTTTGAACCAAGGCTGTAATGAGGTCAGGAGCTGAGTGGCCCTGGCGGAACCCAAACTGGGCGTCACAGAGCAGGTTATTGCTGAGCAGGTGCTGCTTGATAGCGCTGTTACTGACACCTTCCATCATTCCAGACCCATAACAATGTGGTTGACTCTTTACTGCCTTCTGAAACAGCTGAGCAAACCACTCAGCTCGGAAGCAATTAGGGGATGATAGGCCAACATTTACTGCTCTCTAGAAGGTGGTGCTTGGCTGATGTCTTGATTCGCTACAGCCCCTGTACTGTGGGTGGTCTCACAATGCTGTTACGGAGAGAGTTCCGGGATCTTGAGCCGACAATACTGAAGATACGACGATATATTTCAAGTCAGGATGGTGAGTGGCTCGGAGGGGAACTTGCAAAATATGATGGTGTTCCCATATATCTGCTGCCCTTGTCCTTCCAGGGGGTGGAGGTTGTGACGTGGAAGGAGATTTCTAAGGGTTTGGCACTAATCCCAAAATTCCCAGAAAACCCATTCCACTGACTAAATCCATGCAAGCCTACCCAAAACCTGGCTAAACCACACTAAACTTAAGGCATCCCAAAACATCGGCCTGTGAACTAGCCGTCTGTATGAGTCCCCTAGCAATTGCAGGAATGGTAGACAGTGTTGCCCTCACTTGACAGAAAATCTGCTGGACGTTTAAGGAGTTGATCTCCACGTTCATTCTCCAACATAAAAAAAAACTTTTCAAACATCTCACATGAGTGAGACCATAAGACAATAACATAGAAGCAGAAGCAGGCCATTCAGTAGATGAGGTCTGCTCCACCATTCGATGAGATCATCGTTAATCTGATTATCCTTAACTCCACTCTGCTGCCAGTTCCCCATAACCCTTGACTCTGCTACTGATTAGAAATGTCTCTCTCAGCCTTGAATATGCTTAATGGCCCAGCTTCAACAGGCCTTTGTGGTAAATAATTCTACAGATTCACTTCCCTCTGAGAGAAGAAATTCCTCATCTAGGACGTTTGATGAGAACTCGTCTACTGAGGTAGTATGGGCTGAGGTTAAAACCAGGAAAGGAGAGGTCACCCTGTTGGGAGTTTTCTATAGGCCTCCGAAAAGTTCCAGAGATGTAGAGGAAAAGATTGCAAAGATGATTCTGGATAGGAGCGAAAGTAACAGGATAGTTGTTATGGGGAACTTTAACTTTCCAAATATTGACTGGAAACGCTATAGTTTGAGTACTTTAGATGGGTCAGTTTTGTCCAATGTGTGCAGGAGGGTTTCCTGACACAGTATCTAGATAGGCCAACAAGAGGCGAGGCCACATTGGATTTGGTACTGGGTAATGAACCAGGCCAGGTGTTAGAATTGGAGGTAGGTGAGCACTTTGGTGATAGTGACCACAATTCCGTTACGTTTACTTTAGCGATGGAAAGGGATCGGTATATACCGCAGGGCAAGAGTTATAGCTGGGGGAAAGGCAATTATGAGGCGATTAGGCAAGATTTAGGATGCATAGGATGGAGAAGGAAACTGCAGGGGCTGGGCACAATTGATATGTGGAGCTTGTTCAAGGAACAGCTACTGCGTGTCCTTGAGAAGTATGTATCTGTCAGGCAGGGAGCAAGTGGTCGAGCAAGGGAACCGTGGTTTACTAAAGAAGTTGAATCTCTTGTCAAGAGGAAGAAGGAGGCTTATGTAGAGATGAGGTGTGAAGGCTCAGTTAGGGCGCTTGAGAGTTACAAGTTAGCCAGGAAGGACCTAAAGAGAGAGCTAAAAAGAGCCAGGAGGGGACATGAGAAGTCTTTAGCAGGTAGGATCAAGGAAAACCCTAAAGCTTTCTATAGGTATGTCAGGAATAAAAGAATGACTGGAGTATGATTAGGGCCGGTCAAGGACAGTAGTGGGAAGTTGTGCGTGGAGTCCGAAGAGAAAGGAGAGGTGCGAAATGAATATTTTTCGTCAGTATTCACACAGGAAAAAGACAATGTTGTCGAGGAGAATACTGAGATACAGGCTATTAGACTAGACGGGATTAAGGTTCATAAGGAGGAGGTGTTAGCAATTCTGGAAGGTGTGAAAATAGATAAGTCCCCTGGGCCGGATGGGATTTATCCTAGGATTCTCTGGGAAGCTAGAGAGGAGATTGCAGAGCCTTTGGCTTTGATCTTTATGTCGTCATTGTCTTCAGGAATAGTGCCAGAAGACTGGAGACTAGCAAATGTTGTCCCCTTGTTCAAGAAGGGGAGTAGAGACAACCCTGGTAATTATAGACCAGTGAGCCTTACTTCGGTTGTGGGTAAAGTGTTGGAAAGGATTATAAGAGATAGGATTTATAATCATCTAGAAAGGAATAATTTGATTAGGGATAGTCAACACGGTTTTGTGAAGGGTAGGTCGTGCCTCACAAACCTTATTGAGTTCTTTGAGAAGGTGACCAAACAGGTGGATGAGGGGAAAGCGGTTGATGTGGTGTATTTGGATTTCAGTAAAGCGTTTGATGAGGTTCCCCATGGTAGGCTATTGCAGAAAATACGGAGGCATGGGATTGAGGGTGATTTAGCGGTTTGGATCAGAAATTGGCTAGCTGTAAGAAGACAGAGGGTGGTGGTTGATGGGAAATGTTCATCCTGGAGTTCAGTTACTGGTGGTGTACCTCAAGGATCTGTTTTTGGGCCACTGCTGTTTGTCATTTTTATAAATGACCTGGATGAGGGCGTTGAAGGATGGGTTAGTAAATTTGCGGATGACACTAAAGTCGGTGGAGTTGTGAATAGTGCGGAAGGATGTTGTAGGTTACAGAGGGACATAGATAAGCTGCAGAGCTGGGCTGAGAGGTGGCAAATGGAGTTTAATGCGGAAAAGTGTGAGGTGATTCACTTTGGAAGGAGTAACAGGAATACAGAGTACTGGGCTAATGGTAAGATTCTTGGTAGTGTGGATGAGCAGCGAGATCTCGGTGTCCATGTGCATAGATCACTGAAAGTTGCCACCCGATTGATAGCGTTGTTAAGAAGGCGTACGGTATGTTAGGTTTTATTGGTAGAGGGATTGAGTTTCGGAGCCATGAGGTCATGTTGCAGCTGTACAAAACTCTGGTGCGGCCGCACTTGGAGTATTGCGTACAGTTCTGGTCACTGCATTATAGGAAGGATGTGGAAGCATTGGAAAGGGTGCAGAGGAGATTTACCAGGATGTTGCCTGGTATGGATGGAAGGTCTTATGAGGAAAGGCTGAGGGTCTTGAGGCTGTTTTCGTTAGAGAGAAGAAGGTTAAGAGGTGACTTGATAGAGACATACAAGATGATCAGAGGATTAGATAGGGTGGACAGTGGGAGCCTTTTTCCTCGGATGGTGATGGCTAGCACGAGGGGACATAGCTTTAAATTGAGGGGTGATAGATATAGGACAGATGTCAGAGGTAGGTTCTTTACTCAGAGAGTAGTAAGGGCGTGGAATGCCCTGCCTGCAAAAATAGTAGACTCGCCAACTTTAAGGGCATTTAAATGGTCATTGGATAAACATATGGATGATAATGGAATAGTGTAGGTTAGATGGGCTTCAGATTGGTTTCACAGGTAGGCGCAACATCGAGGGCCGAAGGGCCTGTACTGCGCTGTAATGTTCTATTTTCTATGCTCTATGTCTGGAACATGCAAACCTTTGTTCTGAGGTGCTGCCCTCTGATCCTAAACTCCCCCACAAGGCGAAACAACCTCTCCATATCTACCCTGTCAAGTACCCTAAGAATCTTATATGTTTCAATAAGGCTGCCTCTCAATCTTCTATGACCCAGCTTCCTGAACCCAGAGGTTCACCAAATCCAGATGTGTGACTACAAGCTCGCCATGTTATTGGGAAGTTTGTTCAGCATCCATACCCATTTCTGCTTTCAGTAGACAGCACCCAGAGGTAAACAGGAGTCTTAGATAAATGAAGAAGAATGAAATTGCCTGAACATGTTTCTCACACGCTTGGTTAATTCTCAGGCCATTGATGTTCACAAAGCAGACATTAAACCCCCATCGATGTGGTGTATGATGCCATACACTAGAATGAAGTGAAATAGGCAACACAATGTTGGCCAGACAACCCTATGACCCCTTCTCCCTCAGCTCAGCTCAGCTGCATCTTGCTGACTAATCTGCTGATGGGAGTCCTCTGTAATTACACACAGCCCTGTCTCATCCAGTCTGAGAGTTGCTTCTCATTCTTGCTACTTCCAGTCTATGCTGCAAGGTCAGCCGATGAAACCACAAACTGCAATCTTCCTCGGAAATCTGGCTTCCTTAAATTACAATGGCACCTCTTTGAAAGCACCTTGGCTCATAACACGAGCCTAATCCTAGACTGTGCAAGGCCATTGAGATATGTGGGTTTTAATCACTTCAAACCTTTACTCAGAAGGTTCAACCTGATTTCTAATTAATTATTATTCTTCAACCATCAACATCCAAAACATCCCTTGATGGTTAAGAATAAAAGAGTTATGTTTCTGTCAAGCTCCTTTTTCATTTCAATTTAATTTTTAAATATTACTGTGGACTCATCACATCTTATACATCTCTCTGGATCAAACATGAACTGCCATTCAGCGCACAGACCACTAACACCCACATTGACCTCTGTATATGATAGTGACTGAAGGGTGGCACAGTGGCTCAGTGGTTAGCACTGCTACCTCACAGTACCAGAGACTTGGGTTCAATTCTAGCCTCAGGCAGCTGTCTGTGTGGAGTTTCCACATTCTCACCCTGGTTTCCACCCACAGTCCAAAGATGTGCAGGTTTGGTGGATTGGCCATGCTAAATTACCATGTAGTGTCCAGGGATATGCAAGGTAGGTGGGTTAACTATAGGAAATACAGGGGTGCTGGGATACTCTCCAAAGAGTTGGTATGGGCTGAATGGCCTGTTCCCACACTGTAGGGATCCTATGAACACGTTACATTTTCTACTGAGAGAGGGAAACAGGAGTTTTTCTAGTAATTTGAATTTGTTGATATTTTGTTAAACTTATTTTGTGATATGAGAGCAGTGGAAGGAAGTTGAACCTTGGATTTGCAGAAGGAAAATACTGCGGATGCTGGAGATCTGAAATAAAAGCAGACAATGCTGGAGAAACTCAGCAGGTCTGGCAGCATCTGTGGAGAGAGAAACAGAGTTAACTTCAGTTCCAAAGGAGAGTCATATTAGAATCAAAACATTAGCTTTCCTTCTCTTTCCACAGATGATTCCAGAGCAACTGGGTTTCTCCAGCGCTTTTTAGGTTCACAAAGGCTTGCTTGAGCAAGGCACCCCTTCCAAATCAAAAGATCCTCTACGGCTGAATTTAACAAATTGGCATATTGACCACCAAACTGAAGTCTGAATAACAGACTTACTAAACTGGGCAAGGCATCTGTCTTATTTTACATGGCACTGCCCACCTGCAAACAGACCAACTGAGGCTATCCATAAAAATCCTCCTAAACAGCTCGCCACCACCTTCTCAAGGGCAACTAGGGATGGGCAATAAATACCAGCCCATCTAGCGATGCCCACATGCCACAAAAGAATATTAACAATGGCAAGATTCAAAGAGTTCAGACAGAGAAGGACCTGCGTTGACCTTGAGACTGGAAACAACATTGGCAGAAACAGCCCTGTCAACCCTGCAAAGCCCCCCTCACTAACATCTGGGGGTTAGAGCCAACATTGGGAGAGCTGTCTCACAGACTAGTCAAGCAACAGCTTGTCATACTCACAGAATCATACCTTACAAACAATGTCCCAGACACCGCCATCACCATCAGATCCTATAGGCCATGGCTCCTAGAATGGGTCTGCAGCAGGTTATGAGGGAAACTACAAAAGGGAAAAACATGACTGAAAACAAAAGATGCTGGAGATCACAGCAGGTCAGGTAGTATCCATGGAGAGAGAGCAAGCTAACGTTTCAAGTCTACATGACTCATCATCGGAAGAAAAACATACTTGACCTCATCCTTACCAATCTGCCAGCTGCAGATGCATCTTCCCATGACACTATCGGTAAGAGTGACCATCGCACAGACTTTGTGGAGACAAAGTCCCGCCTTCACATTGAGAATAACCTCCATCAAAATATAATTAGGCAAACCATTGACACAGATCTGTATGGCAATGAATCACTTATCCTATCTCTTTGAAAGCTTCACTTACCTACACACTCTGGGTAATTTAGCATGGCCAATCCACCCTAACCTGCACATCTTTGGACTGTGGGAGGAAACCGGAGCACCTGGAGGAAACCCACGCAGACACAGGGAGAATGTGCAAACTCCACACAGATAGTCACCTGAGGGTGGAATTGAACCTGGGTTCCTGGTACTGTCCTACAGCGATGTTAACCACTGAGCTACCCTGCTGCCTCATGGCCCTATTCAATTCAGAAAATATCCACATAATTCCATCTCTTCCAGCTTCCTTTGCACAGTCCTTCAAGATACATTTGTATTCCGAACAACATGAAGGAACACAGATACCCAGGAATGAGTTACAGACTGAAGTTTAATTGAGGGGTTCAGAGGAGTTTAAATGTAGAAAAACTGAAAGCTGGGAATGAGTTACAGAGTGGAATCTAATCGAAATGTTCAGGGTGGTTTATAAATAGAATAAGAGATTGCCAGGAGTGAGTTACAGGCTGGAATCAAATTGAGGTGTTTGAGGTGGCCCAATACTCAGGAGTGAGTTTCAGACTGGAATCTAATCGAGGGGTTTGGTGTAGTTTATATACAAAATAACAGATACCAGGGAATGAGTTACAGGCTGGAATCTAATTGAAGGGTTCAGGCTGGTTTATATTTGGTATAATAGGTAGCCAGGGGTGTGTTACAGACTAGAATCTAATCGAGGTGCTCAGGTGGTTTATATGTAGAATAATAGGGATGGAATTACAGATTAGAATCTGATTGAGCCTTTGAGGTGGTTTATATATTAGAATAATGGATACCTGGGAGGGAGTTACAGACTAGAATCTAATTGAGGTGTTTGGGCTGGTTTATATATAGAATAACAGATACTGGGAGTGAATTATGGATGGAATCTAATCAATGGATTCGAGGTGTTTATATATAAAATAACAGATACCCGGAGAGTGGGTTACAGACTGGACTCGAATCGAGGTATTCGGGCTGGTTTTTATATAGAATAACAGATAGCTAGGTGTAAAATACAGACTGGAATTAAATCGAGGTGTTGGGGCTGGTTTCTATATAGAATAACAGATACCCGGGAGTGAATTACAGACTGGAATCTAATTGAGGGTTCGGGGTGGTTTATATATAGAATAACAGATAGCCGGGAGGGAGTTACAGACTGGAATCTAATTGAGGTGTTCGAGTTGGTTTATATGTAGAATAACAGATATCCCGGGAGGGAGTTACAGACTGGAATCTAATCATGGGTTTCAGGGGGTTTATATATGTAGAATCAAATCGATAAGTTCTAGAAATCTGTAGCCACTCTTGAGATTGGAGATGAATTTCTTAGTTCTCTGGAATGGTTTAACAAAACACAGATTGTATCAGCACCTTCTCGGGGTAATTAGGGATTGGGTATTAAACGCCCACATCCTGAGACTCAATGAGGCGAGGCTGTCTGATCTACAGTGCCCTGAGGAACAGCCTTGCATCTCTCGCAGTACATCACAAGTGAGAATGTAATTTTAAAACTTGATAAAGCAGAAATGAGGGGGTGTTGTGGAGGTTGTGGAGGACGTGGGAAATAAAAGGGATTTTGATGAATCTCAGGATGAGTTCAATTATTTGGGATCTTTTCATCAGCTGAAAAAGTAGAAACATCATTTAGTGTTTGTTTTAATTCAATGTGTTGGGAATCGAAATGAGGTTTGAAATTGTGCGAATGTTTTTCCTGTCCTCGCAGCAGGATGGCTTCTCTCACACTGATCCTCCACAGTCAAGGATCAAAGAAAGAGTTTACATTTGTATAGCACCTGTCATAAATTCAGGCTGGCTCAGTGAAATAACTTTGTAAGTGAAGTTCACCTTTGTAATGTTGGAGACCTGGGCAGCCATGTCACACACAGCAAGATCCCACAAATACAACAAATATTTAATTCTTTAAAATTATGAAATGATAAAACAGGATGGATGTGAAGAAGCTTTTCACATGTGTGTGCATTCAGAACAGAGGGACATCAGTCCACTCCCTTTATTAGTAACAACCTGTCCCCTAAACAGCTTGAGTCTGTCCACTTTAACAGAATTAGAATACAGTCAGCAACAAGTGGCCAATTGATGGGGATTAAAGCTGGCTTAATGTCTCATTAATGCCCCAACTCAGCCCATTAATGTTTCACTTTGATCTTACTTAACATACGCAATGTCAAGAAACCTGGCAACTTCAGCTCGCTGTTTGTTCCACTGGGCACCTATATCTCAGGGCACGCTCTGTAGGCACTGATCACATGCAGCCCATGATGGGCATTGCCAACCGACATGTGCCAGGCTCTAAGGACACATAACACACTTTCCAATCCACACACCCAGCAGATGGACTGGACCAGGCAGCATCTCTGGGCTCCTCACTCTCTGTTGTTGGGCTCATTCACTCTGAGCATCCCTGCCCTGCACCATCATTCCTTTCCAATCAGCGTAGGCACAATGCCAGGAAGCATCTCATTGCTGTCTGTACTCACCAGACCATCAGAAATAGGAGCAGGAGTAGGCCATTTGGCCCCTCAAGCCTGCTCTGCCATTCAACATGATCATGGCTGATCCAACATTCTTTACATCAACATTCCTGCCCTTTCCCTGTAACCTGACTGATCAAGAATCTGAAGAAGGTTCTCGACCCGAAACATCAGCTTTCCTGCTCCTCTGATGCTGCTCGGCCTGCTGTGTTCATCCAGCTCTACACCATGTTATCTCAGATTCTTCAGCATCTGCAGTTCCTACTATCTCTGATCAAGAACCTATCTGTCTCAGCCTTAACTATATGTAAGGACTCTGCCCCCCCACAGCTCTCTGTGGCAAGGAGTTTCAAAGACTCACAACACTTTGAGAGACATAATTCCTCCTCATCTCAGTCTTAAATTGGTGCTCCTTTACTCTGAGACAATGCCCTCTTGGCCCTAGACTCTCCCATGAGGGAAACATCCTCTCAGCATTTATCCTGTCAAACTCCTTAAGAATCCGATATGTTTCAATGAGATCACCTCTCAGTCTTCCTAACTCCAGTGAGTAGAGTCCAAACCTGTTTAATCTTTGCTTATAAGACAATCCCTCTGTACCAGGGATCATCCTAGTGAACCTCCAATGAAATGATATCTTTCCTTAAATAAGGAGACCAAGACTGCTCACTGTACTCCTGATGTGGTCTCCCCAGCACGTTGTACAGTTACAGTAAACTTCCCTAACGTTATACTCTAACCCCCTTGAAATGAGCGTCAACATTCCATTGCCCTTCCTGATTCCCTGCTACCCCTGTGTGCTAGCTTTCTGTGTTTTTAAATCTCAAATAAATTAGTCAGATACGATTTCCCTTTCACAAAGCCATGCTGACTCTTCTTGATTAGATTATGATTTTTCAACTGTGCTGCCGTTATTTCCTTGATAATTGATTCTAACATTTTCCCAACGATAGATGATAGGCAATCCGCCTGTACCTGCCTTTTTACCTCCATCGCTTTTTGAGTAGGGCTGTCAGTCAGGTCGAGGGGTGGGGGAGGCTTTGCTCAGGAGGTCCAGGCACAGCAAGTGAAGGGCAGTCTCTAGTACCAGTGCGGGGGCTTGGGCACATTCAACCAGACACTCACACAAGGAGTGTGTTTGGCACAAACTCACTATTCTCTCATAGAGTGATACAGCACAGACCCTTCTTCCAACTAGTCCACACCAATCATGTTCCCAAATGCAACTAGTCCCACCTGCCTGTGAATGGCCCATATCTTCCAAACCTTTCCTATTCATGAACATATCCAAATGCCTTTTAAACGTTATAACTGTACCCGCATGGGCCACTTCCTCTGACAGTTCATTCCACACACGAACCACTCTCTGTGTAAAATAATTGCCCCTCATGTCCTTTTTAAATCCTTCTCCTCTCACTTTAAAAATATGCCCCCCAGCTTTAAGCTCCCCCACCCTGGGGAAAAGACCCTTGTCTCATTCACCTTATTTCTGTCCCTCATGACTTCACAAACCTCAATAAGGTTACCCCTCAACCTCCTACGATCCACTGAAAAAAGTCCCAGACTTTCCAGTCTATTTTTATATCTCAAGCCTTCCATTCCTGGTAACATCCTAGTAAATATTTTCTGAACCCTCTCCAGTTTAATGATATCTTTCCTTTAGCAGGGCAACCTGTATGGTACACAGTACTCCAGAAGAGACCTCACCATCATCCTGTACAACCTCAACATAACGTCCCAACTCCTATACTCAAAGTTCTGAGCAATGAAAGCGACTGTGCTAAACACCTTCTTCACTGCCTACCTGTGATGCAAATTTCAAAGAATTATGTACCTGAACCCCTCGGTCTCTCTAAATAAAAACCAAAAGAACTGCGGATGCTGTAAATCAGGAACAAAAACAAAGTTGCTGGAAAAGCTCAGCAGATCTGGCAGCATCTGTGAAGGAGAAAACAGAGTTAACGTTTCGGGTCCGGTGACCCTTCCTCAGAACTCTGTGTGTGTCTCACAAACACCCTCAACCTTTAGCTCATGAGAGTTTAACTACTCAACAATCACAAAATTATTTGTTCATCCGATTGATTCAGTCAATATCCAAATGTCTAAAGAAACTAGAACTGAGAGGAGAACGAGTGAGAAACCTTGCAGAGTTAATATCAGGAGGTGACATTGCCACACTGGAATGGGAATGTCTAAACCTGCCTTGTTTCTCACAGGAACATCCTGCATTGTGTGTGTGTGTGTGTGTGTGTGTGTGTGTGTGATAACAAAGTGTGGAGCTGGAGGAAGACAGCAGGCCAGGCAGTATCAGAGGAGCAGGAAAGTTAATGTTTTGGGTCGGGACACTTCTTCAGAAATGCCAGCTTTCCTGCCCCTCTGATGCTGCCTGGCCTGCTGTGTTCATCCAGCTCCATACTGTTATTGCTGACTCCAGCATCTGCAATTCTTACAAACAATGTGTGTGTGTCTGTGCGTATGTGAGACTGTGTGCTGTGTGTGTGCGCATGTATGAGAGTGTGTATGTGTGGATATGTGTATGTGTGGGAGTATGTGCCTGTGTGCATGAGACTGTGTGTGTCTGTATGTGTTTGTGTCTGTGTGTGAGAATGTGTGTATGTTTGTGTCTGTGTGTGAGAATGTGTGTGTGTATGCATGTTAGAGACTCTGTGTGTGTGTATGAGAGTGTGTTTGTGGCTGTGTGAAAGTGTGTGTGTGCGTCTGTGTGTCTGTGTGTGTGAGAGAGTGTGTGTCTGTGTGTGTGTGAGAGAGTGTGTGTCTGTGTGTGTGAGAATGCGTGTGTGTCTGTGAGATAGTGTGTGTCTGTGTGTGTGAGAGAGTGTGTGTCTGTGTGTGTGAGAATGCGTGTGTGTGTGTGAGATAGTGTGTGTCTGTGTGTGTGAGAGAGTGTGTGTCTGTGTGTGTGTCTGTGTGTGTGAGAATGCGTGTGTGTGTGTGTGTGTGTGTGTGTGTGAGAGAGTGTGTGTCTGTGTGTGTGTGTGTGTGTGGGCTCTGTCTAGTTTGGGTCAGTGGTGTACTATCTCCATCTGCTGGCGACAGTCAGTACCGCATTGTTTTTAGCAGCTCCCTGCTGAATAAGAATTATCAGAAAAATACAGTGGAGGGACCTGACTGGAAGTTGCCTGCACGTTACTGCGAATTGGAAGTGCAGCAAATTATGTGTTACCCACAAATCCCTCCAAAAGCTCGGACCTCCCTAGCTCCCTGTGATCTCTGTGTCCCTCTAATTCCAGTCTGTTTTTTATTCATTCATGGGATGAGGGTGTTACTGGCCAGGCAGCATTTATTGTCCATCCCTAATTGCCCAGAGGGCAGTTAAGAGTCAATCACATTGCTGTGGGCCTGGAGTCACATGTAGGCCAGACCAGGTAAGGATGGCAGTTTCCTTCCCTAAAGGACATTAGTGAACCAGATGGGTTTTTCTGACAATGGATTCACGGTCATCGTTACAGTCTTAATCCCTGACATTATATTGAATTCAACCATCTGCCGTGGCTGGATATGGACCCGGGTCCCCAGTATGTTATCTGGGTCTCTGGATTAACAGTCCAGCAATAATAGCACGAAGCCTCCCCCTCTTGATTGGAGGCAGAGGTATAGAGGTTTATAAAATCATGAGGGGCATGGATAGGGTGAATAGTCAAGGTATTTTTCTCAGGCTGGGGGAGTCCAAAACTAGAGGGCATAGGTTTAAGGTGAGAGAGCAAAACTTTAAACTGGAGCCGAGGGGCAACTTTTTCATGACTCTATTCCCGGTTGTAATTACAGAGATATACAGCACAGAAACAAACCCTTTGGTCCAACTCTTCCATGCCGACTAGATTTCTTAATTTGTCCTAGTCCTATTTGTCAGCATTTGGTCCATATCCCTCTAAACCCTTCCTATTCATGTACCCATCCAGATGCCTTCTAAATGTTGTAATTGTACCAGCCTCCCCCACTTCCATACACGAACCACTCTCTGTGTGAAAAGGTTGCCCATAGGTCCCTCTTAAATCTTTCCCCTCTCACCTTAAACTTATGGCGTCTGGTTTGCCACACCATCGGCAGCCATATAGACATACATAAATGATCTGGAGGAAGGTATAGATGGTCTGATTAGCAAGTTTGCAGATGACACTAAGATTGGTGGAGTAGCAGATAGTGAAGGGGACTGTCGGAGAATGCAGCAGAATATAGATAGATTGGAGAGTTGGGTGGAGAAATGGCAGATGGAGTTCAATCCAGGCAAATGCGAGGTGATGCATTTTGGAAGATCCAATTCAGGAGCGAACTATACGGTAAATGGAAATGCCCTGGGGAAAATTGATGCACAGAGAGATCTGGGTGTTCAGGTCCATTGTACCCTGAAGGTGGCAACGCAGGTCGATAGAGTGGTCAAGAAGGCATACGGCATGCTTTCATTCATCGGATGGGGTATTGAGTACAAGAGTTGGCAGGTCATGTTACAGTTGTATAGGACTTTGGTTCGACCACATTTGGAATACTGCGTACAGTTCTGGTCGCCACATTACCAAAAGGATGTGGATGCTTTGGAGAGGGTGCAGAGGAGGGTCACCAGGATGTTGCCTGGTATGGAGGGCGCTAGCTATGAAGAGAGGTTGAGTAGATTAGGATTATTTACATTAGAAAGACGGAGGTTGAGGGGGGACCTGATTGAGGTCTACAAAATCATGAGAGGTATAGACAGGGTGGATAGCAAGAAGCTTTTTCCCAGAGTGGGGGACTCAGTTACTAGGGGTCACGATTTCAAGGTGAGAGGGGAAAAGTTTAAGGGA
>NC_063339.1:4302683-4327001 GCF_021869965.1 Rhincodon typus
AGGGGCAACTTTTTCACACAGAGGTTGGTGTGTGTATGGAATGAGCTGCCAGAGGAAGTGGTGGAGGCTGGTACAATTACAACATTTAAAAGGCATCTGGATGGGTGCGTGAATAGGAAGGGTTTAGAGGGATATGGGCCAAATGCTGGCAAATGGGACTAGATTAGTTTAGGATATCTGGTTGGCATGGGCAAGTTGGACCGAAGGGCTCGTTTCTGTGCTGCTTCCGGCTACCCCCCGGTCCTTGTTCCCCCGGCTCCCTGTTCCCCCCAGTTCCCGGTTCCCCCCAGCTCCCGGTTCCCCCCAGCTTCCGGTTACCCCTAGCTCCCGGCTACCCCCAGCTCCTAGTTACCCTGTCTCCTGGTTACCCACAGCTCCCGGTTCCCCCCGGCTCCCGTTTCCCCCCAGCTCCCGGTTCCCCCCAGCTCCTGGTTATATATAGCTGTGCCTGATACATTCCGATCAGCTGCTGAAATTCACAGATGGTAAGAAGAAGCTGAAGTGATTTTTCACCCAGAGATGATTAAAGTTCTGTTTAGACAGGAACAAGTGAATAGTGGGAGGAATTCTAGCCTGCCTATCAAGGTAATGGGATTGATATGAGGTGTGCACTGGTACACAGTCGTGGAATAGATGCATCAATGGAAGAGACCATTCAGCCCTATTCTAATCCCAACCCCCCAGCTCCTGGCCTATTGCCTTGCAGGTTCCATCAGTTCAGGTGAAAATCCAGGTTCCCTTTAAGCGAGGTGACAGCTGCCACCTCAACCACCAAACGGGTAGCAAATTCCGCGCACACCCCCCACCCTCTGGGGGATAAATGATTTTCACATGTCCCTGTAATCATTTATCAATGACCTTAAACCTGTACCCCCTGGTAACTGTCCTCTCTATCCAAGCCCCGCAATATTTAGTGCGCTTCAATGAAATCACCCCATAGCCTCCTATGCAGCTCGGAAAACAGCCCTAGCCATTCCAATCTTTTCTCAGAACTGCAATTTACAAGCAGCATTCTTGTGAATCTCCTCTGCTCTCTCACTACAGCAGCAATATCCAGTGATAGCTGGAATTGAGGCAAGGTGAAGGGGTTTTATCCTTCCAAAGTAATTGCTGCCCAAACTCCCAGGTCTCAGTGACATTATGTCGACTATAACATGTTGTCGTGGACCAGTCCATACGGAGACAGTGATGATAAATGATGTTAGGAGGAGTTTCTTCATCCAGAGGTTGTTAGAGAACATTGTGCCACAGGGAATAGTTGACATAAAGACATTGCAATGACTAAGGAAATATTGGATAAATATTCAACCTTCAGATAGGGCAGGGCAGAGACTTTTGTTTTGTCTCACTCAGAGATAGTAGGAACTGCCGATGCTGGAGTCTGAGATAACACAGTATGGAGCTGGATGAACACAGCAGGCCAGGCAGCATCAGAGGAGCAGGAAAGCTGACGTTTCGCGTCGGGACCCTTCTTCAGAAAATGCTGAAATTCTGAAGAAGGGTCCCGGCCCGAAATGTCAGCTTTCCTGCTCCTCTGATGCTGCCTGGACTTTTGTTTTGTAGTGCGCTAGTAAAGCGTTGATGGCCCGAATGGCTTTTAGAGTTCCAAACTGCTTTGGTTTGGTCACTGAGTGGCTATGCAGAATGGGTTTCTGGGTCTCCAAACTCACTGAGCATGTGATACATGGAACATAGAACAGTACAGCACAGCACAGGCCATTCAGCCCACAATGTTGTGCTGACCTATTATCCTACTAAGATCAAACTACCCTGCATACCCTACATTATACTATCATCTATCATGTACACAAAAATATTCATGATATAAAAATATTCATCACTCATACTCCTTTCGGTCTAATTGATTGTTCATGATGACTCTCCCGTACAAATACAGGTGACTGATTTGTAGTGTGGATGGACCTGAGCCTGTCTTTTAAATTCTGTATCATGTTCCTGGTCAGTCCTCCCAGCTTCAGCCTCCTTTCTCTGAAGGAACAGAATCTCAAGCTTCACAGCCTTCAGAACTTTGGAACAATTTGAGATTGTAACCTCCACTTCCATTTTATTAGATATGTGACAATTGTGATTATTCTGCTCTTGCCATGTGCACTTCCCTCCTCTGGGGCCAAATTTGTCACATTGACACCTTTGTTTGCATTGAACCGTGAAATTTTTTATCAATGAGCCTCTCACTTTTTCACAGAGCCCCCTTCTCGCTCCCTCCTCTCAGAAATCATAGAAAAATTGCATGACAATAGGAGACCAATTAGACCATTTGTGTCTGTACAATCCCATCCCCACCTCCCTGCTCCATATTTGCTTAAAAGCTACAATATAGAGACATTTCACCACTTCTGGCGATTATTTATTTGGTGGTCCAAGGAAATGACTATCACTGAATAAAGGCAGATTTTGTCAAAACTACAAAGTCTTGCACTGATCAGGATAATTCACGAGAATAGCACTTCAAGAGGAAAACCAACATTTATACCGCACAAGAAGAGAATGCTGATTGGTTGGCAAGTGAACACTGATTGGTAGTGATGTTGTCATGGAGAATGCACCCATTAACAATGATTAACAGTTAACTGCCAGGCTTCGATAAGTTTTAAACTCGGCACGCTGACTGTGATTGGCCAGATCATTGCCATGAGAAATGAACCACCAAATGGCTTCAATTATTATGTTCATTTGAAACACATGCAGTGCCTGTACGTGTCCTTCCTGTCTGCAAAGAACAGGGGCCTGTGTATTTATGTATTTAGCTTCCAGTTTACAGAAGTGGCCCACACTGTGCCAATGCTAAACTGTTTGTCAGTATAATTTCTCAACAGTCAACAGATAATGATTTTCTATTGCAGAACCACATCTGATGTTGTTGTCACTTGTTTATGAATCTTGCAAGTGTTAACTGGTTGGCTCTGAGTCAACACTTTGTTTGTAGCTAAAGGAATACATTGTTTGATACAATCTGCCAGTCATTGGGACGTAAGTTCATAAAACGTACAAGCAAAAGTAAGCCATTCAGTTTGTTCTGCCATGCAATGAGATCTGATAATTCTCAACTCCAATTTTCTGTTGTTTCCCCATAATCCTTAATTCTCTTTCTGATTAAAAATCTGTCCATCTCAGCCTTGAATATACTTAATGACGCAACCTCAAGTGCTCTCTGCAGTAAAGAATTCTCTGAGGGAAGAACTTCTTCCTCGTCTCTGTCTGAAATGTGCAACCCCTTACCTACCCTGTTAAGCCCCATCATAATCTTTCAATAGGTCACCTCTCATTTTTCTAATTTCTAATTGTCCAACCATTAGAAAGAGAAACCTAAAGAACTGCGGATGCTGTAAATCAGGAACAAATGTTCTGAGGAAGGGTCACTGGACCCGAAACGTTAACTCTGTTCTATTTCTTCACAGATGCTGACAGACCCGCTGAGCTTTTCCAGAAACTTCTGTTTTTGTCATTAGAAAGAGAAATTGTGCCTGACTAATCTATCAGGAAGTCTCAGACTGGGTAGAGGGGAACCTGTAGATGTGCTGTATTTGGGCTTCCAGAAAATGTTTGACAGGGTACCTCACAAAAAGTTAAGTCATAAGAGCCCACAGTGTTGGATGTAGTATATTGGCTTGGATAGATAATTTCCTCCTGGGCAGGAAACAGGGTGTGGAGATAAGGGGTTCTTTTTCAGGTTGATTACTTGTGACCAGTGAGGTTCCATAGGAATCACTGCTGGATCCACAACTGTTTAAATATATATTAACAACTTGGAGGATGTAAATGAATGTACTGTAACCAAATTTGCAGATGACACAGAATTAGGTGGAAAGACAGGTTGTGAGAGGGGTACAAACAGTTTACAAAGAGATATTAATAGGCTAAGTAAATGGATAAGAAGCTGGCAGACGGAGTATAATGTGGGAAAATATCAAGTTGTTCGTTTTGGAAGGGAAAACAAAAGGACAGAATATTATTTAAATGGAGAAAAACTGCAGAAAGCTGCAATACAAAGGCACTTGTGGGTACTTGTGCATTCAATACAGAAAGCTAGCACACAGGAGCAGCAGGTAATCAGGAAGGCTAATGGAATGTTGGCCCGTATTTCGGCGGTGGGGGTGGGGGGTGGGGTGGAGGTGGGCGTTGGATTAAAGATTACGGGAGTCTTACTGTAATTGTACAAGGTGTTGGTGAGACCACATCTGGAGTATATGAGCAGTTTTGGTCTCCGTATTTAAGGAAATATCATTTCAATGGAGGTGGTTCAGAGAAGGTTCACTAGGATGATCCCTGGTATGGAGGGATTGTCTTATGAGCTAAGGTTAAACAGCTTGGGGCTGTACTCACTGGAGTTTAGAAGAGTGAGAGGTGATCTCATTGAAACATATAGGATTCTTAAGGGGCTTGACAGGGTAAATGCTGAGAGGATGTTTCCCCTTATGGGAGAGCCGAGGACTAGAGAACAAACTTCAAGGAACAGTACAGCACAGTAACAGGCCCTTCAGCCCACCAAGACTACACCAATACATGGCACCTTTTTAAACCAAAAATAATTGCCTCTACACCTTCGGTACCTCTATATTCCCTACCAATTCATACATCTGTCAAGATGTCCCTGAAACATTGATATTGTATCTCCTCTGGCACTTACTACCCACAATGTAAAAACGTGCCTCTCACATCTCCTTTAAACTCATCCCCTTTTACCTTAAGTCTATATCCCCTAATAATTGACATTTCGACCCTGGGGAAAAGATTCTAACTGTCCATTCTATCAGTGCCTTTCATAATTGTGTAAAATTCTGTCAGGTTGCCTTTCAGCCTCCAACATTCAAGCGTAATAAACCAAATTTGTCCAATCTCTCCTCATTGCTAATACCCTCCACACCAGGCAACGTCCTGGTAAACCTTTTACTGTTGTCTCTCCAAAACCTCTACATCCTTTTGGTGGTGTGGTGACCAGAGCTGTGCACAATATGCCAAATGTGGCCTACCTACACTTTTACACAGTTGCAACGTAACTTGCGAATTTTTGTACTCAATCCCCTGACCAATGAAGGCAAGCATGCCATATGCCTTCCTGACCACCTTACCCACTTGTGTTGCCACTTACAGGGAGCTGGGGACCTCTATGCCCAGATCCCTCTGTATGTTAATGGCTCTAAGGATTCTGCATTGTCTCAAAATAAAGGGGCACCAACTTAAGACTAGGATGAAGAGGAATTTCTTCTCTCAGAGGATTGTTTGTCTTTGGGACTCCTTACCACAGACAGCCATGGGGGCAGAGTCGTAGTGTATATTTAAGGCTGAGATTGATAGATCCCTGATCAGTCGGGGAATCAAGGATTACAGGGAAAGGGCAGGAAAATTGATGTGAGGAATGCCGGATTAGCCATGATTCTATCGAAAGGTGGAGCAGGCTCAAGGGGCTGAATGGCCTACTCCTGTTCCTATTTCTTATGGTCTTAACCTACTTAACCTGTCCTCTTAAGAAAACCGTTCAGACTCAGAATCAACCTAGTGAACCTTCTCTTCACTGCCTCCAATGCCAGTATGTTGTTCATTAAATAAGGGGCTAACTATTTACAATGCTCCAGGCATGGTCTGGCTTATGCCTAGTATAGTTTGAACAAGGCTTCTGTATCTTTATAGTCCTTCCCTTTGGAATAAAGGCAATGTTCTATTTATCCTCCCTAATACCCACTGAACTTGAATGTTGGCTTTTTGTAATTCATGTATGAGGAAAGTTCTGTAGCTTTCTGCAGTCTTTCTCCATTTAAATAAGATTCCAAAGTGCATAACCCTACAATTTCGTACATTGTATTTCATCTGCCAAGTTTTCACCTGCTCACTCAACCTGTTTATGTCTCTGCAAACTCTGTGTCATCCTCATCATTTGTCTTCTCACCCATCTTTGTGTCATCTGCAAACATCACTACAGTATGTTCACATCTGTCATCCAAGTCATTTATTTCTGTTATAAATAATTGTGGCGCCAGCAATGATCCTTGTGGCATTTGCTAGTTACAGGTTAATGCCCCCCGCTTATCAAAACTCTCTGTCTTCTGTTAGTTAATCAATCCTCTTTTGATTTGATTTATTATTGGCACATGTACAAAGGTACAGTAAAATGTTTTGTTTTGTGTACATACAGGCAGATCAGACAATACAAAGTGCACCAGTGTAATAGAACAGAGCAAGGAATACAATGTTACAGCTGCAGAGAAGGTGCACAGAGAGTGAGCTCATATTAAACTTAAAATTTGAGAGGTCATTTCTGAAGTCTAATAGCAGTGGGGAAGGAGCTATTCTTGAATCTGTTGGTACGTGTATCAAAAAACTCTAATAAATTTATTAGGCATGATTTTCCCTTCGTGAAACCATACTGATTCTACTAAATTACATTAAGAATTTCAAAATGCTCTACTATTGCATCCTCTACAATAGATGCATTTTCCCTATAATAGATGTTAAGTTAATTAGTCTATAGTTACCTGTTTTTGAATAAAGGTGTTATATTGGCAGTTTTCCAATCCTCTGGGATTTTTCCTGTATCTACAGATACCTGGAAGATTACTAGTAGTGCATCTACGATCTATATAGCACCTTCCTTTAAAATCCTACGAAGCAACCCATTAGATCTAAAGGAATTAGTGTCCTTTAGCCCTATTTGTTTCCTCAGTACTTATCCTCTATTAATAATTATTGTATTGATTTATTTTCCTCCTATTGCCCGTTGATTATTTAGTATTTTTGGAATTTTATTAACGTCTCCTAAGGTCACCATAGTCTTAATGGACCCTTACTGCTCTTTCATTAGAGAGATGGGTGACTGCTGGTGGGAGTTTAACCTGAGAGTCCCCATAGCTCAAGCAAGGGGAGACTTGAGAAGGAAAGTCCTTCATGATAACCTCAGCCAGTGCAGGATTGAACCCAATCTGTTGGTACAACTGATACTACTCTGTATTGCAAACCAACCAACCAGCAACTGACACCCCAATCCTGACCCCCACTGAGCAAAAGTACCATAATGAGTAATGTAAAGTATTTATTCAACTCTTCTGTCATTTCTTGGTTCCTCAGAACTTTTTCCCAGCCTTAATCTCTAAAGGACCTATGTTCACTTTTGCCTGTCTCTTCCTTTCAATGTATTTAAAGAAGCTCCTACTGTTTGTTTTTTGATTACTTGCTTGTTTGCCTCATGGTTTATTTTTTCCCTTTTTTTTTGTTAGCTTTCGTTGGCTTTAGGATGTTCCCAATCCTCTAGTTACCAATTTGCCACGTTGTATCTTTCAATTTAATATTATCCTTAACTCACTTGGTTAACCATGTTCAGTTTATTCTCTTCCTAGGATCCTTCTTCCTCACTGGGGCATATCTTCGCCATCAGTCATGAAATATTTTCTTGAATGTCCATCATTATTCCTCAACCATCCTTTCTGTCAAACTCCTTTCCCAGTCCACTCCAGCTAACCCAGCCTTATTATCTTGTAATTATCCTTTTTTGAGCTGAGTGTAGTTGTTTATGGCCCAAGTTTCTTACTCTCAAATTGAATGTGAAACTCATGTCATGGTCACTGTTTCCTAGTCAATCTCTCAATCTGACATCGTTTATTAAACCTGCCTGTTACACATCGCCAGACATGAACTATCCTGATGTCTTATTGTATCTGTCACATATTGTTCCAGGAAACAGTCCTGAGTACAGTTTATTAATTCTTTCTTATGGCTACCTTTGCCAATTAAAATCACGCATTGCCTTTTTTTTACATGCCTTCATTAAGTTGTGATTTATTCTCTGACCGACAGAACAGGTACTCTGACAGGGCCAATAGATACTCCCACTGATGCCTTCTTCTCCTGTTTTATTTCTTACCTGCACCCATGTTGCGCCTGTACACGACATTGGTAAGGCTGTGTTTGGAATATTGCATGCAATTCTGATCTCCTTGCTATTTGCTCCTTGCTCCTTTGGGCAGTACAGTGGCACAGTGGTTAGCACTGCTGCCTCACAGCACCAGGGACCCGGGTTCGAGTCTAGGCTCGGGCAACTGTCTGTGTGGAGTTTGCACATTCTGCGTGGGTTTCCTCCGGGTGCTCTGGTTTCCTCCCACAGTCCAAAGATGTGCAAGTTAGGTGGATTGGCCATGCTAAATTGCCCATACTGTTCAGGGAGGTGTAGATTAGGTGGGTTATAGGGGGATGGGTCTGGGTGGGATGCTCCGAGGTTTGGTGTGGGCTTGTTGGGCCGAAGGGCCTGTTTCCACACTGTAGGGATTCTATACGAAAGATATTGTGAAATTTTAAGGGTTTGTAAAAGACTTACAAGCATGTTGCCAGGATTAGAGGGTTTGAGCTATAAGGAGAGGCTGAATAGGCTGGGGCTATTTTCTCTGGAGTGACGGAGGCTGAGGGGTGATGTTATAGAAGTTTATAAAATCATGAGGGATGTGGATAAGGTGAATAACCAATGCATTTTCCCCCAGTTGGGGGAGTCCAAAACTAAACGGCATAGGTATACGGTGAGAGGGGAAAGATGTAAAAGGGACCCGAGGGGAAACTTTTTCATACAGAGGGTGGTGTGTGTATGGAATGAGCTGCCAGAGGAAGTGGTGGAGGCTGGTACAATTACAACATTTAAAAGGCACCTGCGTGGGTATATGAATAAGAAGGGTTTAAATGGATATGGGCCAAATGCTGGAAAATGGAAATAGATTAGTTTGAGGTATCTGGTCAGCATGGACAAGTTGGACCCAAGGATCTGTTTCCATGCTGTACAACTCAATGACTTGTACGACTCTAAATGCATCGATATCTACTGATCCAAGATAACTTCTTGCTATCCTATTTATTCCATCTCGTACTAACAAAGCCACCCCACTACTCTTCCCTTCCTAACTATTCTTTCAAAAAGCCACATAGCCCTGAATGTTTAGTTCCCAGCTCTGGTCTTCTTGTAACCATGTCTCCATAATGGCTATATAAGATCATACCCATTACCCCGTATTTGTGCTATTAATTCACATATTTTGTTCTGACTGACACAAGCATTTAGGTAAAGGGTTTGACTTTTTCCCACGTTGACCCTGTTTCTGTTTTTTTAATGTTGGTACACTGTCCCTTCCTGTCCCACTCTGTCCTGCAATGCCATCATTCGCCCTTGCTTTTTAAGCCTATGTTTCCCCTCTCCTGAACCCACCCCCTTTATTTGTTTGAAGCCCTCGCTACAAGCCCAATTATTTGATTATCCAAGACATTAGTCTGAGCACAATTCACGTGTTATAAAATGGAGACAGACAGCCAACTTAAATCAGCATTTCTACCTCTGTGTTCACAACACAGTAAATTTAAAACCTTCAAAGACCCCCAAAATTGACTACGATGATTCCTGACCAGACCCTGAATAATCAATTCTAGACACAGGGTTTGATGCTTGTGAAAAAAACCTGGCAATTTATTAACAATGCAGAAACTTTAGCAGTGCAAAGTTATACAACAAAGTAATCTCGGTCTATGATTTTAAACCCAATAATGTTTGTTTTTAGCCCCATTCATATAAAAGATAGTTGGGCAAACAAACACAGCTGAGGGATAAGTAAAAGAAAGTAACAAAAGTGGCCAGATAATGTAAATAGTTTTCACAATGTGGTGTTGCACAGGCTTATAGGATGGTTTCTTGGTTGATTTTCTAAAGGTGTCCAATAGGTCACCCTTTCAGATCACTAGTTGAATCAGTGATACTTATAACTTTGTTTCTATTCTCTGAACTTCCAATAACTGGTAATGAGAGGTTAGGAAGAGAGTTTTCAAATCTTCATGTTGTAACATCAACAGCCAAACTCCTCTCAGAAAGAGTTCAAACACCAGTTTGAAATCTGGCCCCTCCCTCTGTTTGATTACCATGTTCCATCCCACACCTACTGACATCAATTCCCTTCTAATGGCCAAACATCAGCTCTCTGGTTAAACATATTGCTCTCCCCTGCTGTTGAAGAATATGTAGAATCTTTTGATCAAGATACAATTAAGTTTCAGGCCTGGCCTCACAAACAGACAACAGCTTGTTTGTTCTGTCTTCCTTTTTTTAAAGCATATAGTTGCTCACAGTCCAAAGGTCATCTTCAGCTCACAGTCCCCAGCTCACAGCTCCAAACCAAATTGCTAAGAGAATAAAGTAAAAATAGTGAAAAAATCAGTAACGGCTCTAACTCAGGTGAAGACAGCTCCACCAGAAACAATTCCTTTCGACCCAGGTGCCAGTGCTCTGTGCATGGAAACCCTATCTAACCACAAAAATGTTTCAGCTACTTACTTATCTCCTTGGCTTTATTGCTTGGCTGTTGAAGAAGGCAAAAGGTGTGTTGTCTTTATACTGAGGGAATAGAAGCCTTAGAGCAGGGATGTCTCACTGCAATTGAACGCAGCCTTGGTGAGACCACACCTGGATTATTGTGTGCAGTTTCGGTCCCCTTATCTGAGGAAGGATGTCCTGGATACCAACAGAGTGCATCAAAGGTTTACCAGACAGATTTCTGAGATGGCAGGACTGACGTATGAAGAGAGACTGAATTAGTTTGGATTATACTCACTGGAGTTTAGAAGAATAAGTGGGATCTCACAGAAACCTATAAAATTAAAGTTTTAGCAAAGATCTGCAGCTCGGGTTGTGGGTGAGGTTGTTGACCTTGCTGGCTGAGCTGGTGCGTTTTCGGTTAGAAGTTTCGTCGCCATGCTAGGTAACATCATCAGTGGAGTCGCTGATGAAGCGATGTTGTTCTACTCTGCTTGGAATTTATACTGTTTGGTCTGTTATGGTGAGTACTGTCATTTCCACTTTTGATCTGTATGGGTTTGTATATGTGGTCCAATTCTATATGTTTGTTGGTTGAAGTATGGGTGGAGAACCATGCCTCTAGGAATTCCCATGTGTGTCTATGTTTGGCTTGGGCTACTATGGTTACCTTGTCCCAGTTAAACTGGTGCCCTTCTGAATGTACTGATATTAAGGGGAGTTTGTTGTGCCATTTTGCCTCTGGTTGATGTTCATGTATTTTGATGGTTAGTTTCCTTCCTGTCTGTCACCTAACATGGTGATGAAATGTCTGAATGAGAACAAGCCAGCTCAGCGAGCAAGTCAACAACCTAACTTATAAAATTCCAACAGGACTAGACAGGGAAATCATTGGAAGGATATTCCCAATGATCAAGGAGTCCAGAACCAGGGGTTACAGTCTACCAGTACGGGCTAGGCCATTTACAACTGAGGTGAGAATTTCCTTCACCCAGAGAATGGGGAGCCTGTGAGATTCTCTGCCACAGAAAGCCGTTGAAGGCAAAACATTGAATGTTTCCATAAATTAATTAGATATAGTTCTTGGGGCTAAAGGGATCAAAAGGTAAGTGGAGAAAGTGGGAACAGGGTTCAGGCTTTGATGATCAGCCTTGATTATATTTGAAATCACAAGCTTTTGGAGAGCTGCTTCTTTGTCACTTCACCTGGTGAAGGGGCTACACTCCAAAAGCTTGTAATTTCAAGTAAACCTGTTGGACTATAACCTGGTGTCGTGTGCTTTCTGACCTTGTCCACCCCAGTCCAACATCGGCGCCTCCACATCATGATCATATTGAATGGTGAAGCAGCATTGAAGGGCTGAATGGCCTACTCCTGTTCCTGTTTTCTATGTTTCGATGATGTACTGTCCACATTCCTGGCATCACACAGGCACTGAAATTCATATACCACATTTTTATTCATTTGTGTGGTAAGCCTTTTAACCTTCACGACAGCATCCTGTCAGTGACAAACAACAGTCGCATTGCTACTCTATCATACTCCATGGCAGTGCCTCTACCACCAGACCCCACTTGCTAAACATAAGAGCATAGTCCTCTTGTGTAGTGTAACTACTGGCTTCTCCTTTGGATCGACATTCTTGCAAAATGTTTTGGGGAGAGTAAGATGAAAAGCTGTGGCACAATGTGTCTTTTTCAGTAATGTTCTATTTCTGATGAAAGGCTGTCGACCTGAAACATTAACTTTGTTCCTCTTTTTCGCAGATGCTGTTAGGCCTCCTGGGAATTTACCATGTTTTCTGCTTCTGTACATTAATTGTAAGTGACAGTAAATAATTCTACAGTATAGATTCAGCGATTCAATGAAAATTGGTCCAATTTGCAGCTAAAATGGAGAAACTGCTCTCATTCGCCCAGAGAAGGTTAGGGAATGATTTTAATAAAGGTGTTGAAAATCCATAATGAAAATCTTATTATTCACCTTGTACCGGAGGCAGTCCTAGAGAGCCATTTAAGGGTTTTTAAAAGGTTTTATACAGCTGTCACTGCAAGCAATCATAAAGTAATCTACGAAAGCTGTCCCTAATTCCTTTCACAGTTGTGTTCATGCTAAATGTTCATTTAAGGAAATGAGTTGGTGTCACTGAATGTTACTGTTAGTGAGAGCTGAGATGATTGATGGATGTGGTGTTGTTAGCTGTTCTTTACTCAGCAGCTGCTAATATAACAAATGATAAAGAAGGTAAATGGCCTTCATACTGAGACAATTTGAGTACAGGAGCAGGGATGGCTTGCCTGCAATTGTACAGGGCCTTGCTGAGGCCACACCTGGAGTATTATGTGCAGCTTTGGTCCCCTTACCTGAGGAAGGATGTTTTGGCTGTGGAGGGAGTGCACTGAAGGTTTACCAAACTGAATCCTGCGATAGAAGCATTGACATATGAAGAGAGACTGAATCACTTAGCTCTCTATTCACTGGAGTGTAGAATTAGAATCCCTACAGTGTGGAAACAGGCCCTTCAGCCCAACAAGTCCACACCGAACCTCAGAGCATCCCACCCACATCCATCCCCCTATGACCCACCTAATATACACCCTCTACCTCCCTGAACACTTCAGGCAATTTAGCATGGCCAATCCACCTAACCTGTACATCTTTGGACTGTGGGAGGAAACCGGAGCACCCGGAGAGAATGTGCAAACTCCACACAGACAGTCGCCCAAGGCTGGAATCGAACCCAGGTCCCTGGCACTGTGAGGCAGCAGTGCTAACCACTGTGCCACCATGTCGCCCAAAAAGAATGAGGGGGGATCTCATAGAAGTCTATAAAATTCTAACAGGATTGGACAGGGGGTAAACTCAGAAAGGATGTTCCTGATGACCAGGGAATCCAGAACTGGGGGCCACTGTCTAACGATGTGGGCTAGTCTATTTGGGACTGAGATGAGGAGAAATGTCTTCACCCAGAGTGGGAAGCCTGTGGAATTCTCCGTCACCAGAAAGTGGTTGAGGCCAAAACATTGAATGTTTCCATAAGGAGTTAGATATAATTCTTGGGACTAAAGGGATGAAAGGACATGTGGAGAAAGTGGGAACAGGTATGGAGTTGGATGACCAGCCATGATCATATTGAATTGATTGAGGGGGGATCTTATAGAAACATATAAAATTATGAAGGGAATAGATAAGATAGAAGTAGAGAGGATGTTTCCACTGGCAGGTGAAGCTAGGACAAGAGGGCATAGCCTCAAGATTAGAGGGAGCAGATTTAGGACTGAACTGAGAAGGAATTTCTTCACCCAGAGGGTTGTTAATCTATGGAATTCCTTGCCCAGTGAAGTAGTTGACGCTACTTCAGTAAATGTTTTTAAAAAAAAGTAGATATTTTTTTGAACAATAAAGGAATTAAGGGATACGCTGAGAACGCAGGTAAGTCGATCTGAATCCATGAAAGGATCAGCCATGATCTTATTGAATGGCGGAGCAGGCTCGAAGGGCCAGACGGCCTACTCCTGCTCCTAGTTCTTATGTTCTTATGTCCTTATGAATAACGAAGCAGTCTAGAAGGGCTGAATGGCCTACACCAGGCCCCGTTTGCTTTGTTTCTATGACACCAGTAGGAACTCTCCATTGTCTTGTTCAAATTGTACCATGGGATCTTTAGCCAGGGGTTAGCCTTATTCAGAAAAGACGTCACCTCTTGTAGTATAGCAGTACCATGGACCTTGTGTTCGATTCTCCAGAGTGGGACTTCAGCTCACAATATTTTGAATCAGGGAGTACCCAGGGCACCAAAGAAAACATAAAGACTGCAGAGAATTTATTCCCATCTCTAATTTAGTGTTCACCTTTGGAGTGGTTGCAATGATACCCTGACAGTACAGTGTACACTTTCTCTGCAATTGGGCTAAGGTAACGCATTGAACCCAGTGCGTACTGTCTGTCCTAAGGCGGGCACAACTGCTATGTTATTCTTTGCTGGGATTTGGGCATCACTGGCACCATTCCTTACCTATCTCTAATTGACCCTTGAACTGAGCAGCTTGCCACGCCATTTTGGAGGGTAGTTAAGAGTCACCCAGGTTGCTGTGTGTCTGGAATTCCACTAGCTGTGGTGGGATTTGAACTCTGATAAAGAGTCATCTAGACTCAAAATGCTAGCTTGCTTTCTCTCCATGGATGTTGCCTGACCCTCTGTGATCTCCAGAATTTTTTGTTTTCTGTGGGATTTGAACCCTTGTCTTTCTAGGTTACTAGCCCCGTGGCATCACCATTATTCCACTGTGTCCCTACTGAAGTCATCAGCTTATTTTCCATAACTTTTTTCCAATAAGATGTCATTAAAACCAGAGCCTGACCCCGTCTTCTCAATAACAACAACAGTTTGCATTGATATAGCCCCATTCATGTCGTGAAGCATTCCAAGATGACAGACAGGAGCATCGTCAGACAAAGTGTGACATGGAATCATTTAAGGAGGTGCCGCTTAAGTGAGGAAAAGGCTTGAACAGAGAGGAGGTCTCTAAAGAGGGATTTTCAGAATCTGGGGCCCAAGGAGAGAGGGCATGATCATCAGTGATAGAGTGAGTAAAATCAGGGATGACGGAGGGTTGTGGGGACAGAGAACACTCCAGAGATAGACAGGGGTGAGGCCATAGGGAAATTTTAACACAACAATAGGAGTTTTGATGAGATCTAGATAGCTATGCCAACTTCCAATTTACTTTACAAACAGGCTAATTGCTGTTTATAAAACCATCTGCACTGAAGGACAAATAGGACGAACGGATGATGTCAGGAAGAGCCAATCAAAGCTCGTCACCACCTCTGATCTCAGTAGTGTGTTCAAATACACTGAACGGTTCCTGTTTTGAGGGGTACTTCGTCACGAATGATAACCTTCTCCTTAGAACAGCTAAAGTTGGTCAACTAGGAATTAGCCTTCCTGTTAAAATGGGTGAAGGTGCACAAAGAGATTGAAAGCACAAGAGATAGTGCTGGAAATATTCAGTGGGTCAGTTAACATCCAGAGAGAGAGAGAGAGAGAGAGGACAAGGGATAAAATGATTCAAGTTCCTGGTCAATGACCTTTCACTCTTCAGTCACAATGACCCTCTGAAATCTCTGCACTCCTCTCATTCCAGGCTCTCACACTTCTCCGATTTTAATGTCTCCATCGCTGGCCTCACTGCCTTTGACCTAGGCTCTGGAATTTCATCTGCAAATCCATCTGCCTCTCTGAATCTCACCTCCTTTAAGACACTCCTTAAAACTGATTCCTCTGGATAAATAGAACAAAGAACAGGCGAGCATTGGCCACCAAGACTGTGCCGAGACCTATGTCTTTCTAAACTAAAACCCTTTTGCCTCTATGGTGTCCGTATCTCTCTATTTCCCGCCTATTCATGTATCTGTCAAGGTGCCTTTTAGATGTTGCTATTGTACCTGCCTCCAATACTCCTCTGGCAGCACATTCCAGGCACATACCACCCTCTATGTAAAAAATACCCTGCCTCTCACACTTCCTTTAAACTTTCCCCCTTTTAGCTTAAACTTACATCCCCTCATCATTGACATTTTTACCCTGGGAATAAGACTCTGACTATCCATTCTATTCATACCTCTGATAATTTTGTAAAACTCTATCATGTTGCTCCTCATCCTTTGACGTTCAAGTGAAAACAAATCAAGTTTGTCCAAACTCTCTTCATAGGTAATACCCTCCAAACCAGCAACATCCTGGTAAACTGTTCTTCCATCCTCTCTAAAGCCTCTGGTAGGGTGGCAACCAGAACTATATACAACATTTCAAATGTGGCCTAACTAAAGTTCTATCTAGCTGCAACATGACCTGCCAATTTTTATACTCTATGCCCTGACTGATGAAGGTAAGCATGCTGTATGCCTTCATAAGACCATAAGACATAGGAGCAGAAATTAGGCCATTCGGCCCATCGAGTCTGCTCTGCCATTCATTCATGGCTGATAAGTTCCTCAACCCCATTCTCCCGCTTTCTCCCTGTAACCCTTGATCCCTTTGATAATCAAGAACCTATCTATCTCAGTCTTAAATGTACTCAGTGACCTGGCCTCCACAGCCTTCTGTGGCAGTGAATTCCATAGATTCACCACTCTCTGGCTGAAGAAGTTTCTCCCTATCTCCGTTATAAAAGGTCTTCCCTTTGATCTAAGGCTGTGCCCTCGGGTCCTAGTCTCTCCTACCAATGGAAACATCCTCCCAACATCCACTGTGTCCAGGCCATTCAGTATTCTTCTTCTTATTAATCACCTTATCCACTTGTGTTGCTACTTTCAGGGAACTGAGGACCTGAATGACTAGATCCTTCTGTATGTTGATGCTACTAAGGGTTCTGCCTTTTACTGTATACTTCCCTCTTGCATTAGATCTTCCTAAATCTTTCACATCACATTTGTCCAGATTAAATTCCATCTGCCATTTCTCCGCCCAAGTCTCCAAACAATCTATAAATGCTATATCTTCTGGTAATCGTCCTCAACAAGCACAGCTCCACAAATCTTTGTGTCATCATGTCAGGCCACCTACATTCACCTCCAAATTATTTATACGTATTTTCTAAGAGTCCTACCACTGGTCACAGACCTCCAATCAGTAAAACATCCTCCACCTCTACTCTCTGTTTATGACTCAGCCAGTTCTGTATCTATCTAACCAGCTCACTGTGGATCCCATGTGACTTCACCTTCTGTATCAGCCTACCATGAGGAACCTTGTCAAAGGTCTTGTCAGAGTCCATATTAACAATATCTACCTCACTGCCCTCATCAATCATCTTTGTCCACTTCCTCAAAAAGCTCAGTCAAGTTTGTGAAACACAACCTCCCCTGCACAAAGTCATGTGACCTGTACTTAATAAGTCTGTAGTTTTACAAATGTGAGTAAGTCCCATCTGTAAGAATCTTCTCCAAATTTCCAAGACATGATGTAAGGCTCGCTGGCTGTCATTTCCCAGATTATCTTTGTTGCCCTTCTGAAAGTACAAGCTATCACGTGTGCGTGCACAGGCACACACACACGCTCTCTCTCTCTCTCACACACACACACACACACATACACACTCTCTCTCTCTCTCACACACACACACACATACACACTCTCTCTCTCTCTCACACACACACTCTCTCTCTCTCTCACACACACACACACACACAGACAGACAGACACAATACACACACTCTCTCTCTCTCACACACACACACATACACACACACAAACTCTCTCTCTCCCACACACGCGCGCGCACACACACATATACACACACACACACACACACACACACACACAGACAGACAAATACATACACACAAACACTCTCTCTCCCATCCCCCCATCATCCTCCCACAGACACTCTCTCTCCCAGACACACACACACACTCTCTGTCTCCCCAACCCCTGCTCCCCCTACACACACATACTCTCCACCCCACAACACATACACACACACACACTCAAACACACTCACTCTTTCTCTACCCCCCACACACACACTCTCTCTCTCTCCACCTCACACACACACACACTCTCTCTTTCCCCCTCACTCACACACACACACACTCACTCTCTCTTTCTCTTCCCCCCACCCCCACAAACTCACACACTCTCTCCCTTCCGCCCTACACAGACACACAAACACAATCTCTTTTCCAGTCACATAATCTCCCTCCCTCACGCACACATGTACACACACACATGCACATACAGACAGACAGACAGACACACACACAGACAGACACACACTCACACACACACACACACACACACACAGACACACTCTCTCCCCTCCCCCCAATGCCACCACAACTGCCCCCGACACACACATACATGCTCTCTTCCAGACACACACTCTCTCTCCCCCACCCCCCCCCACACACACACACACATACACACTTCCCCCTGCAAAACACACACAAACACACTCACTCTGTCTCTCTACCTGCCCACGCACACACAATCTCTCTCTCCCACCCTCACACCCACACCCACACACACATACACATTCATACACACACTCTCTCCCCCCTCACTCACACATACACGCACACACACATTCACTGTCTCTCTCCCTCACACACACACACACGCACAATGGGGTGAATTTATATTTGCAGATACATTCTATTTTATTCAAAAAGTACACAATTTATAGACAGTCAGTCAATGTGGCATTTGAGAAATTCCTACTTTAGAAATAAAACCAGTCTGACTCCAAACCAAAACACAAACAGATTCTAAACAAGGCCTCACACCAAACATAACAAGGTGTAGAGCTGGATGAACACAGCAGGCCAAGCAACATCATAGGAGCAGGAAGGCTGACGTTTCGGGCCTAGACCCTTCATCAGAAAGGCCGGAAATGTCAGCCTTCCTGCTCCTATGATGCTGCTTGGCCTGCTGTGTTCATCCCGCTCTACACCTTGTTATCTCAGATTTTCCAGCATCTGCAGTTCCTACTATCCCTCACACCTAACATGCATTGTCTGACCTAAAATGCCACCTCTTCTTTTCACTGATAAAATCTTTAGTTCTCTCGGGACAGGGTTTTCAAAGGAATTTGGGGATTTACATATACACATTAATCAATGAAAACCTTCTAACTGATTAAAGATTTAACAGCATCTTAGGTTTGTTGAATACATCCTCATTAGTTGTGTGACCCTTTGATCTTTTACTTGTAAATTCTGTGTCTGTGTGCTTCTTTCTCAGTGCACCTGACGAGGGGGCTACGCTCCAAAATCTTGTGTTTTTAAATAAACCTGTTGAACTATAACCTGGTGTCCTGTGATTTCTGACCTTGTTCAGCCAATCCAACACCGAGACCTCCATATCATAGCCCTTCTTAAAGCAAGGAACAACATTGGCTATTCAAATGCTTGATTACCTGTTGAAATTTTAAAAATTTACATTCATTCTTGGGGTAGGGGCCAGGCCAGCATTTAATGTCCACTCCTAGTGGTCCTTGAGAAGTTGGAGGTAAACTGCCTTCTTGAACCACTGCAGTCCATGTGCTACAAGTAGACCCATAATGGCATCAGGGAGGGAATTCCAGGATTTTGACCCAGTGACACTGAAGGATGGGATACATTTCCAAGTCAGGATGGTGAGTGGCTTGGAGGGGAACTTGCAGGGGGTGGTGTTCCCATGTATATGCTGTCCTTGTCCTTCTAAATGGACGTGGTAGTAGGTTTGGAAGGTGCTGTCTGAGGATCTTTGGTGAATTTCTGCAGTGCATCTTGTAGATAGTACACACTGCTGTTACTGAGTGTTGGTGGTGGAGGGAGCGGATGCTTGTGGATGTGGTGCCAATCAAGCGGCTGCTTTGTCCTGGATGGTGTTGAGGTTCCCGAGTGTTGTCGGGGCTGCACCCATCCAGGCAAGTGGGGAGTATTCCAACGCACTCCTGAGTTGTGCCTTGTAGATGGTGGGCAGGTTTTGGGGAGTCAGGAGATGAATTACTTGCTACAGTATTCCGAGCTTCCGTCCTGCTCTTGTATGTGTCTTGCTGTCAACTTTTGTCGAATAGCGAAGAACCTCGAGGATGTTAGAGTCGCCATTCAAATTCAGGCTGTTGTTGTTGAGAATTGGGCATAATCAGCAGAAGGTTAAAAAAAGGCAAACGTAGAGAGAGAAGTCTGGCGTGCTGGATATTCCTGGAGGAGAGATAGACATGCTTTAAACATTAATATGAAAGCATCAAGCATCTGAGACCAGGATGGCCAGAAAATACTGCTTTCATGCTTCCAGCATCTTCTATCATCGAGTGAGATTTCAAGCAACCTGCAGCATTTTATTTTGCTTTTCACAATGAGGACAAATCTCATCTCCAAGGGTGAGGTATACAGAGGACCCCTTTAAGAAATAGAATCCAGTTTATGTCCTGGTTTATAGGCCCTTTGTTGCTAAGGGAGTGTTGTCCTGGTAACTAAATACAAGACACATGACAGCTTGAGCCGATGAAAACAGCACCACATGACTGCTACATGCCATGGCCTCTCTCCCAGTCTGCCCAGAATGGGAAGGGTTATTTAGAGATTTGTGGTCGAGGAGCAAGCTGTGTCCACTGCTTGATCCCAGTAGCTTTGGCGAACTGCTCAGCGCAGAAAGCAGCAACATTCAGAAATCCATCCGGGGCTGGGAGCTCTCCATTAGGGGAGGGAGTCACTAACTACTGAGCGGGCGTGTTTGTGTGTGTGAGTGAGAGAGGCAGAGAGACAAAGGGGATGCTCCCAGGGATCTGCCGGTGCTGGATAGAAAGACTGCTGGAGAAACGCGACTGATCAGAGCCTGCAACTGTCAACTTTCGAACAGTGGAGCGCTCCAGAAACCCACCATGGATCTCTCATTCATGGCTGCACAGGTACATTCGAACCCTCCCTCAGAAAACAAAATGAAATTTCCTCCTAAAGGAAAGATTCGAGTGTGATATCTTTGCCCCTTTTTATATCCATTTTTAAAAAAAAACAAAATTGCAAGTGTTAAGCAACCAAAAACAAAGATTACCTAGTGAGAAAGGAAAGGGTTCGATTTTAAAATCCAGGCCGTTTGCTGAATGATTATTTTCAATGAATTACAATGGATTTTTCTCACTGCTCTCCCTCTGAATGTTAAAGACAGTTTCTGTAACTGAGCTCTCACAGTAACGATGGGCTGTGTGGAATATTAAAACCTCAGTGCCTTGCCTTGCAGCTTCAATATTAATGAAGTAGGGCATGGTTAACAACCGGGGCTTTGTTGAGTTTTTCAGTTTGCTGTTTTAGACCCTTCCTGTCCCATCCCCCCACTCCCTTTTATCTCTCACAATGATTTCTTTCTTCAGCCTCGGGTGATGCACTCTACGCCTTAAATTCTCCTTCTCCCCTTCCTCCTCCACTGCCCACTGTCTTCAGATATTATTCTGAGGAGTCAGCCCATTCCCCCAATCCCATCCTGTACCCACTTCCTGTGTTGTTGTCCAAGATGAGAAGGATGGAAGTCTGGGATGAGGAGCGCCAGGGTTGTGAGGGAGGGTGAGTGAGGAAGGGGGTTTGTAGGCTGATTGTATTTTGGGGGAAGAGGAGCCCAGGCAAGTTGTAATCCCATCATTCTGTACTTGGCAAAGTAAGGGACCAATGGGGTTTAAGGACACAGTAAAAACCTCTGAGCAATGCACTGCCTGGGATGTGGGGTTTGGAAAGAGGGAGGGTCCCGGAAGGTGGGGACCGGGAAAGGCAGACATTCCCAGGACGTGGGGATGGGAAAGACGGACATTCCCAGGAATGTGGAACTGGTGAAGATGGACATTCCCAGGATGTAGGGCTGGGAAAGACAGACATTGCTGGGTTGTGGGACAGGGAAAGACAGACAGCCTGGGGATGTGAGGCTGGGAAAGACAGGAATCCTAAGATGTTCGGCTGGGAAAGACAGACATTGCTGGGATGTGACAGTGCCAGGATATGGGGCTGGGAAAAATGAACAGTCCCAGGATGCTGGGCTGGGAAAGACAGACATTGTTGGGTTGTGGGACAGGAAAAAATGAACAGTCCTGGGATGTGGGACCGGGAAAGAGGGACAGTCCTGGGATGTAAGGCTAGGAAAGAGGGACAGTCCTGGAATTGATCAGTTCCCTGTGTTATTTGTTAGTTCTTTGGTGCTGATGGTAATGGCAGTGACGATGGTGAGAATGTGTTGATAACATAGTGATGTCATGTAGTTATAGTAATCTCAGTGATTATGGTGATGGCAGTGAAGGTGGCACCGACTGTGCTGGTGAGGGTGGCGGTAGTCCTGATGGTGATGGTGATGTTGGTGGTGATGGGGATGGTTTTGATGGCAATGATTTTGTCACGTGAAAATAGAGAGTCCCACATATTGGTGATGGCTCTGGAGAGGGTGTAAGTCACCTCAGGTTCCCCTCCCCATGTGAAGCCTCTCCTGCCTCACCGATCCCACCGTACTGGGAGGATACAGGTTTGACAGGGCTGAGGGAGGGAGGGGGTACGTTGTATTTGAAGTCTCCTCCCTTTCCTCCTCTATGTCCTTCAGTCAGTGTCACGTGTGGGATCAATGAGAGCCTGGGACTGGCAACATCCTTAAAACGCACCCGAAGAAGTGATATGCAATAGGGTGGGGACTGTACAAAGACATGCATTGAGCTTATTGATCTGCTTTTGTGCCTCTGCCTTCTGCTCGTTCTTTCAATCAATTAATCAATCAATCACACTGACACCTTTCAATATTTATTCACAGCTTCTCAACAAATATCATAAAGTGAATGTGATTGGTTTCTAATTTGTTGCTTCATCAATTATCAAAACGTTTGCGAGCAAATCGGGCCATAATTTGAGCAGTCCGCTAACCTTTCTGGTTGAGGGAACAGGCCTTAACCCCAGGCTGGTTTCTACGGAAACTGGGAAAGGAGGTCAGGTTGGAAGGGTCAACCATGTTCCCAAGGAGCCAGGGAACACAACCTGCTCAGGATTTCTGCAGCTGTCACTCGAATGTATTCCGCTCCTGGTGGGGGGTGAGTGGGTAGGAAGGGCCCAGCTCAGACCCAGGCAAGAGGTATGGACAGAATGCACAGAAATCAGCTGTTGGAGGGTCAAGACGAGGGGGCCACCCTTTTAAAGTGAAAGGCAACAGGGTTAGAGGGAATTTGAGGAAAAACCTTTTCATCCGGAGGTTGGTGGGATCTGGAATGCTTTACCTTTTGTTTATTTATTCATTCATGGAATGACGGCACTGTTGGCTAGGCCGGCATTTATTGCCCAAATTAACCGGCAAGTTAAGAGTCACCCACATTGCTGTGGGTCTGGAGTCACATGTAGGCCAGACCAGGTAAGGATAGCAGTTTCCTTCCCTAAAGGGCATTAGTGAACCATTTGAGTTTTTCCCCTGACAATCGACAATGGTTTCATGGTCATCATTAGACTCTTAATTCCAGATTTTTATTGAATTCGAATTCAACCATCTGCCGCGGTGAGATTCAAACTCATGTCCCCAGAGCATTCCCCTTAACAGTCTAGCAATAAATCCACTAGGCCATTGACTCCCTGTGTGATAACTGCTTGGGAGGGAGTTGAGGTGGGAAATCTCACAGCCTTTTGAAAATACTTGGATGAGCACCTAAAATATCATAATATTCAAGGCTATAGGTCTAGTGTGGGAAAGTGGGACTAGATAGTACAGACTCGATGGACTGAAGGGGCCCTTCTATACTGTATCATTCTCTGACTGAGGAGTTTGGCGCAGTTGGATAGCGATCTGTCTTGGCTGTGTAGCACAGAATGGTGACTGGTGCTCCTGTTCTGCCTCCCGATATACATTTTATAGGGGGATCGATAGGGGAGACGTGGAGAGGTTGTTTGTCCTTGTGGGAGAGTCTAGGACATGAGGGGCATCATCTCAGAATAAGGGGTCGCACATATCAGACAGGGATGAGGACGAATTTCCTCTCTCGGAGGGTAGTGAATCTGTGGAATTCTTTAACACAGAACACTGTTGAGGCTGGGTCGTTAAGTATATTCAAGGCTGAGAGAGAGACAGATATTTAATCAGTGAGGGAATCAAGGGCTGTGGGGAAAAGACAGGAAAGTGGAGTTCAGCATGATCAGATCAGCCATGATCTCATTGAATGGGAGAGCAGACCTGTTGGGCTGAATGGCCTACTTCTGCTCCTATGTTTTATGGTCTCATAGTCTTATGGATTATGCCCCTTGAAATAAATGATGAAGCTTGCCTTAAAATGGTTAGTAAGGTTTCATTTGAAATAGGAGAAGAAGCTACTCCTAAACTGGTGAATAAGGCTACTCCTACATCTTATGATCTTATGCCATTGACTTCAGTGGGATGTCCAGCTGGTTTGGGATATGCGATTAGATTATATTTTGCCCTGCTCTGTGCTATTTTCGGAGAGTGATGTCACTGCCTCGCTGTTTACGGTCAATTGAGAACCAACTGTCCCTTTCCCTGGCATTCACCCATTCCAGACTGCCAAACCTGTTTAAAGGTGCAG
>NC_063339.1:4352001-4371896 GCF_021869965.1 Rhincodon typus
GATGCTGCTTGGCCTGCTGTGTTCATCCAGCTCTACACCTTGTTATCTCAGATTCTCCAGCATCTGCAGTTCCTACTATCTCTTGGAAATATATTGTTGTTCCTTCACTGTCACTGGGTCAGAATCCTTTCTAATGGTATTGAGGGTCAACCTACTGCAGCGGTTCAAGAAGGCAGCTCACCACCACTTTCTCAAGGAGCAACTAGGGGCAGGCTATAAATTCTGGCCCAGCCAGCAACACGCACATCCCACAAGTGAATAAAAAAAAAATCTTTTGTTGGAGTTAACTTCTTGTTTATTATAAGCCCGCAATCTCTTTCTGTTTCTTGAGGGTATCACAGATACCAAGGTAGACATGCAGTCTTTCAGCCTCTATCTAATGAGAGAGCAGCCCTTTGTTTGGTAACTTTACCTTTACTCCCCAGTAATGTGGATAATGAGAGGTGATCTCACTGAAACACAATTCCCCAGAGTGTTCGATAGTGTGGGCACTTGAAGGATAAATCCCCAGGCTGAGGAATCCAGAAGTGTGACCATTATAGTTTCAAGGTGGGGGGTTTCAATGGGATCAAGATGGGGATAAGAGATGTCTTCAGTCAGAGAGAGAGTCGTGAATATCTGAAATTCTCTTTTGCAGAGGCATCCTATTGAAAAGCTGCAATCCCAAAGCAACGAACTGCTGATTTCTAGAATGTTCTTTTTGCATAAACAGTGTACTGAATTGTAGAGTGTAGAGAAGTGGGTGGGAGGGGGAGGAACTCGTGAGAATTCACAGCTGGTTTAATGAGAGAGGGGGAGTTTAGGGATCTGGAGTAGAGAAGCAACATTATTCTGAGAGACAGACATTCTCTTGAGCAACTGAGGTGCTCGACTGATTGTCTGAAGAGTTTTGTGTCAAGAGACCATATAGTGATTTTACTGAATGATTGTATGCTTCCTGTTAGATACTGACGATCTCCCCATGTTTTTGATGTATTTGTACCATGTGGTTATTTGATAATTCTTGCTGTTGGAACTAAACGTTTCATTCTTGTACTTGTTTAAATGCTGTAGTTTTTTTTTACAATAAAGTTTTCGAAATCCAGTGAAAATGATAGGCGTCCGGTTGGAATCGAGAGCTTGCTGTTTTAGTAGATCGTTCTAATCAATCACAGGAGTTGGTTGAATTTGACTGAGAGCTCCATTCTGTAAAAAATTCCAAAAGCCTACCTCTGGATCTGGAATTTCACCAGCACTTCAGGATCATATTCAAAAATCGCTCTCTCTTTCAGCACTCAACTTTCAAATTCCCCACTCGATCCAGGACAGAATTCTGGAATTCCTTCTGTGTTCCAGGATTGACCACTCAAACCCCCCTGTTGGATTGAGGATGGAATTCTCGAATCCTCTCTTTGATCCAGGCCTGACCTCTAGAATTCACCATCATGTTACGAAGGCTCAGTGCACACCTGGTGATGTGCCCGCTTTAAGCTGGCAATAGGCCTCTTTGATCAAGTGATAGTCCCCTTTCCTTGGGGTTTGTGGCTGAAGATTACAGACCAGGGCCCCTCAGTCTCGGTGTTTCACTAAACTGAAAGCCGCAGAGATCATTTGGAAGGGAGGTTGGGGGAGTTGGGGAGAAAGCTTTGGGCTGGCGAATGGGGGTGATGTGTGTGAAATGGGCACTGGAGGTGTGGGAAGGGATACTGTGAGCCTGAACTGACACTCCATCTCCTCCAAACCCTGAGATCACATACTGACTGCTCCACCTAATCCTCTCAGCACAGAGCAGCCACTGGGCCAGACAGAAGATATGGCAATATACTCAACCCCACACTCTCCTACAATGCAAACCCCACTCCCCACTCACCCACTTGTACATCATACTGGGGCTGGGTAGGATGCTCTGAGGGTCAGTGTGGACTTGTTGGGCCGAAGGGCCTGTCTCCACACTGCAGGGATTCTGTCCTGCTCCAGAGGGCGTGTCATAACAAGCTGATGTGGAAAATACCCTCCCATTGAGCCAGTCTAAGCCATACAGAGTTACTGGCTGTGTCATTTGTGAGTGTGTAATCTCTCTTTATGAAACTCCCTCCCAGTTCTGCCAATCCAGAGTCGCTTGAAGGACAATACGATCAATGTGTTTAAGGGTTGGGTTAGGTTTGATAGGATAGGCACGGAAAAAGCAAACCAGCTACCAGTTTCCAAATTCCCACCCATTATCCCAGGGAGACATGTACCTCCTCCTGAGGGAAATGGTTAAGCTCACCTACGTATCAGTTAATGATGGCATTATGTTGTCCCAGAGAGGGGAAGCATCCAATAGAAAACAGATAATTGAATCCCAGCAGCTTACCATCGTGGACTAGCCCAGCTCATGAGGAGTCTGTTCCACAATGATCAGTGTTCTCCATGTGGGTGCATGCACAGAATACCGCTCTCTCTGTGCCCTGATAAGTTGAGGAGACACTGGAATAGGACCTGCACCTCAGTCTTTGGGGGTTGATGGAGCTGGCGAGCTATCTGCAAGCAGGAACTCTTCGGGTACATTAGAGCATAAGAGCTAGGAGCAGGAGTAGGCCGTTCAGTGCTCCACCCCCACCCAACACCTCAATGCTACTCCTGCCATTTAATACGATCCTGGCTGATCTCATCTCAGCCTCAACTCCACTTTCCTGCCTGCTCTCCATAACCTTTCAACCCATTACTAATTAAAAATCTGTCTATCTCTTCCTTCAAATTACTCAATGTCCAAACGTCCGCTACATTCTGAAGTAGTGAATTCCAGATTCATAACCATGTGAGAGAAGGAATTTCTCCTTATCTCTGTTTTAAATCTGCTCCTCCTTATCCTAGAACTATGACCTCTCATTCTAGACTGCCCCACACGAGGAAACGTCCTCTCTACATCAACTTTGCCAATTATCTTTAGGATCCCCTCTTATTCTTCTAAACTTCGGAGAGTATAGTCCTAAACTGCTCACAGAAAATCCTCATCTCTAGAATCAATCTAAGGAACCTTCTCTGAACTGCCTCCTATGTAACTGCTCCCACCTCAGGTAAGCGACCAAAACTGTGCACAATACTCTCGGTACAGTCTCAAAAATGTCTTCTACAGTTGCTGAAACACTTGCCCTCTTTCATATCTCTTTAGCAATAAATGCCATGATTCCATTTGGTCTTCCTTATTACCTGCATACCTACATAATAGCTTGCTGCAGCTCATGCACAAGGACACCCAGATCCCTCTGCATCAACTGGCTCTGAATTTTCTCTCCATTTAGATAACAAGTTGCTTTTTTATTCTTTTGAACAAAATGGACAACCTCACATTTGTCCAAGTTAATCTCTGTCATTCACCTAACCTATCCATATCCGTTTATAAATTTCTTACTTCTTCATTACAACTTACGTTCCCACTTATTTTAATGTCTTCTGCAAATTTGGCTATAATGCTTTCTATCCCTGTATCCAAGTCATTAATATAGACTGTAAATAGTTAAGGCCAGAGAGCTGAACTGTGTGGCACCCCATGAGTTACATCTTGCCAAACAGAAGAAGATCCAGTTATCTCGACTCCCTGCTTTCTGTTGGTTAGCCAATCCTCTGTCCGAGCTAATAAATGATGCCAACCCCATGTGATCTTACCTTGTGTATGCAGTGCCACAATCAGCTCTGAGGGGTCTTAACAGGTAACACATGGAGATGTTCTTTCCTCTTGTGGGAGAATCCGGGATTAGGGGGTCACTGTTTAAAAATAAGGAAACACCCATATAAAACAGAGATGAGGAGAAACTTTGCCTCACACAGGGTTGTCAGTCTTTGGAATTCTTTTCCTAAAAAGACAGTAGAAAAATAATTCTTGAATATTTTTTACAGTAAGATTCAAGAGGGTAGAAGGTTATCAACGATTGGTGAGGATGTGGAGAAAGGAGATCAGCCACGATCTTATTGAAAGCTAGTTCAGGCTTGAGTGGCTGAATAGCTGAGAATCACAGAATCCCTACTGTGCCGATAGAGGCCATTCAGCCAATTCCTGCTCTTAATCCATATGTTTGTGACAATGCAATTGTTGAGCTGAAAGGTAAGGTGGAGGGAGTTAATAGAGAGATGCAGTAGGAGGATTACAAATCATGGCATGGACCAGATGGGCTGAATGGTCTCTTTCTGTGCTGTGAGAGCTCTGTAACTCCATGAGTGGCTGGGACTCTGCCCCAATGAGTTTAGGAGAATGAGAGGTGACCTCATTGAAACATATAGGATTCTTAAAGGGGCTCAACAGAGTAAATGCTGAGAGGATGCTTCCCTTCATGAGAGACCAGAGGGCACAGTCTCAGAATAAATGGGCACCAATTTAAGGGTGAGATAAGGGGGAATTTCTTCTGTCAGAGGGTTGTAAGTCTTTGGAACTCCTAACCACAGAGAGCTGTGGAGGTAGAGTCCTTGAGTCTATTTAAGGCTGAGATAGATTCTTGATCAGTCAGGGAATCATGGGTTACAGGGAAAAGTCAGGAAGTTGGTGTGAGGAATGTTGGATCAGCCATGATCGTATTTAATGGTGGAGCAGGCTCAAGGGGCCGAATGGCCTACCCCGTTCCAATTCTTATGATGTTTAACCTTGAGATCAATGGTTAAGAATGGGTTTGATGATGGGTCATAATTTCATCACAGGGAAATGGAAATTGTTTGCAGAGACTCAACAAAATCTAAAATTATCCACACCCTTGCTCAGCACTTGACATGTGATATCACTAAGTGTATGAGGTGATCAGGCTGCTAATTTAAACAATTAATTTGTTTTGATTCCACACATTTTCTTTAAAGTGCATGATTCAGAAAGCAAGAATGTTCAACAGGAAAAATCCACTTGATATACCCACTTTGAATGATCTCATCACTCCCACTTCCTCAGCTAAGCTCTCAGGCCCAGAACTCTCCAAAAACCACATCCAAAAGCCCCATCATCCAGTATCTGCAATGAAAAATTAACCTATTTGTTCACTCCGCAGCCCTGTTGGAAGATTCTGGGTCAGTTTCTGATCATCGTTGCCTGCTGTGTCGTGCGTTATAGTCACAGCATTCCGATATTCCAAGCTCTGAGCAGCATAGACTGGGATTGTGCCTCAGGAACTTGCAGATTCCAAGACACAACTGAGTTTGTCGGATTTGCCTGGGAATGAGAATTTTCCGCTGGCAAACTCCCCTGTATCTGCAAAACAGTCCATTGAACAATTCTGAGGGCTCTATGCTCTATCAAACTTAATAGTTACCAGATCAAGTCAGAAAACTCTTGATAACTAAAGGGTGTCTTGACAAATACATGAATATTTCGGGAATAGAGGGATACGGTTCCCAGAAGAATAGGGAGTTTTAGTTGTGACGGGCAGCATGTCGATGGAGGCTTGGAGGGCCGAAGGGTCTGTTCCTATGCTGTAATTTTCTTTGTTCTTGCTCTTTGTTCTAACTATTAAACTGACCCCAGACCCACCACATGCCATCCTCCCTCCCCCCACGAAATGCACCTTCCCCTGACCCTACCCGAGATCCCTTCTTCTGTTCACAAGAATATCTTTATTCTCTTTCTTCTCTGTTTGGGATTTCCACTATTCAGTTAGTTAGCAGCAGTTAATTCAGCAAATAGGACAACTTATAATTTTTAAAAAATTAATTCGCAGGATATAGGCCAGCATTTATCTACAATCTACTACCTACAAGATGCACTGCAGAAGTTCACCAAAGATCCTCAAATAGCACCTTCCAAACCCACGACCACTTTCATCTCGAAGGACAAGGGCATCAGCCATATGGGAACACCACCCCATGCAAGTTCCCCTCCAAGTCACTCATCATCCTGACTTGGAAATATATCACCGTTCCTTCTCTGTCACTGGGTCAAAATCCTGGAATTCCTTCCCTAAGGGCATTGTGTGTCAACCTACAGCACATGGACCGTAGCGGTTCAAGAAGGCAGCTCACCCCCACCTTCTCAAGGGGGCAACTAGGGACGGGCAATAAATGCTGGCCAGCCAGCGACACCCACATCCCACAAATGAATAGAAAAGAAATTTACTACCCATTCTTAATTGCCCAGAGTGCATAATGAGACAGCTACATAGCTGTGAGCTTTTGACACACATGGAGAGAACACCAGGTAAGAATACCAGATTTCTTTCCCTAAATGGCATTAGTGAACCCAATTGGTCTTTACAACAATCAGCAATGGTTCGGTGGTTCTTACGAGCTGGCTTTTTTTAATTCCAGATTTTTTTTTAAACTTGAATTCAAGTTCCACCATCTCTGTGGTGCGAATCGAACCCATGTCCCTGGAGCATTAACCCATGGTTCTGGATTACCAGTCCAGTAACATTACCACTACACTACCACCTCCCCAAAAGGAGGTTAAGGACAGAAAGGCATGATGAAATCCAAAGCTGGCATTTTAAAAAAAAATCCTGGGGCTGGTGCGCAATGATGGAGACCATCATCTAAAATCAAGGGGTATGGAGATAGCAGAGGAGGGTAGCATCAAAGTAAATGACCCACCATGATGGCAGAGTAGCCTTAATAGGCTGAAAGGCCTACTCTTGTTCCTGTGTTCCTCGTCATCCAATTTCATAAGGAAGAGTCTCCTGAGAAGGTGGTGAGGTGTGAAGTGGGCCACACTGAGTGACCAATGACTGGAGAGTGATGGCAGGATTCTAATGCCACGTGACAAAACTGTGTCTAGCTAAAGCTGAGAGATAGTAGGAACTGTCGATGCTAGAGTCAGAGATAACACAGTGTGGAGCTGGAAGAAGACAGCAGGTCAGGCAGCATCAGAGGAGCAAGAAAGCTGATGTTTCGGGTCCCAAGAAAAGAAAGATCCCAGACCAGGGAGAAGTGTCAATCAGATCAGCCCCACACCACACCTGTTGAACGCTGCAGATTCTCATAAACATCAATGAGACAAAGTGTCTCAGAAGCAAATCAGCTGTACTTCTGTAAGTTCCCCTAAAACTGTGCATCAAATATTTTGTTTAATTGGGCACAATCCCAGGAACAGATTTCAGACCCTCGCCCTCAAGGCAGGAATAGAGTTTGTAAGCAAATTGGGAAAGGCATGGCGTATTTGGGTGTTGAGGTCATGACTGTGGTATGGTTATTTACACTTTCAAATATTCTCTTAAAACTGACCTTTGAAATAAAAAAAAACACTCCCACTGCATGGAAGGGAATGGTATCATAAAATATAAATGAGATTTCACAGAGAGGATAGTTTATGGCGCAATGGAAAATAAATGTTATTTTTGTGTAATGAGCCATCTGCCCGGCCTACAGCAGTAATTTCCTCACAGCGGCAAATGCTTACAACAATTGGGCAAGGTAGCAGGTTGTAACTGGATATGGAATTAGGGATATGAAGATGCAAACGAACCCAGTCGAAATGTTAATGCATGATGATGAAGGCAGGAGGGCCAACCAGGAGCAGCATTGAGCATATCAAAATACAAGGTGTCAACCTGGTGAAGCTACAAGATTTACCTCCATCTTCAGCCAGAAGTGCCGAGTGGATGGTCCATCTCGGCCTCCTCCAGTGGTCCCCAGCATCACAGTTACCAGTCTTCAGCCAATTTGATTCACTCCACGTGATATCAAGAAATGGCTGGAGATACTGGATACTGCAAAGACTACGAGCCCTGACAACATTCCGGCAATAGTACTGAAGACCTGTGCTCCAGAACTTGCCGCTCCCCTAGCCAAGCTGTTCCAGTACAGTTACAACACTGGGATCTACCCAACAATGTCAAAAATTTCCCAAGTATGTCCTGTACACAAAAAGCAGGACAAATCCAACCCGACCAATTACCGTCCCATCAGTCTCCCCTCGCTCATCAGTAAAGTGATGGAAGGTGTCAGTAATAGCGCTATCAATCAGCACCTGCTCAGCAATAACCTGCTCGGTGACGCCCAGTTTGGGTTCCACCAGGGCCACTCAGCTCCTGACCTCATTACAGCCTTGGTTCAAACATGGATAAAAGAGCTGAATTCCAGAGGTGAGGTGAGAGTGACAGCCCTTGATATCAAGGCCGCATTTGACTGTGTGTGGCATCAAGGAGCCCCAGCAAAACTGGAATTAATGGGCATCAGGAGACAAACACTCCACCAGTTGGAGTCATACCTGACACATAGGAAGATGGTTGTGGTTGTGGGAGGTCAGTTGTCTCAGTTCTAGGAAATCCCTGCAGGAGTTCCTCAGGGTAGTGTCCTAGGCCCAACCGTCTTCAGTTGCTTCATCCATGACCTTCCCTTCATCATAAGATCAGTAGTAGGGATGTTCACCGATGGTTGCACTATGTTCAGTATCATTTGTGACTCCTCAGATACTGAAGCAGTCAGTGTCCAAATGCAACAAGATCTGGACAAGATCCATGCTTGGGTTGACAACTGGCAAATACCTTTCCCAAGTGCCAGGCAATGACCGTAAGAGAGAATCTAAGCATCTTCCCTTGACTGTCAATGATAATGCCATTGCTGAATTCTCCACTATAATTACCTTGGGAGTTAACATTGACCAGAAATTGAACTGGATTATCCACATTAACACAGTGGCTACAAGAGCAGGCCAGAAGCTGGGAATACTGAGGTGAGTAACTCACCGCCTGACTCCCCAAAGCCTGTCCACCATCTACAAGGCACAAGTCAGGAGTGTGATGGAATACACCCCACTTGCCTGGATGGGTACAGCCCCAATAACACTCAAGAAGCTTGACACCATCCAGGACAAAGCAGCCGCTTGATCGGCACCACATCCACAAGCGTCCACTCCCTTCACCACCGACGCTCAGTAGCAGCAGTGTGTACTATCTACAAGATGCACGGCAGAAATTCACCAAAGATCCTCAGACAGCACCTTCCTAACCCACGGCCACTTCCATCTAGAAGGACACGGTCAGCAGATACATGGGAACGCCACCCCCTGCAATTTCCCCTCCAAGTCACTCACCATCCTGACTTGGAAATGTATTCCATCCTTCAGTGTCACTGGGTCAAAATCCTGGAATTCCCTCCCTAAGTGCATTGTGGGTTTACCTACAGCACATGGTTCAAGAAGGCAGCTCACCCCCACCTTCTCAAGGGTCAACTAGGGACGGGCAATAAATGCTGGCCAGCCAGCGACACCCACATTGCGTGAAAGAATATAAAATATTATGACTATTACATTCCTTACAGAAGGACAAACTAACAGTTGGTCAAATATGTGGTTTTGTAAATGAATCAGAATGTTAGAACATAGAGCGCCAGAGCGTCATTTATGCAGAGCAAGGATCAGATATTTCCAACTGGTCAGCTTTAACTCTGAAACATAGAAAATAGACATTGAACAATACAGCACACAAACAGACGTTTTGGCTCACCATGCCTGTGCTGGCCATGATGTCATTCCAAATTAATCCCATTTGCCCCCACATAGTATTCCTCTATTCCCTGCCTGCTTGTGTGTCTGTCTGAATGCCTCATAAATGTTTTTTTATCGTATATGCTTCTACTACCTCCCCTGGCAGTGTGTTCCAGGCACCTACCACCCTCTGTGGAAAAAATCTGGCCTTGCACATCTCCTTTAAATGTTTTCCCCCCCTCACCTTAAACCTATACCCTCTCGTAAAAACTGAAAGGACTGCGGCTGCTGTAAATCAAGAGAAAAACAATAGAAATTGCTGGAAAAGCTCAGCAGGTCTGACAGCATCTGTGGAGAGAAATCAGAGTTAATGTTTCGTGTCAAGTGACCCTTCTTCAGATTTCTATTTTTATCTCTGCCCTCTCGTATTTGTTATTTGCACTCTGGGACAAAGACTCTGACTTTCCACCCTATCCATGCCTCTCATAATTTTATATACTTCTATTAGGTTACCCTTCAGCCTCTGGTGCTTTCACAAAACTCCAAGTTTTTTCAACATCTCTTGATAGCTAAAACACTCCAATTCTGGTAAACCTTTTCTGCACCAGAACTGCACAAAATACTCCAAATGTGGCCTATCTAAAACCTTATACAGCTGCAACATGACCTGCAAATTTTATGCTCAATACCCCGAATGATGAAAGCAAGCATACTGCACCCCTTCTTTATCACCTTATCCGCTTGTGTTGCCATTTTCAGGGAGCTATGGATTTGGACACTAAGATTCCTCCAGATATTAATGCTCCTTAGGGCCTGGCCATTTACTGTATACTTTCCTATTGCATTTGACCTCCCAAAATGCAGTTCCTCAAGCTTGGCCAGATTAAACTCCATCCACTATTTCTTTCTGCCAACTTTCCAACTGATCCACATCCTGCTGTATCCCTTGACAAACTTCCTCACTATCGACAATGAAGTAACTCCACAGAGACTGGTATCCCATCACTAAGTGAACAGAACCTTGGACACTCCTGTTTCTATCTGTCAGCCAGGGCTCCCTGATTGGAGCTGTTCAACTGATCCAATCGGGGAACTCACATTCTACGAGGTCTACCTGGTCGCTACATTCCCCCATCCCCCTCTGAGTCTGAGGACATAGGTCGGTTTTTCCTTTTGTAGCTCCTCCTGGGGAATTTTAGCACCAGGTTGGGTTCCTCCAACTTTGCCTCCAATATGGGCAGCATGTAACGCACAGTAGCTCGCCTCTTGGGCGTGGAGCATCTCGGGGAGAAATTCATTCTCTTCTTCAGGCAGCAAAGGCTTCGAGGCAGCGACATGTCAATCTCAGATTCCAAGGTCTCTTCAACCCTTGACGGAGAGGGAGAACCCATGGGTTCTGCCAGTCTTTCTGACTGTTCCAAGGAAGCAGGCACATCTTGCCCCAAGAGCTATCCCCGGAGCTACCACCAGGAGAGGGATCCCGATGGCAAATCCCAAAACCTACCGACACAGGCCCATCCCATACCAGGGGAACCAACAGCAACCGGCCATGACCAGCAGACCTGACAACCAACGACCTCCAGAAACCACCGACCCAACTGACAAGGCCTCAGGTACATCTTGAGGTGAAAACCGGCTCACAAAACCACCACAAAGTAAAGAAAACCAAGTACTCACCCAATAAATCTACGACGTGTCCTACCGCATCAGCGGACAAGACCCAGGCTGAAGGCCTACACCGTCATGTCCCCATCCAGATGCCTTTTAAATGTAGTAATTGTACCCACCTCCACCACTTCCTCTGGCAGCTCATTCTACGCACGCACCAGCCTCTGTGTGAAAAAGTTGCCCCTTAGGTCCCTTTTAATTCTTTCCCCTCTCATCTTAAACGTATGCTCTAGTTTTGGACGCCCTCACCCTGAGGAAAAGATCTTGACTATTCACCCCGCCCATTCCTGTCATGATCTTATTAACCTCTGTAAGGTCACGCCTCAGCCTTCGACGCTGCAGGGAAAATACCTCATCCTATTCAGCGTCTCCCTATGACTCAAACCCTTTAACCCCAGAAACAACCTTATAAATCTTTTCTGCACCCTTTCAAGATTAACAACATCTTTCCTATTGCAGGGAGAACAGAATTGAAGGCAGTGTTCCAAAAATGGCCAAACCAACCTGTACAACTGCAACATGACCCTCCCAACTCCTTTACTGAATGTACTGACCAATGAAGACAATCGTACCAAACACCTTCTTCATTACCTTGTTTACCTGAGACTCCACCTTGAAGGAACAATGAACCTCCACCCAAAGTCTCTCTTCTCTCTCTACTCCCCAGGACCCTACTGTTAGAAAAAAGAACGAAGAAAATTACAGCACAGGAACAGGCCCTTCAGCCCTCCAAGCCTGCGCCGATCCAGATCCTCTATCTAAACCTGTCGCCTATTTTCCAAGGATCTGTATCCCTCTGCTCCCTGCCCATTCATGTATCTGTCTAGATACATCTTAACTGACGCTATCGTGCCCGCCTCTACCACCTCCGCTGGCAACGCGTTCCAGGTACCCACCACCCTCTGCGTAAAGAACTTTCCACGCATATCTCCCTTAAACTTTTCCCCTCTCACCTTGAAATCGTGACCCCTAGTAACTGAGTCCCCCACTCTGGGAAAAAGCTTCTTGCTATCCACCCTGTCTATACCTCTCATGATTTTGTAGACCTCAATCAGGTCCCCCCTCAACCTCCGTCTTTCTAATGTAAATAATCCTAATCTACTCAACCTCTCTTCATAGCTAGCGCCCTCCAACCAGGCAACATCCTGGTGAACCTCCTCTGCACCCTCTCCCCCAGTGCATCCACATCCTTTTGGTAATGTGGCGACCAGAACTGTACGCAGTATTCCAAATGTGGTTGAACCAAAGTCCTATACAACTGTAACATGACCTGCCAACTCTTGTACTCAATACCCCGTCCGATGAATGAAAGCATGCCGTATGCCTTCTTGACCACTCTATCGACCTGCGTTGCCACCTTCAGGGTACAATGGACCTGAACACCCAGATCTCTCTGTGCATCAATTTTCCCCAGGGCTTTTCCATTTACCGTATAGTTCGCTCTTGAATTGGATCTTCTAAAATGGATCACCTCGCGTTTGCCTGGATTGAACTCCATCTGCCATTTCTCCACCCAACTCTCCAATCTATCTATATTCTGCTGCGTTCTCCGACAGTCCCCTTTCACTATCCGCTACTCCACCAATCTTAGTGTCATCTGCAAACTTGCTAATCAGACCATCTATACCTTCCTCCAGATCATTTATATATATCACAAACAACAGCGGTCCCAACACGGATCCCTGTGGAACACCACTGGTCACAGTTCCCCATTTTGAGAGACTCCCTTCCACTACAACTCTCTGTCTCCTGTTGTCCAGCCACTTCTCTATCCATCTAGCTAGTACACCCTGGACCCCATGCAACTTCACTTTCTCCATCAGCCTACCATGGGGAACCTTATCAAAGCCTTACTGAAGTCCATGTATATGACATCTCAAGCCCTTCTCTCATCGATCAACTTTGTCACTTCCTCAAAGAATTCTATCAAGTTGGTAAGACATGACCTTCCCTGCACAAAACCATGCTGCCTATCACTAATAAGCCCATTTTCTTCCAAATGTAAATAGATCCTATCCCTCAGTATCTTCTCCAGCAGCTTCCGCACCACTGACATCAGGCTCACCGATCTATAATTACCTGGATTATCCATGCTACCCTTCTTAAACAAGGGGACAACATTAGCAATTCTCCAGTCCTCCGGGACCTCACCTGTGCTCAAGGATGCTGCAAAGATATCTGTTAAGGCCCCAGCTATTTCCTCTCTCGCTTCCCTCAGTAACCTGGGATAGATCCCATCCAGACCTGGGGACTTGTCCACCCTAATGCCTTTTAGAATACCCAATACTTCCCTGCTCCTTATGCCGATTTGACCTAGAGTAATCAAACATCTATCCCTAACCTCAACATCCGTCATGTCCCTCTCCTCAGTGAATACCGACGCAAAGTACTCATTAAGAATTTCACTCATTTTCTCTGACTCCTCGCATAACTTCCCTCCTTTGTCCTTGAGTGGGCCAACCCTTTCTCTAGTTACCCTCTTGCTCCTTATGTATGACTAAAAGGCTTTGGGATTTTCCTTAACCCTGTTTGCTAAAGATATTTCATGACCCCTTTTAGCCCTCTTAATTCCTCATTTCAGATTGGTCCTACTTTCCTGAAATTCTTCCAAAGTTTCATCTGTTTTCAGTCGCCTAGACCTCATGTATACTTCCTTTTTCCTCTTTGCTAGTCTCACAATTTCACCTGTCATCCATGGTTCCCTAATCTTGCCCTTTCTATCCCTCATTTTCACAGGGACATGTCTGTCCTGCACTCTAATCAACCTCTCTTTAAAACTCCCACATATCAAATGTGGATTTACCCTCAAACAGCTGCTCCCAATCCACATTCCCCAGCTCCTGGCGATTCCCCCAATTCAGCACTCTTCCTTTAGGACTACTCTCATCTTTGCCCATCAGTATTCTAAAACTTACGAAATTGTGAGCACTATTCCCAAAGTAATCCCTGACTGAAACTTCAACCACCTGGCCGGGCTCATTCCCCAACACCAGGTCGAGTATGGCCCCTTCCCGAGTTGGACTATTTACATACTGCTCTAGAAAACCCTCTAGATGCTCCTTACAAATTCTGCTCCATCTAGCCACTGCCCAAATATATCAGTTCACTCACTTCCAAGAGCGCAATTCGACTGCTCCCACTTAGCTCCGCTGCTGAAATGAAGAACTTATCTCCCGGCAGGCCCCTGGTCCTCGCTCTCACTGCTCCCGCTGCTGCAAAAAAATGGAAAGGTAGGTGTATAGGTCCTGCCCTGATATGCAGCACCTCGCATTTATCTAAATTAAACTCCATCTGCCACTCCTCAGCCCATTGGCACATCTGATCAAGGTCCCATTGTACTCTGTGATAACATTCCTCACTGTCCACTGCACCCCCAATTTTGGTGTCATCTGCAAACTTACTAAGTAAACCTATTATATTCAAGTCCAAATCATTTATACAAATGATAAAAATCACTGATCCTTGGTTCACAGGCCTCCCGTTCGAAAAACAATCCCCCGCCACCACCCTCTGTCTCCTACCTTTGAGCCAGCTCTGTATCCAAACAACCAGTTCTCTCTGTATTCCATGTGCACTAACCTTGCTAACCGGTCTACCTTGTAGAACGTTGTCGAATGTTGCAAATACTCAAATTCCCTGCTAGTAGACAATGACCCGTTATCTGGGATCAACACTTCCGGGAGTCTGTGTATTACAAAAGATGCGCTCAGTCTTTCTGTCATTGTCCCTGTGTTTGATGGATGAACTCGAGAACGTCCATCCACTTTGAGTGGGTGTCTACGATGACTAAGAACATTGAGTCCATGAATAGTCAATGTATAATCGAGCCCAGGGTTTACTCGGCCATTCCCATGCATGTTGGGGAGGTGCTGGAGATAATTTCCATCCTCATTGGCATTCTGGGCACTGCCTCACCAACATGGCAATGTTGGCATCCAATTCTGGCCACCAGACATAACCTCTCGCCAACATTGACATTTTGGATTCCCCTGGATGACCCTGGTGGAGTTCAGCCAGTATCTGGTGGCGACCTTTGCTCAGGGCAATCATTCTAGTTCCCCATAATAATATGTGATCTACTGTGATCCGGTGTCTCTGGACATAAAAAGGTTTCAGTTCTGGTTGAGATGGCCATTTGGATTTCCCCATCACCACCAGCTGTTTCAGTTTTGCCAGGACCGGATCTTTCTGTGTCCAAAGCCTGATACTGTCAGCTGTGACTGGAAGTGTGACCAGAAAAATTAAAACCATTATGGACTCTTCCAGTGGTGATACCACCGGTGGTGAATCTACCAGTGGGAGGCAGCTCAATGCATCTACGTTTACTACTCGGCCTCTGGCTAACATGTAATCATACGCACTTAGTATTAGAGCCCACTGCAGAAATCAGCCTGAAGCTATGGGTGGCATTGCCTTGTCCTCTTTAAGTAGATCTAGCAGTGGGTTGTGGTCTGTTATTATTACAAATTTATGTCCGTAAAGGTATTGGTGGAACTTCCTGACTCCAAATATGAGCGCTAAACCTTTTTTTTCTAATCTGGCTGTAATTACACTCTGCATTAGCCAAAGACTTGGATGTGTATGGTATTGGGCATTCCTCTCCATTGAGTCACCTATGAGCTATTACTGCCTGGATGCCATACGGGGTAACATCGCATGTCAATACCAGATCTCACTTGGGATCATACTGTGCCTTAAAGGATGATAGCTGTTTCTTCACTTTCCCTGGAAGCTCTGGCTTGTATGTGCGACTATTTCCAAGGTTGACTCTATTTTTAGGAGCTGGTGCAAAGGTGCCATGATGGAGACAACAAGGTGCAGGGCTGGATGAAAACAGCAGGCCAAGCAGCATCATAGGAGCAGAGAGGCTGATGTTTCGGGCCTAGACCCTTCATCAGAAAAGAGGCCAAGTTATGTATGAAATCTCTAAAATAATTCACCAGCTGAAGGGAGGACATAAGCTCCAGCACTGATGTGAGAGCTGGGACACCCTTGGGCGCCCTCACTTCATCTTCCAACGGGTGTAATCAGGTTTTGTTGACTCTATAGACCACGTAGGTCACTTGGGGTGCCTGGAGCACACCTTTTTCCCTCCCAAGATGTTTGCTCACCTGGGGGAAATATTTAAGGACTACAAGTTCTCTATTTAAGTTCTCTAAGTGCTCCTTTTTGGTCTTTTTGGTCTTTTAGTCATATTCTAGATAAATGGTGAACTTGGGTAGATCTAGTGAAATGTTTTCCATCGTTCACTGAAAAATTGCACAGGTTGACAATACTCAAATGGCAGTCTCGTATATTTGTACAAACCGTTCCGGCTATTAATTGTAGCATTTGTCTGGGAATCCTCATCTAACCACAATTGCAGTTTTGCATGGCTCACATCCAGCTTCATGAAGGACAGCATCTTCACCCCCACCCAACCCCGCAAGCTTTGCGTATAAACCCTCTATGTGAGGGATTGGGCATTTATCCAACTGTGAGAAGTGGTTTATCATTTGTTTAAAATCCCTACAAAAGCTAAACGACCCATCAGGCTGCACAGCCAGTACAATGGATGATGGCCATTCCACAGAATGGACTGGTTTGATGATTCCTTCGCTTTCCAGCCATCTGATTTCTGCCTCTACTTTTGCCCATAAGGCAAATGGCACTGGACGGGCCTTGCAGTATCTTGGAACTGCTTCCTGGTCAACATGCAAGGTGGCTCCCTTGATAGTCCCCAGACCGTCCTGAAAAACCTCTGGGTATTTAATTAGGACTTCACTCAGGCAACCATTTCCCAACTGAAAATTGTTGAGCCATTCGAGGTGAATATCAACTAATTTCGCCCCATCAAGCTTGGGCCTGAGCCTTTTACTGCAGTAACTGAACCAGCTGATTTTCATAAGGGACCTGAACCAAAGTTATACCCTTAATCTTATAAGGTTCCCCAGTAAAGGTTCTCAGTCTAGCAGAGGTCTCATGCAAACATAAGGATTGGAGTCCACAGCAAATTTTATTAAAGATTGATTCTGTGATCACTGAAACAGCCGCACCAGTATTAACCTCCATTAGAACCTGATGACCATTTAACTAAAAGTTTATTTTGATTGGTTCTGATTTGTATGTAACTTACCAACTCACTGTGGATCCCATGTGACTTAAACTTCTGGAGCAACCTACCATGACCAACCTTGTCAAATGCTTTAGTAAAGTCCATGCAGACAACTTCCACTTACCTACCCTTGTCAATCATCTTTGTCACTTCCTCAAAAAACTCAGTGAAATTTGCGAGTGCATAAAATCCATTCTTTTTCAAATGTGAGTAAATCCGGCTCCTCAGACTCATCTCCAATAATTTCCCTGCCACTGACATAAGGCTCACTGCCTATAAATTCCCAGACTATCCCTGTTGCTCGTTTTGAACAAAGGAATAACATTGGCTATCCATCAATCTCTAGGACCTTGCCTGTAGCAAAAGAGGATGCAAAGATCACTGTCAAAGGCCTCAGGCATCCCCTCCCTTGGCTCCCTCAGTATGCTGGGATAGATCCTATCTGGCCTTGGGTACTTAACGTTTTTAAAGACGCCCAACCCTCCCTTCTTCCTAATAATGGTCCGAGAAGGGTCCAGACCCGAAACGTCAGCTTTCCTGCTCCTCTGATGCTGCTTGGCCTGCTGTGTTCATCCAGCTCTACACCTTGTTATCTCTCTTCTTCTCATTAACTTGCCTGTTCAAATCCAAATTTCGAGTCCTGAGCACATTCTCCCGTATTGTACTGAGAGGGATGCACCAGAGGAGGGCATGTCTTTTTAAGAAGTTTTAAGCCTCGGCCCTATTTGCCCGCTAAGTATTTGAAGAATGACATGATGTCCTAGCCAACAGTTATTCCCTACCCAACTGGGGTGACATGGTGGCTCAGTGGTTAGCACTACTGCCTTACAGTACTAGGAAGCTGGGTTCAATTCCACCATTGGGTCTGTCTCTCCATTTCTGCTATGTGTTTCCTGCCATATAAATTGTAAGTTATAAACAGACACTTCCAACTCCCAGATAAATATAAAAACACCAACAGAATGTAATATCACAAAAGAGACCATTAGCTCAATGTGTCTAAGCCAGCCCTTGAAAGAGTTATCCATTTAATTCTGATCCCATTCCCTGTATCTTTTCTATTTCAAATATTTATCTAAATCTGTTTTGGGAGATATTATTGTATCCGCTTCCTCTACCTTTTCAACTGTACTTTGTAAAATATAAATGTTTTAAGAATCTGTACTGATAGAGCGGAAATTGCAAATTCACTGCCAGACAGCAGGTGCAGTGTGACTCAAAGATCAGGTTAAAGGATTTCTAACCTCAAACCTCTACACCTATATGATTGCTAAGCCAAACTTGCTCTTTCGGCTCTGACTAACGTATAATGCGGTAAAACTGCAAGGACATCAGTAAACAGGATGACTCCCGTGAGCACAAGATTCATCCCGAAGTAACAAGGAGTCAGCTGGAATGATCAGGATGACTTTATGATGAGACTTGCTTCTCTTTCGCAGCAGTGTAAGGCCAGGTATGATTTAGAAGAGTGAATTCTTTTCCGTGTACTGCACCAGTCTTCCGGCACTTAGATACCAAGTAAAGAAATGTCAGAAGCACAGGGCTCTTTAGAATCAGATCCAAAACATGCTACATTGTGCAAGATAGGGATTTGCGGAGTGTCTAGTGTCTGGATGAAGCAGGAAGGAGCCAGCGTAACTTAGGAATGCTTCAATAATTTAGAGAGAGTTCAATGTGTGATGTTCACAAACTGTTTAGAAAGAGAGAATTTCTTTCTCCAATTGTTTCTATTAATAGAACCAACTGGATTATCCTCTCCTTTATGGGAAAGTGATCAGAAAGCTAAATCCCACAGGCCTCCTTTTCCCATCTCTCCTGCCCAGGGTTCCCAAATTTAATTCTAAGACTTCATTTGGCACCTTGGCCGAGATAACCGGGCTCTATATTAACTACATGAGGTTGACTTTCCCTAGGTCAAACACAACTGAGTGCGAGGTGGGCATTTGAGGGCATTCACTGGGTCATATATCACAATTGCACTGCCAGCACTTTAACATGGATTAGACCATGCCAGCTCCAAAATCAGACTGTGAGTAAGAGCAGGAAAAGGTGATGGAATCAGAGTAGGACGAGGGATTGGTTATAGGTGAGGCAGTGTTAGGAATAATGTGGAATAGGGGTGAAATGGGGCAATAGAATTAGTGGCAATGTTGGAATGAGGGATAATTGATGGGGTTAGGAATGCACGAAGGGTAGGGATAGGCTGTATAATTACAAATGGATAAAAGGCTGGAACAGAAGACAGCCAATGAGTTGAATTTGGACAGGTTGGTAGTCGAGCAGTGGGGGACGGGGGACAGAGGTGGGATATGGGTCGGGAAGTCTGGGAGTCAAGTGGTGGGATGTGAAAAGATTAAGGAGTTGGACAGAGTGGGGAGTTTGTGCAGTGAGAATGGAACAGATATTGTTGAAACAGATGTTAAGATACTTGTGGGATAAACAGTAGGACACAGGTGGGACAGACAATGGATTTGGATGGAGCAGACAAAGGAAAACCTGTGAAATTGACATTGAAATCTGGTTGGAAGAGGGGAATATGAACTGGAAGGACACTGGGTATGGGTGAGACAGATGGAACAGATTGAGTCTGGATGGAGTGTTGTGAGACAAAGGTAAATGCAAGCATTAGATAGGTAAAAAACATAAACAAGAAGTGACTGGTCTCAACGTAAGAGAGAGTAGGAACTGCAGATGCTGGAGAATCTGAGATAACAAGATGTAGAGCTGGATGAACACAGCAGGCCAAGCAGCATCATAGGAGCAGGAAGGCTGACATTT
>NC_063339.1:4376896-4377249 GCF_021869965.1 Rhincodon typus
CAAAATCCACAAACCTGAATGCCCTGGTCGATCCATTGTCTCCGCCTGCTCCTGCCCCACCGAACTTACCTCCAACTATCTGGACTCCATTTTCTCCCCCTTGGTCCAGGAACTCCCTACCTATGTCCGTGACACCACCCACATCCTCCACCTCCTCCAGAACTTCCAATTCCCCGGTCCCCAACACCTCATCTTTACCAATGATGTCCAGTCCCTATACACCTGCATTCCCCATACAGATGGCCTAAAGGCCCTCGCTTCTTCCTGTCCCGAAGGCCCGACCAGTCCCCCTCCACTGACACCCTCATCCGTTTAGCCGAACTCGTCCTCACCCTCAACAACTTCTCTTTCAA
>NC_063339.1:4377349-4396566 GCF_021869965.1 Rhincodon typus
CTCACCTTCCTGGACCTCTCTGTCTCCATCTCGGGCAACCACCTAGAAACCGATATCCATTTCAAGCCCACCAACTCCCATAGCTACCTAGAATACTCCTCCTCCCACCCACCTTCCTGCAAAAATGCCATCCCCTATTCCCAATTCCTTTGCCATCGCCGCATCTGCTCCCAGGATGAGGCGTTCCACTCCCGTACATCTCAGATGTCCACCCTGTCAAATGTCCTCAAAATCATCTAAATTTCAATGAAAACATCTCTCTCTCTGCTAAATTTTAATCTTTCCCTGTAAGACAAACCTCAGGGTTGTTAAAAAAGGCATGTCCCAATTGTGACTTTTACCACATTCTTTGAACACATATTCAAATATTACTGAGAATCAAGAAGGATCTTACTGGGTAACCAAATTGTCTGCTGGATTTTTGATTGGCCATGGGAAGTTGGAACGTTATAGAACAAAAAACAAAGAACAAAGAAAATTACAGCACAGGAACAGGCCCTTTGGCCCTCCAAACCTGCGCTGATCCAGATCCTCTATCTAAACCTGTCGCCTATTTTCCAAGGATCTGCATCCCTCTGCTCCTTGCCCATTCATGTACCTGTCCAGATACATCTTAAATGACGCTATCGTGCCCGCCTCTACCATCTCCACTGGCAACGCGTTCCAGGTACCCACCACCCTCTGCGTAAAGAACTTTCCACGCATATCTCCCTTAAACTTTTCCCCTCTCACCTTGAAATCGTGACCCCTAGTAATTGAGTCCCCCACTCTGGGAAAAAGTTTCTTGCTACCACCCTGTCTATACCGCTCATGATTTTGTAGACCTCAATCAGGTCCCCCCTCAACCTCCGTCTTTCTAATGTAAATAATCCTAATCTACTCAACCTCTCTTCATAGCTAGCGCCCTCCATACCAGGCAACATCCTGGTGACCCTCCTCTGCACCCTCTCCAAAGCATCCACATCCTTTTGGTAATGTGGCGACCAGAACTGTACGCAGTCTTCCAAATGTGGTCGAACCAAAGTCCTATACAACTGTAACATGACCTGCCAACTCTTGTACTCAATACCCCATCCGATGAATGAAAGCATGCCGTATGCCTTCTTGACCACTCTATCGACCTGCGTTGCCACCTTCAGGGTACAGTGGACCTGAACACCCAGATCTCTCTGTGCATCAATTTTCCCCAGGGCTTTTCCATTTACCGTATAGTTCGCTCTTGAATTGCATCTTCTAAAATGCATCACCTCGCATTTGCCTGGATTGAACTCCATCTGCCATTTCTCCGCCCAACTCTCCAATCTATCTATATTCTGCTGCATTCTCCGACAGTCCCCTTCACTATCTGCTACTCCACCTTGCGATCATAAATTGTGATTGAAACTTTTGAGGCTGCTTGTGTCTGGTGACCAATGGGGATCAGCCTAGGGCGAGATGGCGGAGGGGGAATATCATCTGATGATTTCAGAAATCATAAAATCATGAAACCCTAAACCACCAGAAAACCTGACTGCACCCAGCATGACAAATGTAAAACACAAACAAAAACAAAGTTGCTGGAAAAGCTCAGCAGGTCTGGCAGCATCTGGGAAGGAAAAAAACAGACCTGCTGATCTTTTCCAGCAACTTTGTTTTTGTTCCTGATTTACAGCATCTGCAGTTCTTTCGGTTTTTATTATGACAAATGCAAGTATCCCTGCCTTTGTACTCCTGAAGCCCAGGCTGATTCCTTGGGTTGTGGGTTCAAATCTCACCACGATAGATGACGGAATTTGAATCCAGTAAGTAATTGGTGGCTCAGTGGTTAGCACTGCTGTCTCACAGCACCAGGGACCTGGGTTCGATTCCAGCCTTGGGTGACTGTCTGTGTGGAGTTTGCACATTCTGTCCGTGTCGGCGTGGGTTTTCTCTGGGTGCTCCAGGTTCACCCCATCAGTCCAAAGATGTGCAGGTTAGATGGATTGGCCATGCTAAATTGCCCATAGCGTCCAGGGAAATGTGGGCTAGGCATTAGCCATGGCAAATTGGTGGTTACAGGGATAAGGTAGGGAGACTGGTCTGGGTGGGATGCTCTTTGGAGGATTGGTGCAGGCTCAATGGGCCGAATGGCTTTTTCCTACACTGTAAGGATTCTAACTCTGAATTGAATGCTAGCATCAGTGATGTTGACCACGCAGCAATCATAAATTGTGATTGAAACCAATGTTCCCGTTAGGCGCCCACCTACTCGGAGGTCCTGTGCATGCTGATTGCTTTGCAAACACATTGAGTTGTGGCTGCAAAAACCGCTTATTGATGTTGGAAGTCCATGTGGTGGCAACTAAAATTACAGGCAATGTGGATTAAAGCCCCATCTTGTTCACTGATGTCCTCTAGGGAAGGAAATCTGCTGTCCTTACCCTGTCAGGCCTACATGTGACTCTACTCCCAAAACAATATGGCTGATTCTCAACTGCCCTCCAAAATGTCTCAGAGTGCCAATCTCAACTACCCTTTGCGATGGGCAGAGCAGCCAGTTCCAGGGCAATTAGGAATGGGCTACAAATGCTGATGTTGCCAGTGATGGCCACGTCCCCTGAAACAATAACGAACAGGATAGAAAACCAAGTGCGGCCCTGCTCAAAAATCCTTCAAGAACTTCGCCAGCTTCATCAGGAGTAGACAAAATCAACAACAAAAAAATAGCCAAATGTCAAACAACAATAAATCAACAGGTTTAGTTTTGGTCGAGGATTAATGAGTTGGATTTACATGAAGTGTGAAGGCTGCAGAGCATTACGACATCAATCTGAAGCCATATAAGCATTTCCTCACAGGAGCTTCATTAAACACTCTGTAAGTCTGTGTTTTGCTGAGATGTTTTGCAGTTGGCAAGTGACGGTTATTTTCTGTCGGCTTGCTCAGTCTGACTTGTCTCAGACAGTTTGAGCATTGCTCTGTTTGTTTCACGAAGCTCCCAGTTGTTGGTTTTCAAAGAACCGTGAGGATACAAAAGGAGATCATTAAGCCCATCATGTCTGGAGCAGCAGTCCAATGAGGATTATGATTCAGTGCCATTTTCCTGCCATTTCTCCCTCACACCCTTGTTTCTATTTAAATAGTCACCCAATCTCCTCTTGATTGCTTCAGCTAACCATGCCTCTGCCATTCTTCCAGGTACTGCATTCCTGACGTGAAACACTCGTGTGAAAAACTGTTTTTCCTCACATCACATTAACTTATTTTGCAAATCACTTTAAATCTGTGCCCTTTTGCTCTCAATCCTTTTAAAAGCGGGAACAATTTCTTCCAGTTTTGGCTATCCTGCCTGCTCAGGATTTTGACATTGTCTGTCTGGAGAGATTTCCTCTCAGCCTTTTTCCCTCTACAGGGTGTATCTCCTCTATCTATTCTCAGAACTGAAGTTTCTCATTTCTGAAACTATTTTGAAAATTGCTTCTGCCCACTCTCTACTGCATATACATGCTTCCTATAGTGTGGGACCCAGAACGTGCATAATACTCCTATCTAAAAAGTGTGTCATACAAACTCAACAGCATCTCTCTGCTCTTAATAACTGTATGCTTCTCAACTGCTGTTTCTACCTGTCATATCTCCTTAGGATCTGTACACATAGAGACCTAGGTCACCCTGCTCCTTCACCCCTTTAATTATTCTACACTACTTGATCAGTTCGTACAGTCAAGGGTAATGAGGAAAGGGCAGGAAAGTGGGCATGAGGAATGTCAGATCAGCCAGGATCCTGTTAAATGGCACAGAAGGCTTGAGGGGCCGAATAGCCCACTCCTGATCCTACATCTTATGGTTTTAATGAGAAATCTTGAATTTCCATTGGACTCTTTTATGACATCTTAAAGTGCTTAGCAAGCAATGACAGTTTTTGTTGTAAACTCTAAAATGTGAGACAAATTTTACACCAGGAACTTTTACCAACAGCAGTGGGCTCTTATCTTATGATGTAACCTTTTGTGAGGTACCTTGTTGAACACCCTCTGGAAGGCCAAATACAACACGGGGTGGCATGGTGGCTCAGTAGTTAGCACTGCTGTCTCAAAGCGCCAGGGACCAGGGTTTGTTTCCACCCTCGGGCGATGTGTCTGTGTGGAGTTTGCTCATTCTCCCCATGTCTGCGTGGGTTTCCTCCGGGTGCTCTGGTTTCCTCCCACAGTCCAAAGATGTGCAGGCTAGGTGGGTTGGCCATGCTAATAGTGTTCAGGGATGTGTAGATTAGGTGGGTTATAGGGGGATGGGTCTGGGTGGGATGTCTCAGGATCGGTGTGGACTTGTTGGGCCGAAGGGCCAACACTGTAGGGATTCTGTGACATCAACTGATTCCTTCCTATCCATGCTGGTTGAGACTTCTTTGAAAGAGTCTAATAAATTAGATCATAACAGGATCAGGGGAAGGCCATTCAGTAAAGTCATGGCTGACAATGACCTTGTCTCTGCCCCCCATAACCTTTCAAAGAAGGGAATTGAAGTAGATACAATGACAACATTTAAAACACATTTGGATAGGTACATAGACAGGAAAAGTTTAGAGGGGATATGGTCCAAACCCAGGCAAGTGGGATTAGTTCATTTTATGAAACCTGGTCAGCATGAATAAGTTGGGCTGAAGGGTCTGTTGCCATGCTGTATGAGTCTATATATCTAATTCCAAACACTATCAACCCAATGAAAGAAAGAATTTTCCTTTAAATAGAAGCCACTTAGTTTTTAAGCTTTGTCCCTAGGTTTTCACTCCCCTTCAAGGAAAACCTTCCTCTCAGCATCCACCCTTTTGCTCCTCTTTGGGACCTTACATGTTTAACAAGATCACCTCTAATCCTGTTAAACTCCAATAAGTATCAGTCTAACCTGTTCAACCTTTCCACACAAGATAACCTCTTCATCTCCAGGAATCATTCAGTGATCTGTGTCTGAAGTTCAGTCTCGTTGGAGCTTTCTGTCTTGTATTCGTCAGAGCAACAGAAGCAATACATCCCTCGGGAACAAAACAAAGGGAATTGTAGCATTGTATATGGTTTTTTAAGGACCCTGGAGCAGCATTGTAATGATGTCAAAGGGATGCTTCCACTGGGCTTAAATAGCACCGCAAGGGCAGTGTTAATGAGAGGTGTGTATGACAGATTGATAGATGGAAGCTCACGTAAAGAATATTCTTTCATAGAAACATTGAACGTAGAAAAATAGGGTCAGGAGCAGGCCACTCATTCCTTCAAGCCTGTTCCGCCATTTAATGTGATCATGGCTGATCATCCAACTTAGTGCCCTGTTCCTGCTTCTTCCCATACGCTTTGAACACTTTAGCCCCAAGAGTTATATCTAACTCCCTGAAAAAAAAATGCGACAGTAAGATTAGAGGTATGCAAAACTACGACAGACATAGATGGGGTGGACTATAAGAATCTTTTCCCCATGTTAGAAGTGTCTAAGACCAGAAAGGATAAGTTCAAGGTGAGGAGTAAGTGATTGGGAGGGTTCTGAGGAAGATTTTCTTTCACACAGTGGGTGGTAGAAATATGGAATGTGCTGCCTGAGAGGGTGGTTGAGGCAGGTACATTTAAGAAGCATTTGGATGAACACTTGAAATGCCAGGGCATTGTAGGCTATGGATCAAGTGCAGGTAAAAGGAACAAAAACAAAATTGCTGGAAAAGCCCAGCAGGTCTGGCAGCATCTGTGAAAGTAAAAACAGAGTTAACATTTCGGGTCCAGTGACCCTTCCTCAGAACTGAACTCAGAATTCAGAACTGAGTTCTGAGGAAGGGTCTCCAGACCCGAAACATTAACTGTGTATTTTCCTTCACAGATACTGCCAGACCTGCTGGGCTTTACCAGCAAGTTAGTCTTTGTTCCTGATTTACAGCATCCGCAGTTTGTTCGTTTTTTTTGCAGGTAAATGGAATTGGTGTAGTTTGGTGTTTATTGGTCAGCATAGAGATGGTGGGCCGAAGGGCCTGTTGCTATGCTGTATGACTTCATGAGTGACCCTGAGTTTTTGACTCACCCTTTTCCATGACCACCTAATCTATTCAACTTTTCCTCACAACAAAATCCCTCTATTCATAGAATCAACCCAGTGATTGATCTAATAATCTTTCAGAACCTTGAGCGAAATGAGAAAAACAAAAGTTTTAAATAGGAAAAAAATTCAAAAGGCTATGACGAAGGATCAAGTGATTTAGATCATTTGGACAATTCTTTGAAAGGCTGGCATGGGTACAATAGACTGAATGGATTTCTTCAGTGCTGCATGGTTTTTGATTCTATGAGTGACTTCCAATTGCTGACATTATGCTTTCCATCAGTCATTTGGCCCATTCCCTTGTTTCTCTGCTAAAAGGATGTTCCCACTTCGAGACTTCTTTTCCCCATATTTGGGAGGCTTTGGTTTCCCAGGATATTTGACACTTCTGATTAACAACTGGGGTGAAGCCAGACGTGCTTGAAAAGAAAGATGTCAAATAATTGGATAATAAAATTGTCTGAAGACTCAGTGGAAGAGAATGGGAGTGGACTGAGGTTCAGAGGTAAAGATTTTCAAGCTGCATTTGAACTCAGGACAGAGAGAGTGGGGAGAGGGGTGCCTTAAGGCTGTAGGACATAGGCCTGTACAGCTCACCCAGAGCCCAAGACACCGTAACTCATAGCCTTCTTCACAAGCTCCTGTTGATATCTCACGTGCAAGTTAGTTCACTTGGCTGGATGGCTGGTTTGTGATGCATGGTGGCACCAGCACTGTGGGCTCAATTTCTGCACGTGCTGAGGTCAGCAGGAAGATCCCACCTGGGGACCTGGAGTTGGGAACCTGAGAGGTGAATCAGTGGTTCAAGCTCCTGCCTCACAGTGCCAGGGACCTTGGTTTGATTCCAGCCTTGGGCGACTGTCTGTGTTTGCACATTCTCCCTGTGTCTGCACGCGTTTCCTCCAGGTGCTCCGGTTTCCTCCCACAAATGTCCAAAGATGTGTAGGTTAGGTGGGTTGACCATGTTAAATTACCCCGTAGTGTGCACTCCAGATGGATTAGCCATGGGAAATGTGGGTTTAAAGGGATAGGGTTAAGAAGTGGGATGCTCTTCGGAAGATTGGTGCAGATCTGATGGGCTGAATAGCCTCTGTCTGCACTGCAGGGATCTCTATGAGAAATCTGTAATTGGGCTGGCCTCAAGGCAGACAAGAGTATTTCTCTTGGTTGTACATAGGGGTTTGGCTTAACGTCCCCAGCAATGATGGGCTGACCTGGTGGCATTAGCCTTCATTTTGCACTCTAGGCTCCGTAAGATTTGCGATAGGGTTAGGGATCCACGCAATTAGCCACAATTGAGAAGTGAGGGAATTCAGTATTGAGGAATGATCTTAAAGTCCTCTCAATGAGGTAGAAAATGGGGAAGAGTCTTCGGAAAGCATCGAGTAATTGTGCTAATTTACTAAATGGACTGCAGCGGTTCAAGATGATCTTGCTAACGTTGATCTTGCCTAGCACACACCATGTTGCAACGTAACCTGTATACCTCTGTCTAAGTCTTTTTGTTCTGTACGTCTTTTGCTTACTATGATCTGCCTGTACCACTCGTAAACAAAGCTTTTCACTGTATTTCAGTACACGTGACAATCAATCGATCAGAAGGTAGTTTACCTTCTCAAGGGCAACTAGGGATGGGCAATAGTTTGAGCAATTCAAATTAAACTTAGTTTAAGTGTTTGCTGTTGAGCCTGTTTAATTTCAAGCTTTATATTTCAGATGCATCGAGATTTGACTAAACTGGAGAACGTTTTGCTATCAGTTGAAAATGTTGTGTTCAATTGGAAACAAGCTGTCTGTATTCCAAAAATCCAAAATTTGAAAGCCTCCAATCTCTTCACATGTACTGACTTATAGTTCAAAGGAAGTATAGCCGCCAAATCTCCTGGAAATCATGGCGTGAGATACAAATGTTGTCTGCTTCTGTTTGCTTCTGGAATTTCCCCTAAAACCAGTGCCAAAGGTTTGTATTACTCCAGCTTCGCATCAAAGACCAGCTCTCACAAGTTTCCTGCATTCAGGTCGCAATTCAGTCGATGAAGATATACCAGAAGACCATAAGATATATGAGCAGAATAAGGCCCATCAGATCTTCTCTGCCATTTTATCATGGCTGATATGTTTCACAACCTCATTCTCCTGCCTTCTCTCCACAATCCTTTTTCCTTTTACTAATCAAGGACCTATCTATCTCTGTCTCAAATGCATTCAATTACTTGACCATTCAGCCCTCTGCGACAATGAGTTCCCCAGATTCACCACCCTCCAGCTGAAGAAATTCCCCCTCACCTCCATTTTACAGGGTCGTCCCATCATCCTGAGGCTGTGTCCTCAGGTCCTAGTCTCTCCTACTATAGGGAACATCTTCTCCACATTCACTCAGTCTTCTCAGTAGTCTAGAAGTTTCAATGAAATCCCCCTCCCTCATCCTTTTAAAGTCCACTGAATAAATAACCAGAGTTCTCAACCACTCCTCATATGACAATCCCAGGATTATTCTTGTAAATCTCCTCTGGACCCCCTCCAATGCCAGCACATCCTTCCTTAGATACAGGGCCCAAAACTGCTCACAATATTCCAAATGCGGTCTGACCAGAGCCTTATACAGCCTCAGCAGTACATCCCTGCTCTTGTATTCTAGTTCTCTCAAAATGAATGCTCACATTGCATTTGCCTCCCTAACTGGCAACTGAACCTGCAAGTTAACCTTAAGACAATCCTGAACTAGGACTCCCAACTCCCTTTGTGCTTCAGATTTCCAAAGCCTTTCCCTGTTTAGAAAATAGTCTATGCCTTTATTCTTCCTATCAAATGCAATCAAACTTGCCACTGGTGTAACCTGTCTTTATCTAAGGGTCGCATATACAAGAGCAAAGCTCATAGAATAACTAAGCATAAGTTACTTGTCTCAGGAGAGTGAAAGAATAGCATGTTAAAGGGCTAAAAGCAGCAGAAAAACACCTCACACTTTCCCGCATTAAATTCCATCTATCACTTCTTTGCCGGCTCTCAAGGCCAGATCTCACCAAAGGCCAAGGTCAGCTAACTGGCCTATAGTTTCCTGTCTTCTACCTCCTTCCCTTCTTAAACAGTGTTACATTAGTGATTTTCCAGCCCTCTGGCACCCTTTCTGACTCCAGTAATTCCTGCAAGATTCACCAATGCCTCCATTCCCTTCCTGATTAAAAATCTGTCTCTCTCAGTCTTGAATATACTTAACAACCCAGCCTCAACAACCCTCTATTTTAAGAAATTCCACAGATTCAATATCATTTAACATAAAAAATTATTCCTTATCTCAATTTTAAATATACAACACCTTATTCTGAGATTAAACCCTCTGGCCTTAGACTCTCCCACAAGGGGAAATAACCACAACACATTGCTCCTATCAAGTCCCCTAAGAATCTTGTATTTTTCAATAGGGTCGCCTCTCATCCTTCTAAACTCTAATGCGTACAGCCCCAACCTACTCAACCTGTCCTCATAAAACAGTCCCTCCCTACCTGGGATTAGCTGAGTGACCCCTCTTGGGACTGCCTCCAATGCCAGTCTACCTTTCCTTCAAAAAAGGGACCAAAATTGTTCACCATATTGCAGCTGTGGTCTGACTAATGCCTTGTATAGCTTTAGTAAAACCTCCCGAATTTTACATTCAATTCCCTTTGAAATAAAGGCCAACATTCCACTAGCCTTTGATCTTATCTGCTGAATTTGGATGTTAACTTTTTATGATATAAGGATGAGGACCCCCAATAGGTTTGCACCATTTCAACTCCCCCTCCCATTCCTCAGACGACATGTCCATCCTGGGCCTCCTGCAGTGCCACCCGAAGGTTGCAGGAACAGCACCTCATATTCCGCTTGGGAAACCTGCAGCCCAATGGTATCAATGTGGACTTCACAAGCTTCAAAATCTCCCCTCCCCCTACCACATCCCCAAACCAGCCCAGCTCGCCCCCACCTCCCTAACCTGTCCTTCCTCCCACCTATCCACTCCTCCCATCTCAAGCCCCATCCCCATCTCTTACCTACTAACCTCATCCCGCCTCCCTGGACTGATTTATCCCCTCCTTAACTCCCCACCTACACTCACCTTTACTGGCTCCATCCCCGCCTCTTTGACCTGTCTGTCTCCTCTCCACCTATCTTCTCCTCTATCCATCTTCTATCCGCCTCCCCTATTTATTTCAGAACCCCCTTCCCCTCCCCCATTTCTGAAGAAGGGTAGGCCCGAAACATCAGCTTTCCTGCTCCTCTGATGCTGCTTGGCCTACTGTGTTCATCCAGCTCTACACCTTGTAATCTCAGATTCTCCAGCATCTGCAGTTCCTACTATCTCTGAAACAAAAAGCTGGCACATAGGGGCAGCAGGAAGGCTAATGGAATGTTGGCCCTTACTTCAAGGGGATTGGAGTATAAATGTAGGGAACTGTTTCTAGAACTGTACAAGATGCTGGTGAGACCACATCTGGAGTACTGTGAGCAGTTTTCATCCCTTATTTAAGGAAAGATATCATTTAATTGGAGGCAGTTCAGGGAAGGTTCACTTGGATGATCCCTGGTCAGGGGAGACTGTCTTATGAAGAAAGGCTAAACTGGTTGGAACTCTACGCACTGGAGTTGAGAAAGATGAGGGACAATCTCATTGAAAGATATAGGATTCTTAAAGGGCTTGACACAGTAAACGCTGAGAGGATGTTTCCCCTCATGGGAGAGTCTAGGACTATAGGGCATAGTCTCAGAATAAAGGGGCACAAATTTAAGACTGAGATGAGGAGGAGTTTCTTCCCTCAGAAAGCTGAGAGTCTTTGGAACTCCATGTCACAGAAAGCTATGGGGGCAGAGTCCTTGTGGATATTTAAGGCTGAGACAGATAGATTCTTGATCATTCAGGGAATCAAGGGTTACAGGGAAAAGGCAAGATAGTGGATGTGAGGAATGTCAGATCAGCTGTGATCCTATTGAATGGTGGAGCAGGCTCAAAATCTAAATCTAAAATCAAAACAGCTTACTCTTATTTCTATTTCTGATGGTCTTATTACAAGGTGAGGGATCAAGGCATGCTCATAGAGACAGAGGGTGTGTAACTTAGTGGAGAGAACCATAAGCAGCATGGACTAACATTAGAGCAGGAAGAGAAGACAAATGGGAATCAGGTAGAGCAAGTAAGTGGCAGGTCTCATAGACAAGATGAGGGAAGTTATGTTGACATTGTAAAGGACATTGTTGAGGCGTCTTCTTGAATAATGTGTCCAGTTCTGGGTCGTCCGGTTATATGAAGGATATTATTAAACTGGAGGGGATTCACAAGAGATTTACGAGGATGTTGCCAGGTATGGAAGGTTTGATTTAGAAAGAAAGGCTGGATAGACTGGGACTTCTTTCACTGGAGTATAAGAGGTTGAGAGGAAACTTTACAGAAGTTTATAAAGTTCCCTGCCTGTTCATGCCACCTCCCCTGGCAGCTGATTCCAGGTACCTATCTCCCCCTGTGTAAAAATCTTGCCTTGCTCATCAGTTTTAAACATTCCAACTCTCATTTAAGCCTGCATCCCCTAGTATTTGACATTTCCACTTTGGGAAAAGGCCTCTGACTATTCATCCTATCCATGCCTTTCATAATTTGATATACTTTTATCAGGTTGCCCCTCAGCCTCCAACGCTCAAGTGAAAACAATCCAAATTTGTCCAATCTCTCCTTATAGTTAGCACACTCCAATCCAAACAGCATCCTTCTAAAGTCAATACAGTGTGGAGCTGGAGGAACACAGCAGGTCAGGCAGCATCAGAGGAGCAGGAAAGCTGACGTTTCACATTCACACCCTTCATCAGTCCTTAGTAATGAGGCCACCGACATTTTCATTCAAACCATTGCTGCATATTACAAACAACAGAGACCCCAGCACTGATCCTTGTGGAAAGCCACTGGCCACAGACCTCCAGTCAGAAAAACACCCCTCCACAACTACCCTCTGTCTTCTATGACCAAGCCAATTATGTATCTAATTCACCAACTCTCCCATGCCAACTCTCCACAAGGCTACAGATTAGGGCAGTTTCCAGCAGGTAAATGTGGAAAAAAAAACACGATGGTGTTGCTATTGGCATCCAGACATTTGTTTGAGATTCCACGAACATCACCCAGCTGTTTGGGGAGTGCTGTTTACCTGATAACTTCAGCAAGGAAAGAATGAACAACCTCCCCCGTTGCAGTTAAATAGCTCGGCTCTCAGTCTGAGCGCACTTGTCTGTTATAACCTCTCCGTCAACCTGTCAATTTACTTTACAAACAGTCTAATTGCTGTTTATCAGAAAGGCTGAATGGATGATGTCAAGCAGAGAAAATCCAAGTTATTGGCTGCCTCCAGTCTCAGTGGTGAGCTCAAACACACCCGGGATGTTTCCACTTGGAGTATTTACACAGTGAGTGAGCGCCTTCCCTCTGTTGATTTTTTACGCCGTGAAGCAATAGTTTGCATTGTATCAGTCTGAGAGCCAGCAGTGAGAGTGAGCGGAGCTACAGGAGAGGGTCCCCTCCAGCAGCCTGTCACTCCCCAGGGGGACACTGCACTCCCCTCTCAGCCTCTTTGGCCTTTTCTGGGGTATCAGCTCTTTCACAGACGCTGGAGTCTCCACTCGGTAAGTGTCCGCTTATCTCTCCCCGATTGCTGCCCATGACCCTGCCTTCCAATTCCACGGGAATCCCTGAGCCAGGTTCCCAACAGCTGATCCACTGGTGCAATGTATAGCAGACGCTCCTGTCTGTTCCAAATTCGGGGAACATTTGCCCTCACTGCACCCCCCTCCTCCAGGTAGAGAGCAGTTAGACCCCCTGGAAGTGAGAGGCAGGGGGTGGGGGGTGAGGGATTCCTGGTCAGATTGTAATCCCAGGGATACGGGAGGGGGAGAGAGAGAGAGAGGGATGTGTTGGGAATAGCAGTTTGTGAAATGATCAGTCAGGGCAGATGTACAAAGTGGGGACAGACCCTGGGGGTGAATTAATGCCCCTGCCTCTCCTGATGATCCATCAGACCCCTGTGTTTGTGTGTGTGTGTGTGTGTGTGTGTGTGGATCATCTGGACTCTGTGTCTAAGTGACATGCCCCTGACTTACATTGTGCCCAATTTACATTCTTGTAGATTTCAAATCTGTATTGCGACAAACCTACAGTGGTCAGGATTTTTATAGAACAGAAAGAGGCCCTTTCGTGTCCCCGCCAGACAGCCATTCCATGGGAATCCCATTTCCCAGCACTTGGCTGTTAGTCTCCTGGTGTTTCATAATGTTCACCTGAATACTTTCTCAATGTCTTGAGGATTTCCTACTCCCATTCTGAGTTCCAGATTCCCATCACTCTAGATGATGAAAAAAACCTCAAATACCCTCTGTACCTCCTGCCCCTCACAGTGGAACTGTGCCCACTGGTTATTAACTGGGCTACTGAGGGGCAAGGTTTCTCCTGATCTACCCTACCTATACCCCTCAGAATTTTGTATAACTCAATCAGATACCCCTTCTTTGCTCTAAGGAAAATTACCCCTGTTTATCCAGTCTCTCTTTACAGCTGAAACACTCCAGCCCACCCAATGTCCTGGTGAATCTCCTGTTGTACTCTCTTTAGCGCAGCCACATCCTTCCTATGGTGTGATGACCAGAACTGTACACAGTTCTCCAGCTGTAGTCTAGTTCACATTATATCCCATTCCATCATAACCTCCCTTCTCTTGCTTTTTTTTCATTAACGGGATGAGGGCATCACTGGCCAGGCAGCATTTATTGCCCATCCCTAATCGCCCAGAGGACAGTTAAGGGTCAACCACATTGCTGTGGGTCTGGAGTCACATGTAGGACCAACCAGGTAAGGATGACAGTTTCCTTCCCTAAAGGACATTAGTGAACCAGATGGGTTTTTCTGACAATCGACAATGGATTCACGGTCATCACTAGATTCTTAATTCCAGATATTTATTGAATTCAAATTCCACCATCTGCTGTGGTGGGATTCAAACCTGGGTCCCTCAGAACAGTATCTGGGTCTCTGGATTAACAGTCCATCGATATTACCACAAGGTATTAGTGGTAGGTCATCACCTCTGCATTGTAGTCAATGCCTTCACCAATGAAGGCAATTATCCCATATGCTGCCTTCACTGCCTTATCTACTTGCCCTCCTCCCTTCAAGGATTTATGTATATTAATATCAAGGTTCCTCTGACCCTCTCTAATTCCTGGGGTCCCACCCTTCAATGTGTCCTCCCCCACCCTCACCCCCATGCATCACCTGACACTTTGTATACCTTTGTATAGGTAACACTTAAAAAAGGGACTGTGAGAAACTTACACAGTTTGATATAGGAAATGGGGAAGGGGGGACTGTGAGGAACTTACACAGTTTGATGTAGGAAATGGGGAAGGGGGGTTCTGTGAGGAACTTACACAGTTTGATACAGGAAATGGGGAAGGGGGGGTCTGTGAGAAACTTACCACAGTTTAATATAGGAAAAAGGGAGCTAGTGGAGGCACTGTTCGGTTTTAAAAACAGACAAATCCCCTGGCCTGGATGAATTGCATCCCAGGCTGCTGTGGGACGCGAGACAGGAAATTGCAGGGGCTCGGACACAACCCATTTTAATTCCTCCTGGCCACAAGCGAAGTGCCAGAGGACTGGATGACAGGTGAAGTGGTTCCACTTTCTAAGAGGGGCAGTAAAGATGATCCAGGAAATTACAGACTGGTGAGTCTCAAGTCAATGATAGGGAAACTATTGGAGAAAATTCTGAAGAATTTAATACCCACGTGGAAAGGCATGGGTTAATTAGGGCTTTATCAGAGAGACACCATGCCTAAGAAATTTGAAAATGTGATCAAGTACGTGGATGAGGGAAGTTCAGTTGATGTAGTTTACATGGATTTTCGCAATGTTTTTGACAAGGTCCCACACGGGAGACTGATTGAGAAGGTTAAAGAACATGGAATTGTCAAGATGGATCAGAAACTGGCTTAGTAATAGGACACAAAGGGTAGTGGTAGAAGGCTGTTTGAGTGACTGGAGGCTGGTATCCAGCAGTGTATCACAAGGATCAGTATTGGGACCCTTACTGTTATATACATAGATGATATAGATGAAAATGTAGTGGGAGTGTTAAGCAAATTTGCAGATGACACCATGATTTGTAGTGTGGTTAATAGTGAAAAAGATGGCTGTAGGTTACAGGAAGCTGTAGATGGGTTAGTCAGATGGGCAGACCAGTGGTAGATGATATTTAACTCTGATAAGGGCGAGGTGATACACTTTAGAAGAAGAAACAAAACAAGTGAGTATTTAATGAATGGCAGGGCACTGGGTAGCTTAGAGGAACAGAGGAATTAAAAAACCAAGTTGCTGGAAAAGCTCAGCAGGTCTGGCGGCATCTGTGAAGGAAAAAAACAGAGTTAGGGGTCCGGTGACCCTTCCCATGTTCTGACTTCCTGCTCCTGTTCCTATTTTTTTATGGTCTTAACTGCAGAAATAGTCAGGAGCACGTCCTAGCATGTCATAGCCTCAGGATGTCAGAAGCCTTTTCTATCCAGTGAAATACTTTTGCAATGTTCTCCTTCTCAGAACTGGGGAAGAGTCATCGGACCCGAAACGTTAACTCTCTTTTTACCGTCACAGATGTTGCCAGACCTGCTGAGCTTTTCCAGCAACTTTGTTTTTCTTCCTGATTTACAGCATCCGCAGTTCTTTTGGTTTTTATTTAGGAACAGAGGGATCTTGGGGTAATTATTCACACATCCCTGAAGTTTGGCACAGCACATGAATAGGATAATTATGAAGGCACATAGGACACTTGCTTTCATCAGTCGTGGCTTAGAGTGTATGAGCAAGGAGGTAATGTTGAAATTGTACAGAGCATTTGTCAGTCACAGCTGGAGTTCTGTGTGCATTGTGGCCACCTCACTACAGGAAGAATGTACTAGCACTAGAGGGGATTGAGGAAGTTCACCAGGATGTTGCCTGGAATGGAGAAATTGAGCCGTAAGGAGAGATTAGATAGGCTTGGATTGTTTTCTTTAGAGCAGAGAAGGCCGAGGGTGAACACAATTGACGTGTATAAGATCATGAGAGATATAGACAGGGTGAATAGAGAGCAGCTGTTCCCTTGGTTGAGGGGTCAATCACAAAAGGGCATAGTTTTAGGGTAAGGGGCAGGAGATTCAGAGGGGATTTGGGGGAATGAACTCTATCACTCAGCAGGTGGTGGGAATCTGGAGTGTTACTGCCTGAAAAGGTAGTGGAGGCTGGAAACCTTACAACATTTAAAAAATATTTGGATAAGTACTTCAAATATCATAACATTCAAAGATATGCGAAGAGTGAAGGAAGTTGGGATTAGTGCACCTTCAGTGGTTGTTATTTTAGTGCAGACTTGATGGACTGAAGGGCTATTTCTGGGCTGTATGAATCTGTGAATCCCTGTCTAACTGTATGGATCATGAGATCCAGACAATTTAATTTTCTTTTAGATCTTCCTGTCAGAACTTATGCTTTTGTTTCAATATCTTACTGTGATCAAAATTTAATTTTTTTTGTTTATTTTGACTTTACTGATATTCAATGTTTGTCAAAGTGTCCATTAAACTGGCTTCCCGCTCCTGTTCCTATTTCTTATGATCTTAACTGCAGAAATGAATCAGGAGCAAAAAGACTTGCATTGCCCTAGTATGTCATAGCCTCAGGATGTCAGAAGCCTTTTCTATCCAGTGAAATAAATACTTTTGCAATGTTGGAAATGCAACAAGCAATTATTATGAAAAACTCCACAAACAGCAATGTGATAACGATCAGACTGTCTGTTTCTGTTTTTGGGTTTTTGAGGGGAGAATGCAGGTTGAGACACTGTGCAGAAGAACCCTGTTGTTAGCCTTGCTGGATGGTTACAATGCAGAAGGAAGGTATTTGGTCCTTTGAGTTCATGGCTGTTCTCAGCAAGAGCAGTTTAGTTGCATTCTCTCCAAGCACCCCCATCTCCCATATTTTCCCCATGGCTATCTGCATTTTGTTTCCGATTCCCCTCTGAATCCACGTTTCACACATGAGGGGGAGGCAATGGCCGAGTGGTATTATTACTGGAATGTTAATCCAGAGATTCAGATAATGTTCTGGGGACCCGTGTTTGAATCCGGCCATGGTAGATGGTGGAACTTGAATTCAATAAAATGTCTGGAATTAAGAATCTAACGATGACCATGAATCCATTGTTGGAAAAAAAACCCCATCTGGTTCACTAATGCCCTTTAGGGAAGGAAACTGCCATCCTTACCTGGTCTGGCCTACATGTAACTCCAGACCCACAGCAATGTGACTAGCTCTTAACTGCCCTCTGGTCAATTAGGGATGGGCAATAAATACTGCCTAGCCAGCAATGCCCTCGTCCTGTTTAATGAATAAAGGGGGGAAAAAAATTCCAAGGAAGTGCCTTCCATTTCTGAACCACTCAGTGTGTGAACTGAGTCTTTTCTCATATTGCCACTGCTGCTTTTGCCAATTGCCTGTATCAGTGAAATTGGCCATTTCAACAAAATAAGGCTTGCATTTATATACCACTTCACATGTCTCAAAGAACTTTGCAGCCAATTAAGAACCCTTTAAAGTGCTTTTCAGGAAGGTGTTAGATATTGTTCTTAGGGTTAAAGGGATCAAAGGGAATGAGGAGAAAGCAGGAACGGGGACTGAGTTGGACAATCAGCCATGATCATATTGAATGGCAGAACAGACTCGACGGGCCGAATGTCCTACTCCTGCTCCTATATTCTATGGTTCTATGTTGTTGTTAAATTGCAGGAACTGTAACAGCTATCCTCCACTTAGTAACTAGAAGTACTACTCCTAACTACTCTGTCCAAGCTCCCTAACGATTCTGAGCACGCCCATCAAACCCCCTCCCAACTTTCTCCAAAGTGAACAGCACAAACTTCCCCAGTCAGTAACTGAAATCCCTCATCCTTGGAATTTGCACTAATTCCAATGTCTTCCCATCCACATGTGTGATGGAATATTCCTCACTTGCCTGAATGGATGCAGCTCCAACAACACTCAAGAAGCTTGACACCATCCAGGACAAAGCAACCCCCGCCTGATCGGCACCACATCCACAAACATGTTCTTCCTCCACCACCACCGTTGTCAGTAGAAACAGTGGAGACCATCTATTCCCTCCACCGCTGAGGCAAGGTAGCTGTAGGTGCAAACCATAGACCCAGTACACAGCAGAAACTTGCCAAGGTTTATTTCAACAACAGTTTCCAAATCCATCAGTTCCATGGCTTCAAAACTCAAGGGAATTCAGTGCATGGAAAATAGCATGTTCCCTAGTTCTAAATTAAGAACAATCCTGATTTGGAAAAATATCACCATTCCTTCACTGTTGATCAAAATCCTTGAACCTTCTCCTGAGAGCATGATAGATGTACCAACAGCACACCACCAGAGTTCAGGAAGGTGACCTCCGCCAACTTTCTGGAGAATAATCAGGGATGAACAATAAACCTATCTTCTGCATAAAAAACATTTCCCGAGCAACCATCAGTTCTGATGAAAGGGTCACTGGACCCGAAAGGTCACTGGATTTCTCTTCACAGATGCTGCCAGACCTGCTGAACTTTTTCAGCAACTTCTGTTTTTGTTTCTGATTTATAGCATCTGCAGCTCTTTCGATTTTTATGAACAAAGATTGGCTTCACCAGCGATGACCACATCCCATAAATGAATGCATATTAAAAAAAAGTGACATTTTTTCATGACCACACTGGATTGACAGTCTAGAATTTATGCTTAAATTTCTGGAATGGGACTTGACCAAGTGTCTGATCTAGTTTAGAGACAAGCTGGCTAATAACGAAGCAGAACTGCATACGTTCCAAATGGTTATGTTATACTCCTGTGACTCAACTTTCAAATATGGCCATGTATGTATGTGTATTCCCAGGTAGCAATATTAGTTGTGTATGTATGTGTATTCCCATGTAGCAATATTAGCTCTGTATGTATGTGTGTTCCCATGGCGCAATATTAGCTGTGTATGTATGTGTATTCCATGGAGCAATATTAGCTGTGTATGTATGTGTATTCCCATGTAGCAATATGAGCTGTGTATGTACGTGTATTCCCATGTAGCAATATTAGCTGTGTGTGTATGTGTATTCCC
>NC_063339.1:4396576-4436193 GCF_021869965.1 Rhincodon typus
TTGCAGGCAACAGCTTTGTCCTGATCGTCATGTGTTTACAGAAAGGATGTTGCACGGTGCCAGAGCTCTACCTGGGGAGTCTCGCTGGGGCTGACCTGCTCCTCTTGGCTGGCCTCCCCTTCTGGGCCGTTAACATTGCCCTACGCTACAAATGGCCCTTTGGAGAGTTCCTGTGCTGTTATGTCAACTCGGTGATTTACATGAACTTTTACAGTATTTCCTGGTGATGGTCAGCATCGACCGCTACCTCACTCTTGTGAAAGTCCTACATCGCGGCAGAATACGGACACTCTCATGTGCCAAGATCAACTGCTTCATCATCTGGATGTTCAGCTTGCTGATGAGTAGCCCCAGCATCATATTCCGAAGAGTGATCTATGTGGAGGAATGGAACATTGCATCCTGCCTGCTCCCTTACCCTGATAATTACTGGGTAGTGAAGATGGACATTGTGATGATGGTCATCGGCTTCCTCATCTCTGCAACCATCATCAGTTTCTGCACCTTTCACGTCTTGAAGGCCCTGAGAAACAACCAAATGCAACGCTTCAAGCAAGTGTGCAAGGAAAACAAGGCCACCACCTTGGTCCTCACTGTCCTTTTGGTCTTTGTCATTTGCCGGCTGCCTTTTCAACTGCTCCATCTCCTTGAGATCTTTCAGCTGACAAACATCCTGCAGGGCTATTCCTTCGATAGTGCAATTAGTAACGGCATTGAGATTGCTAGTATCCTGGGTTTTACCAACTCCTGCATCAACCCTGTGCTCTATCTCCTTGTTGGAAAGCAGTTCAGGAAGAAAGCGCGGGAGCTGTGGGTCCGAGCAAGGGTCAGGAAGAGAGCTGGAACACAATCACAGTGACTCCACGAAGACCTATGACATACTGGTTACTTACAAAGACCTGATTTGTTTGCAGATATGGAAAGACTCATGTCCTCTCATGAAGTAGATTGATAGCACTAACATGTCTGATATGACAATGTTTCTTGTGATATTTCGAGTTTCTCTAGATCGCAGCTGGCATAATCAGAAAATGAATGCAATCTCTGTGTAATGTAAAGGAATGTAATAAAAAGTAGTTGAAACCAGTGAACTCTCCCAGACATGTCCCTAATCACGTCCAGACAACGTCTTTCAGCCAGGGAATCGGGGGAGATGCTGTGACACCACTTAATGCCCTTGGGCTGGGAAGAAAACTTAGCAAAGTCTTTATGTGTCCAGGCGATGACTCCTGGTCCCCCTAGTGTTCCCTTGGTGCTGCGAGAATAAGTTTGAAGCTGTTTGTCTCACCACCAGAATACTTTACTGGCCTGTACATCTTTATTGCCTTGGTTCACATGAGAGAATCAACCCTTTAGAACTGAGATGAGGAGGAATGTTTTCCAGCCAGAGGGCAGTGAATCTGTGGAACCCGTTGCCATGAACGGGGCGGTAGAGGCCAATTCATTGAGAGTGTTTAAGAGAGGGATAGATAGGTTTTTGATTAGTAAAGGGTCATAAGTTATGGAGAGAGGGAGGAGAGTGAGATTGTGAAACATGTAAGACCATAAGATATAGGAGCAGAATTAAGCCCTTCAGCCCATTATGTCTGCTCTGTCATTTGATCATGGATATGTTTGGCCCAACCATACCTCACTCCATCACTGTTTGACCATGAGCTTACAAAGATGCCCACTTGCTGTGTAATCCAATGACAACGTCCAATTTCATTTCATTGAGTCCAGGAATATGTTGGAAATTCTTCTAAATGGTGCATCAGTTTTTATCTTTACAAATTCCAATTAACTTTCAGGATATGAATGAGCCTCGCCACCCATCAAGTCTCTTACATTGGAGCAGCAGTAGGCATTCAGCCCCTTGACCCATTCCACCATGCAATGTAGTTGTCGTTGTTCAGTACGCTAACTCATCTCCCTGCCTTTGGTTCATATCATCGAATCCCTTCACCAGAGCCCAAATACAGGCTAATCCCTCATGGACTCTTCCCACAATTATCATCCCCTTCCACAGCCAATGTGTGCTGTATCCTTTTATGGAAACTGAATGGACAGTTGCATTCTTTGTTCCACATTGGGAAATCTCCAACATGACTCAAACTCTACACTCCTACTGTATCTTCGCTTCTTCATTTAGCTCATCTGTCTTTGTAAACCTCCACTGGAGGAAGATCAGTTTTTCAAAGGAAGATCCCTCGGGGTGAGCTTCATGAGACAAAGAATGTGCTGTGAATGGAAACTGCTTAGGAGGCCTGGTCTGAATGAGTTAACATTTCTAAATACATCACCCTGTTAGCAAACAAGTCACTGACCGTGCATCCTGTGTGAAGAGATTGGAGTTGAAGTGGAGAAGCCTGAGGGAGACCTCATCATAGTTTTTAAAATTGTGAAGTTTTATTTAACAGAGCAGGTTGGAGAGAGCTAATTTCTACTGAGTGATGAATAACTAAAACCCATAAATGTTAAATGAAAAATTTAAATTAAGAATTTTTTTCACATAGAAACCTGTTAAGACACTGCAATAACTGCACAGCAGGTGATGTCCCATCATCACGTCAGCCTTTATTTACCAGCGCACAGTAAACTCACTGTGACTAGCCAGCGCAGAGTCAATTCTCAACTGAGGAGGTTCTGATCTGGTTATATTTTTCTTTTTTTTCTTTTCCTTTTCTTTCTTTTTTTTCCTTCCTCTACAGGAACATTGGCTCTGGCCAGCCAGTTCGGAGTCAATTCTCCACTGATGAGATTCCGATCTCCTGGTTATATTGGTCAGGCAAAGCTTAACAACTCCAACCAAGAACCTTGTATTTAATAAAGTCAACCTGGCCCCAATCACTACAGACACAGAACACATTTCCTGTTCATGTGGTGGAATCAGATTGCATTAACGCTTACAAAAATGATTGTCAAAACTGATTTAATGGGTTATTAGAATCATTCTAAGGTTTGGAGCTACATCATGTTGTACTGTAACAGAAGCAGAACAGGCATAAGTGACCATATGGTTTTCTGCGCTGTGAGTTTTCAACTCTTTACATAATAGAGACAAAGACTGAGATCAGGATAAATCCAAAATAATACGAGCATGTGAACGGTTAGGTATGTGTGGAAACAGAAAACCTGGGCACAGGGGAAGGGAAATCATGAGCTGCAAAGACAAGTCAAGCTCACAGGCAGACCTACCTCAACCTCACAACAGCTGCCTTGCAAGGACAAGACAGTAAACAGGCCAGGGATTATATTTTCAAATCTCATAGCTCACCAATGAACATTTTCTGACATAGTTGGAAAGCTTCCCTATCTTGGACAAATGCTAATGCAACATAACATAACCACAAAGGTAGTTTAATGCCCAGGGGCATAGATTTAAGGGAAGGGGCAGGAGGTTTAGAGGGGATGTGAGGAAAAACTTTTTCACCCAGAGGGTGGTGAGAATCTGAATCTCACAGTCTGTAAAGGTGGGAGAGGCAGAAACCCTTATCACATCGAAGAAGGGTTTAGATGTACAGTGTGGTTCCAAAACATACAAGGCTATGGGCCAAGGGCTGAATATGGGATTGGAATAGTAAGGGGCTTGTTATTGACCAGCAAGGACTCAAGGGGTTGAATGGCCTGAGGTATAGAGCTTTACATGACTCTATCACTCTACGAAGGGCTTCAGAATATAACTTCACTCAGGTTTTATGTGTGTTGTAGTTTTATTGTTTACTCATGGGATGTGGCAAGCCCAGTTTTACTGCTAATCCCATAGGTTCTTCAGAAGGTGGTGGTGAGCTGCCTTTATATTATAAGTTCACATAGAATCCTTGCAACGCGGAAGCAGGCCTTTCGGCCCATCAAGTCCACAATAACCCTCTGAACAGCATCTCACCCAGACCCACCCCACTACTCTAACCCTGTAACCCTGCATTTCCCATGGCTAACCTACCTAGTCTGCACATCCCTGGACATTATGGTACAATTTAGCATGGCTAATCCACCCTAACTCTCACACGGCCATCTGTGACACTCTCCTTCGCTTACTTGACTTCTCTGTCTCCATTTGATATCAGGTTATGAATATTCTATACAAGTCCACTAATTCTCACAACTATCTTGCTGACTCTCTCATACTACAGCCTGTCAGGATACTATCTCATGATTGCAGTTCATCAGTTCCCCATCAGTCTCTGCACTCAATGGATTTTTTTTCCATCACCTGTAAGTATGTTTGCGCTTTCAGCATTCCAAAGGAATTATGCACTCCATATGTCCTGGTACACTCCCCAATCACCCCATCAGCCTTCCCACAGTACCTTTCCAATGCAAAGGCAGAAGATGTAACACCTGCCCTCTTATCTTACCTCACCAAGACCTCACACAGCTCTTCTGGGTTATGTTACGATATAGACTTCTTTCAATTTTGATGGAGGTTTGTGGTGTCTAATCTGAGAAGGGGTGGATTCGTGGCAACCCTTCCCCAATCTGGGTCTGTGGTGACTCTCTTTACCCTTCAGAGTGGCCTTGTGACACTTTCCAGTACAAACACAGATAATACTGGAGACATCCAGCAGGTCTGGCAAAGTCTGCGGAGAGAGAATCAAGAGCTAATGTTTCGGGTCTGGGGTACGACTTCTTCAAAACCTCAGAGGAAATGAAGGCTCTGGGGGTTTACCTGGTGCCCAGGGTGGGCCTGGCACTGACAATGCCCACCACAAGTGGCATTTCCTGCCCAGAATGGGTAGAAGAGCAGGGATTCATGTCTCCTCGGCACTAGGACATTGAAGGGGCAAATATATGAAGCAGACATTTGCAAACTTCAGCTACTTATAATTTGCTGTCATTTCTTCATCCATTTGCAATGCATATAGAATTGCCGTGCTTTGGGTTCAAAGGCTGGTCAGAGGCAACGTCCATCATGCTACTGATCTTTGCCCATTCACCATTGGCATCTCAATGGGTGTGAACCTTACAGCAATGACTTAGAAAGAGGCCAGTGCTGGCCAAAGCTAACCCATAACGTGTGAGACTTCCATAGGGGCTAAGGGAGATGGAGAGCATCACCTCATCATCTGTCATGTAAATTTCACAATGGTGTGTTCTGAATGCAACGACAAGTTGAATGGTTGGTTTGGGAACAAGATGTTGCCTCTATTTGTCTTCGTTTTGTTTGTTTTTGCTGCTGTAAATAAAAGCTCTTGTTTGGAATGGCCTGATTTCTTGCCTGTCTGAGATGAGATCTCGTACTAGACAAGGAGAAGTTGTGGGTCTCCAGTGGGCACTGGGGACAGAGGAGCTTTCCTGCTCCTCTGATGCTGCCTGGCCTGCTGTGTTCCTCCAGCTCCACATGGTGTTACCTCAGACTCCAGCATTGGCAGTTCTTACTGTCTTTGACTTCGAGGAGGTGTTTAGACAGAATGAAGCTGAGGTCAGGTACGTGCCATGGTCTGGTTTTTAAATACCACTGAATGGGAGTGAATGTGTGATGAAATGTCAGCAATGAGCAGTATCACTGTGCCATGACATTGCTGGTGAGGGGCAATGCCCGATTGCTAATGTTTATCCAAGATGGCGGTGGAATAGGCCTCCTGCACCCAGGGTTCATCTGCTCTGTTCACTTTTCTTTATGTTTCTTTTCATTTTCTCCTCTTTTCCTTTTTTCCTTCTTGCACGTACCTCCTGTGAAGAGCTCAGACATGAAGACAGATTGACGTCGGTGACTGAGCCCAGCGTGGACGTGAGTGGGCCCAACGCGGACCCGTGGTGGAACATTGTGGCAAGATGACTGCAGAGGAGTTGGCGAAGAGACGAGCGCGGGATCCGACATCAGCATCGGCAGCTGCTACATTGGTGGAGGCAACGTCAGCGAGGTAGGCCCAGTGGCTAAAGATGGCGCCCGAGGAGCAATGGCTTTCACGTTGGGTTGGATCTGGCATTAGTGGTGAAGCGGGGGTGGAATGGGCATCACGGTGACATCGGCGGAGAAGGAGGCATCTGTGGTTGGCATCGCAATCAGAGATATTGGGCTTCGGCTATGGTGGTGCGGTAGGCACCAATGGACTGTGAAAAAAAACAGAAGTTGCTGGAAAAGCTCAGCAGGTCTGGCAGCACCTGTGAAGAAAAAAGTCAGAGTTAACATTTCGGGTCCGGTGACCCTTCCTCAGAAGCGAGGGTGTTGGTGGGCCCAGATCCCATTGTGGAGACTCCCCACCCGATGTCAAGTGGGACACAAGAAGTGGGGGAAAGATGAAATCTGTTTTTATGCATTTTATGTCTTAGTGGCCTTTTAAAGATGGGTGAAGATGCAAGAGTTGCTGTTTTTGCGCAGGTATCCAGAGAGTGATGAGCTATTCCAGGAATGGTGGGTGGTGAAATGGCAGTGGAATCCAACAAGAGCGGAGACATATTGGAGGGGGTTAGTAGTTAATGAGACATGTTTGGTAAGATACGGGCAGGAAGTCTCACTAGGCCGGAGAAAGTTCATTCCAACTGGGGACCTACCCAAAAAAAAATGTAAGATTCAGCCCTCTTCGTCCTCAAAAATCTGGTGAACTCTCAGAACAGCATTGTAGATGTGTGTACACCTGAAGGAATACAAGCAGCTCAAAAAGACAGCTCACCACCATTATTTTCTGAAGAAGAGTCCTGACCCGAAACGTCGGCTTTCCTGCTCCTCTGATGATGCCTGACCTGCTGCGTTCATCCAGCTCCACACTGTGTGTTATCTCAGACTCCAGCATCGGCAGTTCTTCCCATCACCACCACTTTGTCCAGTGTGATTAGGGATGGCCAGTAAGTGGTGACATAGCCAGTAATGCCCAATCCCATGAATGAATAAAAAAAAGTATATATTTAAAACCATTTTAGCTGCTCTAAAGAGGAGTTGAAATCAGCAAGATTCTCTTTCGTCTCAAACAACTTCCTCAATGTTTCTGTCTGCGTCTTTAAATCATTGCCTGCAAGTATATGATTTTGTGATGGAGGAAATGGTTTCATTATTTTTGCTTCTGGCCAGATGCTTCTTGCTTACTATTTAGATCAGATTTCACTCAGCGAGAAACATTATTTTCTTGTCTGAAATAGCAATAATTCATAGGTGAGAACTGGTGGTTGAATTCTGTGTAGGCCAGGATGCCACCTATTCAAACATTGAAGCGAAGCCGCATGCATTCTGAGAAAAACAGATATAATTTAATGCAAAGTTATATTTTGTTTCTTTAATGGGATGTGGGTGTCACTGGCTGGGCCAGCATTTCTTGCCGATCCCTAGTTGCCCCTTGAGATGGTGGGTGTGAGGTGCCTCCTTGAACCGCTGCAGTCCATGTGCTGTAGGTTGACCCAAAATGCCCTTAGGGATAGAATTCCAGGATTTTGACCCAGTGACACTGAAGGAACAACAATATATTTCCAAGTCAGGATGGTGAGTGGCTTGGAAGGGAACTCGCAGGGGGTGGTCCCATGTGTCTGTTTACAATTCAGGATAGCCAGGGGCACAGTAAAGGGAGGGAAGAGACCTTGGTTTAAAGTGCATTTATTTCAACGCACAAGGCCTGACTGGTAAGGCAGATGAGTTCAGAGCATGGACTGGCTCTGGGGACTGGGATATTATAGCCATAACAGAAACAAGGCTGAGAGAGGGGCAGGACTGGCAGCTCAATGTTCCTGGATACGAAAGCTACAGGCCTGACAGAAGTACAAGTAAGTGATGTGGGGGAGTTGACCTTTTGATAAGGGAGGAAATAACAACAGTGCTTGGAGAGGATATTTTTAAGGGGTCAACAAATGAGGCCATATGGTTAGAGCTTAGAAACAAGAAGGGGATGGTCACTCCATTGGGACTGTATTATAGACCCCCAAGTAGCCAGCAGGTACCAGAGGAGCAGATGTGTAGAGAGGTTGCAGATACCTGTAGGAGGTTTTGTTGGAGATTTTAAATTCCCCTGAATCGACTGAGCCACCCAGACTGTAAAAGGCCCAGACATGGTGGAATTTGTCAAATGTATCCAAGAAAGTTTCCAAAATCAATACGTAGACGGCCCTACTCGGGAGGGTGCAACACTGGACCTCCTCTTAGGTAACGAGGTCAGGCAAGTGACTGAAGCGCCAGTGGGAAAGCACTTTGGGTCCAGTGACCATAACTGCCTTAGTTTTTAACATAGTTATGGAAAAAGATAGGACAGGTCCACAGGTTAAGGTGCTAAACTGGAGCAGGGCCAATTTTGGGCCATTAGGCAGGATCTGGCAGCAGTGAATCTCTTTAAAGGAAAAAGAACAACTGGCAAATGGGAGGCTTTTAAAAGTGTGATATCAAGAGCCCAAGGACAGAGTGTCCCTGTTAGGGTGAAGGGAAAACCTGGCAGGTTTAGGGATCTCTGGCTGACGAGGGATATTGAGGCTCTTGTCAGGAAAAAGAAGGCACATGTTGGGTTTAAGCTATCGGACTAAAGTGAATCCCTAGCTGACTATAATAAGTGCAGGAGCACACTTATGACGGAAGTCGGAAGAGCAAGAAGAGAGTATGAAATGGATCTGGCAGATAAGGTTAAAGATAATCCCAAGAGGTTCTATAGCTATATTAAGAGTAAAAGGGTGACTGGGGAGAGAATAGGTCCCCTTAAAGATCAGCATGGCTGTCTGTGTGTGGAACCACAGGAGATGGGGGAGAATTTTAATGAATATTTCTCCTCAGTGATGTTTTGGACCACGTACACATTACCAGAGAGGAGGTGTTTGTGGCCTTAAAGCACAGTAAGTTGGATAAACCCCCTGGGCCTGATCAAGTCCATCCTCAGACATGGTGAGAAGCTAGGGAAGAAATTGCAGAGGCCCTTGCAGAGATCTTTGTTTCATCTTTAACCACTGGTGACGTTCCGGAAGACTGGAGGGTGGCCAATGTTGTTCCATTGTTTAAGAAAGGTAGCAAAGACAAGCCAGGGAACTACAGGCCAGTAAGCCTGACATCAGTGGTAGGCAAGTAATTGGAGAGGATACTAAGGTCAACCAACACTTGGATAGTCAAAGTCTGATTAGGGATAGTCAGCATGGATTTGTGCAGGGCAGTCATGTCTGATGAATCTATTACAGTTTCTCGAAAAGGTAACCAAGAGGATGGATGAGGGTAGGGCAGTGGATGTTGTCTATATGGACTTCAGTAAGAATTTGACAAGGTCTCGCATGGCAGTTTAGTCATGAAGGTTAGGTCGCATGGGATCCAAGGAAAGCTAGCCAATTGGATTCAAAACTGGCTCGATGGTAGGAAGCAGAGGGTGATGGTTGAAGGCTGTTTCTCAGACTGGAGGCCTGTGACTAGCGGTGTGCCACAGGGTCAGTGCTGGGACCTTTGTTATTTGTTATTTACATAAATAATCTGGATGTTCAAAGCATGATTAGTAAGTTTGCAGATGACACAAAATTAGGAGATATTGTTGACAGCGAGGAAGGTTATCAAAAATTACAGTGGGATCTTAATCAAATGGGGAAGTGGGCTGAGGATTGGCAAATGCAATTTAATACAGATAAGTATGAGGTGTTGCACTTTGGAAAGTGAAACCAAGGACTTATACAGTAAATGGTAAGGTCCTGAGGAGTGTTGTGGAACAGAGGGACCTAGGAGCACAAGTACATAGTTTGTTGAAAGCGGTGTCACAGGTGGACAGGGTGGTGAAGAAGGTATTTAGCATGCTGGCCTTCATCAGTCCAGGCATTGAGTATAGGATTTGGGACGTTATGTTACAGTTGTATAAGTCATTGGTGAGGCCGCACTTGGAGTATTGTGTACAGTTTTGGTCACCCTGTTATTGGAAAGACATAATTAAACTGGAAAGTGTGCAAAGAAGATTTACGACAATGTTGCTAGGATTAATAGGCCTGAGTTATAGGGAGAGGTTGGGCAGGATAGGACTTTATTCCTTGGAATGTAGGAGAATGAGGGTTGACCTTATTGAGGTGCATAAAATCATGAGTGGATTAGATAGGATGAATATATATAGTCTTTTTCCCAGGGATGGGGAATTGAAACCTTGAAAAAGGTGAGAGGGGAAAGATTAAAGAAGGACCTGAGGGGCAACTTCTTCAGGCAGAGAGTGGTGTGTATATGGAACAGGCTGCCAGAGAATGTGGTTGAGGCAGGTAGAATAGCAACATTTAAAAAATATTCGGATAGACACATGAATGGGAAGGGTTTAGAGGGACATCAACCAAATGTGGGCAACTGGAACTAGCTGAGTGGGCACCATGGTCAGCATGGACCGAAGGGCCTGTTTCCATGCTGTATTACTCTATGATTCTTTCTGCTGACCTTGTCCTTCTAGATGGAAGTGGCCGTGGGTTTGGAAGGTGCCGACTGAGGATCTTTGGTAAATTTCTACAAAGTTGAGAAAACAATTTAAAGAGTGAACATATAAAGCTCCCACCAGAGTTGAGCTTTCAGGGTGGCACGGTGGCTCAGTGGTTAGCATTACTGCCTCTCAGCGCCAGGGCCTTGGGTTTGATTCCTTCCTCGGGTGACTGTGTGCGGGGTTTGCACATTCTCCCTGTGTCTGTGTGAGTTTCTTCTGGGTGCTCCAGTTTCCTCTCACGATGTGCAGGCTAGGTGGATTGGCCATGCTAAATTGTCCATAGAGTTCAGGGATGTGTAGATTAGGTTGGTTATGGGGGATGGGTCTGGGTGGGATCCTCCGAGGGTCAGTGTGGACTTGTTGGACTGTTTCCACACCGCAGGGAATCTATGATAAGAATTAAGAGAAAGATGATTCAGCCCTTCGAGCCTGTTCCACCCTCAGTAAGAATATGGCTGATCTGTTTGTATTTTGAATTTCATATTCCCATCTACCTCTTTGTTGCCTTTGCCTAAATGAATCTATTTACCTTAAAAATAATCAATGACACACCTCCACCAGCTTTTGAGGCAGCATGTTCAAAAGTTGTACAACACTCTGAGTGAAAAACATTCCACTTGTCTCTGTTTTTAAAGGGTACCTCCTATTTTGAAATCTCAGTGCATAAATCTATTGCTCCCTGAAGTTCTCAGCACAGGTAGACACGATGGCGAAGAAGGCATCTGAGATGCTTGCTTTCATTAGCCGGGATGTAGAGTATACAAGCAAGGAAGTTTTGTTACATCTTTATAAAACATTGGTTAGGCCACAGATGGAATACTGTGTGCAATTCTGGCCACCACACTATTGGAAGGAGGTGATTGCACTAGAGAGGGTGCAGAAGAGATTCACCAAGATATTGCCTAGGCTGGAAAATCTCCATTTTGAGGAGAGACTGGATAGGCTGGGTTCGTTTTCCCTGGAGGCTGAGGGGGAAATCTGATTGAGGTACATAAAATTATGAGTGGTCTAGACTCCATCGATTGTGAGAATCTCATCCCCATGACAGACGTGTTTAAGACCAGAGGGCACCAGTTTAAGGTGAGGACCAAATGGTTAAGAGGAGATCTGAGAGAAACATTTTTCACCCAGAACGTGGTCTAACTGTGGAAGGTGCTGCCTGAGAGAATGGTGGAGGCAGGTACTCTCAAAACATTTAATAAATATCTGGGCGAGCACTTAAAATGCCAGTTCACGGTCTGCTATTGATAAAGAGCAGGTAAATTTGTGTAGTTTGGTGTTTGTTGGTCAGCATAGACATGGTCGGCCGAAGGGCCTGTTGCTATGCTGTATGGTTCTATGACTCTATAAGTGACCCCAACTTCTGGACTCATTCAAAAGAAGAAACATCCTTTCCATGTTCACCTTGTCAAGTCTCTTCAGACTTTCAGTCAATTTTCAATCAAATCATCCCTCACTCTTCCAAAGTTCCAACTGTCATGTATTCTAATTGGTACATGTTGCAATGGGAGAGCGTCCCTTTAAGACGTGAGTCTTGAGATATTAATGAGTGTTCAGCCAGGGCTCCCAGGCTAGCCCAGACTTGTTTGAGCTTTTACTGAGTGCACAGCATCAGAATTAAATCCTCCCTGTTGGGTTGCAAAAAATGACACGTTTGTTCTTAATTCTGACTGGAGCCTTGTAACTGCCCAGTACAGGATAGAAGCAAGCCCAGTCTGTCCAACCCTTCCTCACAATACAATCCACTCATTCCAGGTATCAGTCAAGTAAACCACCCCCAAACCATCTCCAACACATTTCTATCCTTCCTTAAACAAGGAAACCAAACCTGCACGGAGTGTTCAAGATATATTCTCATTGCTACCCTCAAATACTGAAGCAAAACTGAGCTAGAGGTCTACATCACAGCTCACATCCAAAGATAGAGGGCTTGGAGGTGTTTACAGAGACTTGGGAGGTCTGTACAGTTTCAGGTTAATACAGGGACCTGCAGGGAGTGAAGGCTGAAGGAAGCAGGGGTCTCATTGTGTTGTAAGATTGCAGGATGTCCTCGGAATATCAGGAGCCTGTAGCGCTGGAGAGGGTTACAGAGATCTCCTGATTAGAAAGTGAAATTGTAGGTAATGTAAAAGTGAAAAGGTAATGCCACACTGGGAGCTAATATAGGTGAAGGAGAAAACATATGATTGGGGGATAGGAATTTGGTGCAATTTAGAATGCAGGAAACAGTATGAGATGAGCTCAGGTTTACAGTGGATGAGAGACGAGAAGCTGTCACAAGGGTTATCAGACTTGTCAAGAGCAGAGATGACAAAAGAAAGAACAAGGGTCTAACACTGCAGGTAGAGAGGGACAGTCAGAAAGTATTAGAAAATGTGGTGCAGATGATATTGGTGATGGAAAGGATGTGGTTAGGAGCCTCTGAGGTGTTACCACCGAGCAGAAGCTGAACTGGGTTTATAAATGTTGCAGCTTTAAAGCATGTCAGAGACATACTATAGTGTGTAACTCCCATCCTGACTCCCCAGAGCCTATCTGCCATCTACAAGGCATAAGTCAGGAGTGTGATGGAATACACCCCACTTGCCTGGATGAGTGCAGCTCCAACAAAAAGAAGCTTGACACCATCCAGGACAAAGCAGCCGCTTGATTGGCACCACATCCATAAACATCTACTCCCTCCACCACCAACGCTCAGTAGCAGCAGTGTGTACTATCTACAGGATGCACTGCAGAAATTCACCAACGATCCTTAGACAGCATCTTCCAAACCTACAATCACATCCATCTAGAAGGACAAGGGCAGCAGATACATGAGAAGACCACCCCCTGGAAGTTCCCCTCAGAACCACTCCCCATCTTGACTTGGAAGTATATCACTGTTACTGTGTTAAAACCCTGGACCTCTCTTCTAACAGTAATATGGGTATTCCTGCAAGGTTCAAGAAGGTATCTCACCACCAGCTTGTCCAGGGCAGGTAGGGATGGCCAATAAATGCTGGCTCAGTCGGTGAAATTCACATCCTGTGAAGGTTTAGATCCATTAGCTCACTGATTAATAGAATGGCAAGGTTGGGAATAATCTGGTTCAGAATCAGTGAAGTTTGAATCGGGGCCTATAAACTGAGATTGTGATGGGGTCCAAAAAATGGCTTCAGCCTTCCCAGTGGCTGATATGGAACATCTCCAAGGGAGCTCCCGATATCTATCGGGTGCCTTTCCTTTGCCTTCTCTGTAGTATGGGCTAGCTGAGACCTCAGCACAGGACGAGGTGGAGGAGTTAATTTTCAATCTTGGACAGTGACTAATCAAGACCCTTTAAGTCAAGAAATGCTTCATATAGTGCCCCTGAATGACCTATGAGCTTTATGATGGTGCCCTCTTGTTCTGGATTTTCCTGATCAGAGGAAATAGGCTACCCACGTTTTTGCAACTGATAATCTAACCCTTTAAGCCATTCTAATGCATCAGCCTCCAAGGTCATAGGATTCAAAACGAATGAGACCATCAGAAGTAGGCCACTCAGCCTATTGAGTCTGCTCTACCACTCATGGCTGATCTGATAACCCTCAACTCCACTTTCCTGCCTTTTCCCCATAACCCTTGATTCTTTTACTGATTAAAAATCTGTCTATCTCAGCCTCAAATACACTTAATGACCCAGCCTCAACAGGCCCCTGTTGTAAGAATTCCACAGATTCACTCCCCTTTGGGGGAAGAAATTCCTCTTCATCTCTGCCTGAAATGTGCGACCCCTTATGCCCTCTGGCCCTAGACTGTCCCACAAGGAGAAACACTCTCTCCGCATCGACCCTGTCAAGTCCCCTGTGTGCAATCTACTGACACTAACACAGCAACAGAAATGAATGCAGTCCTCCAGGCAGAGTCTGACAAAGGCCCAATACAAAACGGAAGCATAATTTCCTCCCCTTGACATACAGACCCTCCAATCTCCATTGTGCATTCTTGATCAGGTAGGGCCCCATGAATGAGAGCAAGTGAGTGATTAAACATGAAGAAGGCACCTCACTTTGAATCTGAACATCTTTAATTTCCATCTATGTAGATGTATTCTGAGAAGCAAGATGCAGGGAGTCCAACTTGTAGGAACAGTGCCTCAGGCTGATCTAGGCTTCAATTCATCGCTGTCTTTTTCCCGTTTATTGATATTTTCTTCCTCTTCAGTTGCTAAGGATAGAAAAAGAATTGATTACAGCAATACATACAACTGAGCAGAAATCCCTCACATCCATCCTCTCGTGGTTAAATCACAGAATCCCTACAGTATGGAAACAGGCCCTACGGCCCAAGAATTCCACACCGACCTCCAGAGCATCCCACCCAGACCCATCTCCTGCCTTTCTACACATCCCTGGACACTGTGAGCAATTTAGCATGGTCAATCCACCGAGCCTGCACATTTTTGGGCTGTGGGAGGAAACCAGAGCACCCGGAGGAATCCCACACAGACACGGGGAGAACGTGCAAACTCCACACAGACAGTTGCCCGAGGGTGGAATTGAACCTGGGTTCCTGGTGCTGTGAGGCAACAGTGCTAACCACTGAGCCACCATGCCGCCAACCTTTATCAAAGCTCAGTGAGACAGGTGTCCTTTTGTTCGTCCAGCAGAAGAGATGGTACCCAGGCTGCAGATATTTACAACAACTCACAAAAGAACCGAAAGGATGGGGATATGGATCAATTGATTTATCCTGTAAATTGCAATGATCTAGATCACATTACCTAAATGGGTGACATACAAACATAAGAAACAGTTCCCCTTCATGATCTGTTCTATCAGGACGAGGAATAATGTACACATTGGGAATGGCCACAAGGAGGAGGTTTCAATGGAATTGTCAGGGAATGGGGCACCAGCAAATAGCAATAGCACAGAGGTACGCGGGGCATGAAGTGAGAGTGATAGATAATATTAATTAGGAAGCATTATCGCATTAGATAGAAACTGACTAAGAATAACTATGATTGCAACTACTTCTGGAGATGATGGGGTTTTGTAATGAAGAGAGATTGATTAGTTTCGGACTCTCTAGAGGTTAGAAGAATGAGAGGAAATTTTATTGAGGTTTATAAGATGTTAAAGGAGATTAGGAATGTAGATGCGGAGGCAGTGTTTCCTCATGTAGGGCAATCGAAAGCAAGAGGTCATGGTTTTAGGATAAGGCAGATCTAAATCAGACGTGAAGATAAATTAGAGTCAATAGGTGTAAAGCTGAAAAAGGTCGGATAGACAGGTCAGACAGCATCCGAGGAGCAGGAAAGTCAACATTTCGGGCTGAAACCTTTCATCAGGACTTTGTCAGAAATTACTTCTCTCAGAGTTGTGAATCTGTGGAATTCAGCACCCCCACTCCCAACTTGCCTTTTCATAGAACATAGAACAGTACAGCATCGTATAGGCCCTTCGGCCCACGGTGCTGTGCTGAACTTTTATCCTAAGTTCTATCTAACCTCCATCCCTACCTTATACTATCATGCATATGCCTACCTAATAGCCACTTAAATGCCCCTAATGAGGCCAGCTCCACTACCCTCTCTGGCAATGCATTCCACACTCTGAGTAAAGAACCTACCTCTGATATCTCCCCTATATCTACCTCCACTTACTTTAAAACTATGCCCCCTTGTAATAGCTTTTCACACTGGAATATATTTGGCATGTCTCTGAATTATTTTCACCTTAAAGACCATCCATTGTTCTGTTTTCCTGTTAAACTTTGGACCATTTTTCCCTGGCTAGCTGCTCTTTCATGCCATTCAATTTGGTCCTCTTCCAGTTCAGAGGTTCCACATTAAGTTGTTTCTAGCTCTTCCCCATCACTAAACTAAACCTGATGATCACTGTTAGAATTGTAAAATCCCTATAGTGCAGAGAGAGACCTTGTGCAATAACACTCAATTTTGTTTGAGCTATTCCCTACTTGTTTGCCCAGAGACTGAGACGGTAATTTTATCAACCCATTGGCCACCCATTGAGCCTGAAGACTTGCCTGTCTCTCTTGTCTGTTAGATATGGCCATTCATAGTCAGTGGATCAACTTGGCCCTCATTACAATCACTATATCGTGTTTTGTGCTTCCTGTATAATGACATCCAGATCCCTCTGTACTGCAGCATTCTCCAATACCTCTCCATCCAAATAATATTCTGATTTTCTATTCTTCCTGTCAAAGTGGACAACATCTCATTTCTCCACATTACATTCCATTGCCAAATGTCTCTCCGCTCACTTAACCTGCCTCAAAATTCCTATCGCCTCAAGATAACTTCTGCCACCCTCCACAGAGCAGACCCCTCGGTATGGTGTAGACATGTAGGTACATCTGTGCCAAGATCAAACCCCACTACAGGATAGGCACCCCACAAGAGGTTATATCACCTCCACCATGGAATATAGCCCAACTATGAGATCATCTCTCCCCCTCCAGAGGGTGTATTGTTCCCCCAAAGGTATATGAGACCCCTCCACAAGACGCCAATACTCTCTGGAGAGATCTCCCTCCCTAGACCCTCCCTGTTCTGCCCCCATCAGGTTATCTAATGGCAGGAACTGCCTAATTTTCCAACTCTCTGAGATCAGGGAACATCAGGAAGGCAGGTTAAGAGAAGGATACAAAGATGCAAAGAGATACAGGCAGGTTAAGTGAACGGAGAAACATTTGGCAATGGAATGTAATGTGGAGAAATAAGATGTTGTCCACTTTGACAGGAAGAATAGAAAATCAGAATATTATTTGGATGGAGAGGTATTGGAGAATGCTGCAGTACAGAGGGATCTGGATGTCATTATACAGGAAGCACAAAACACTGATATAGTGATTGTAATGAGGGCCAGGTGGATCCACTGACTATGAAACCCCTGATTGGAGTTGTTAATCAGGGAGCCCTGGCTGACAGATATAAACAGGACTGTCAGAAAGTCTCCCTATTCTAGGCACTAGCTTTGAGCCAGCTGGTTAGAGCCCATGTACTGTGCACATGTAAATAAAAGGTGACATGGTGACTGGATACCGGCCTCTGTGCAATAATTTTAATTAGCTTGCAAGGTACAGCAAGCAATTAGGAAAGCAAATGGAATGTTGACTTTTATTAAAAGGGATAGAATATAAAATTAGGGATGATCTGTTCGAATTGTACTTGGTGTTTATGATGCCACACCCAGAGTAATGGAAACAATTTCAATCCCCTTGTTTAAGGGGACAAGTACATGCATTAAGCAGGGAACATCTGTGGGCTGAAGGACATTTGTTAGTTTGAGCAGGTTGGGCCTTTGAGAGGTTAGAGGATAAGAGGTGATCATATTAAAATAAAAGGTGGTTTGTCGGAGTAGAAAGGATCATTCACCTCATGGGAAAACTCTCAACAAGGGGCACCATCCTACAATATAGGGCCACCCATTCAACACAGAGGTGAGGAGCAATTTCTTCTCTCAGGGAGCTGTTACTCTGTCAAAATCTCTTCCCCAAAGAGCAATGGAGACTGGGTCTTTGAAGGTATGGCAGGCAGATTTAGATAGATTTAGATCTACCAGGGAATCAAGGATTATGGAGCAAGAGGCTCTGGGGAAGAGTGAGATGGGGGGGGCACGTTCGGTGTAGGCAGAAAAGTGCAGTTGACATCACAAGCACATCAGCAATGATCTTACTGAATGACGAGTTAGTTCGAAGCGTTGGGAGGCCTACTCCTGTTGTTTTAAGACTCTTGTCATTTTATGTGCAACATTTCCCGGCACTTTGCAAATCCAGCACCCATTTCCCTGCTTTTCCTGAACTTGGAATGTTTTATGGGGACAGTGTAGAGGAAGTTTTACTCTGTATCTAACTCCGTGTAGTGGCTGTCCTTGGAGCGGTTGATGTGGACAGTGTAGAGGGAGCTTCACTCTCTTTCCAACCCCATACTGCCCCTGTCCCTGGGAGTATTAGATAGGGGGCAGTGTAGAGGGAGATTTACTCTCTTTCTAACCCCGTGCTGTCCCTGTCCTGGGAGTTTTTGATGGGGGTGACAGTGTAGAGAGAGCTTTACTCTGTATCTAAACCCGTGTTTACCTCTCATAGAGTCATACAGCACAGAAACAGACTGTTTGATCCAACTTATCCATGCCGACCAGACATCTCAATCTGACCTAGTCCCATTTGCCAACATTTGGCCCATATCATCCTAAACCCTTCCTATTCATGTACCTATCCAGATGCCTTTTAAATGTTGTAATTGTACCAGCCTCCACCACTTCCTCTGGCAGCTTATTCCATACACACACCATCCTCTGTGTGAAAAGTTGCCCCTTAGGTCCCTTTTAAATCTTTCCCTTCTCACCTTAAACCTATGGCCTCTGGTTTTGGACTTCCCCACTAAGAAAAAGTCTTTGACTATTCATTCTATCCATGTCCCTTGTGATTTTATAAGCCTCCATAAAGTCACTCCTCAGTCTACAATGCTGTCCAGGTAAAATAGCCCCAGACTATTCAGACTGTCCTGAAAGCTCAAACCCTCCAAACCTGGCAACATCCTTGTAAATCTTTTCTGCATCCTGTAAAGTTTGACAACATACTTCCAAGGGAAGGATGAGCAGAATTGTATGCAGTATTCTAAAAGTGGCCTCACCAATAGCAAATGGAACTAGATTAATTTTGGATATCTGGTCAGCGTGGGCGAGTTGTCCAGTGAGTTATTCAGAACTGAGTTTTTATCAGCAATTTCTGTTTTTGTTCCTGACGAATGGAGAATAATTACTGCATACAGACACACACATAGCAACTAGCTAATTCAGAATTAATGCAAAATACATACATCCTAACTACAGACAAGGACTAAAGGCTATTGAGTTCTATATGTAGAAAATGATGCATACAAAATGAATATCACTCACACATAGAGAGTCATTGTGGTCAGCAGGAAAAGGTCATTGACAGATAGAATCATACCACACAGAAACCTTTAGTCCTTGTCTGTAGTTGGGATGTATGTATTTTGCATTAATTCTGAATTAGCTAGTTGCTATGTGTGTGTCTGTATGCAGTAATTATTCTCCATTCGTCAGGAACAAAAACAGAAATTGCTGATAAAAACTCAGTTCTGAATAACTCACTGGACACAAAATGTTAACTCTGCTTTCTCTCCACAGATGCTGCTGAGTTTTTCCAGCGATTTTTGTTTTTGTTTCTAGTTTCCAATATCTCCATTTGCCAGGCTTTGGCACAGAATGTGTGTTTGGAGCTCACATTATTTACCTGTCGTGTCTATGTATGTGACAACTAGTCATCAAAGGATTAGTTCTGTCCTACTTAGTCACTAATAAACTCAGTATAAGTGTGTTTTGTCCTGTACTTCAGAGACTCTTGTCCTGTCTGTTAGCGCAGTTTCCTTCGACCTCTGTATTTAACATCTGTGCATGCATGGTTTTTCAAACTATGTAACAGCCTCATCTATTTGTTAACCTTGATTTTAACTTTAAAGTACCATATTAAACATAGATTTAATGCTGTTCCCGAATGTCTATTTTGATAAGGATTCAGTGTATCCCTCTTCAAAAATGGTTAAAATGTCAACGGGCTGTTAATGTTAAAATTTATTGGAAATGGGGTGGCGTGCATTGGGAATGGAGAGAGAGAAAAAAAATGTAATTCCTTGCTGGTGTTTGACTCTTCGTTTGAACATAAGTCTCTGGGAATTCAGCTCAGTGTGTATCTGACTCAGTCTGCTCTGTGATTGTGGAAAGGATGTTCTCAGCTCTGACAGGTACAACATATCTGCTGTTTGTCAGAAGCAGCAGGACACTTTTGGCTTTGTACTCAGGATCATTGTCTTGGTTCTTCAAGTACTTATCTGGGGACAGTGTTGTGGGAGCTTTAATCTGTATCTAACCCCATGCTGTCCCTGTCCTCAGAGTGTTTGATGGAGATAGTGTAGGGGAAACTTAACGTTTGGTTGAAAACAGTAGAGTGCACTTTACTCTGTATCCAACCTTGTGCTGCCCCTGTCCTGGGAGTGTTTGATGGGAGACAGTGCAGAGGGAGCTTTACTCTGTATCTAACCCTGTGCTGGTCCTGTCCTAGGGCTGTTAAATAGGGGACGGTGTAGAGTAGGCTTTGCTCTGTATCTAACCCTGTGCTGTCCCTGCCCTGGTAGTGTTTGATGGGAGACAGTATAGATGGAGCTTTACTCCGTATCTAACCCTGTGCTGCCCATGTCCCGGGAGTGTTTGATGGGGGACAATATGGAGACAGCTTTACTCCGCACTCATTCCCAGGATCCATCTGAAATATGTGTTTGTTGGACGGCGCAATGGGAGTTTTCTTCTGCATTAAACTCTGTGTGTTCCTGTCCTGGAACTGTTGGAAAGTGGGTGTCTAAAATAGAAAGATGCATTACCCCAGAAGAGATACTTATCCCTCCTGTAAACACATGAACAAAGACATTTAAAATTACACAGAAACCTGGATCAGCTGTGACCTACTTTTGGGCGACGTGCCCTTTCAGAAGATGCGAAGTGTGGTTCACTACCATTTGCAATAATTGGGCCAATTGTTTTTTCTTTGCAGCAGTTTCCTTGGAAGTATCTTGAGAAGTCAAGATAACCTCTGTCCTTTGCTCTTTGTGGAGCTTAATGTCCCGACCAAATACGTTATCTGCAAAAGAACGAGAGGAGACCAAGTTTGGGGCAACTGCCCAAAGATGTACATCCCAGATGTCTATTCCCTTGATAGATATTTCCCTCCACTGCCTCTCTCTGACGGTGCTACTGACCACCCCACTGCCTCATGTCCGTGCTATCAAACTAACCAAACAACGACAGGTTGCATTTATGTAGCACCTTATAATGTGGTAAAACATCTCAAGGCACTTCAGCAAAGCCCTATCCAATTGGGGTTCAACAGTGAATTAGACAAGGAGATATTAGGGCAGTCACCAAATGTTTGGGGTTTTAAAGAATGTCCTAGAGGAAGAAAGAGAGAGAGAGAGGGAGAGAAAGAGAGAGAGAGAAGGACACACTGATATAAGGAAGGGTTTCCAGGTTAGGTCCGAAGCAGCTGAAGTCGTGGGGGAGTAACTGAAATCAGGGATGCACGAGAGGCCAACAGTAGAGAAGATGGGAATTGTGGAGGTTTGTAGGGCTGGAGAAGGTTATATGGAGGGATTTGAAAACAAAAACTTTCAAAAACAGGTTAGTTACCTAAGGTGCTTGGCTTCTTCTGTTAAAACCAGCTGTGTGTGTGTGTGTGTGTGGCTGTATGCAGTAATTATTCAGTTGGGCTGTGGAGAACTAACTTGAATTTTTCATAGAATCCCTACAGTGTGGCAGCAGGCCATTCAGGCCATCAAGTGTACACCAACCCTCCAAAGAGCATCCCATTCAGACCCACCCCTATCCTACTCAGAAGTAATCCATTTAACCTACACATCCCTGTATACTGTAGGACAATACATTGTGGAGCTGGAGGAACACAGCAGGCCAGACAGTACCAGAGGAGCAGGAAAGTTGACATTTCTTCAGAAATGTACACTGTGGGCAGTTTAGCAGAGCCAATCCACCTAACCTGAACATCTTTGGATTGTGGGAGAAAACCGGAGCACCCGGAGGAAACCCATGCAGACATGGAGAGAATGTGCAAACTCTACACAGACAGTCGCCCAAGGGTGGAATTAAACCTGGATCCCAGGAGCTGTGAGGCAGCAGTGCTAACTACTGAGTATAGGTCTTGTTAGATCCAGCCTTGGAGGTCTGGGTGAAAATGTCCTTTAACGACACAATAGCCAGGCCAAAGCGAAAATCAGTCCAAAGCGAAAATCAGTCCAAACAAGTTTAAGGCCATTTCCATCTTGAGATGGCAAAAACTGGTATTTACCATTCTGAACTGGTCTGAGGGGGATTTCCTGATATTTCTATTGAGTATATCTAAGATCCAGGAGGAGTTCCCAGTCACTAAGGGAGCTCCAGTGTTTTTCAGTGGATTTGCAGAATATGCTCCCCTCAGTTTTCCAACCTCTCCTTTAACTTATCCTATCTCCCCATGATAGCTCTCTGACTGAAAAGCCATCTCAGGGACATGTTGATTGTCTCATTTTTATCATTCCTTTCTTGATAAATTGCTGTAAATCATGTGACACCATGAATAGGGATCTGCAAATTGTACAGGACTGCTTATCTGATTAGCTTTGAGCGTAAAGCTGGCTTTTTTTTTGATGTCGTTATTTGTAATGTTGCAATTTGCAAAACCAGTGAGAAGACTGCTTTGTGATCTTGACCATGGACTTGGGGCTCTTATTTTAGTTTCTCAATGATGAATCATTGGGATGGGATTGAGCCCACAGACACAGAGCATTTTAATAATGCCCCTGCTCAGAACATGGGGGTAAAATGGCTGTGGGATTGGGGGTATCAGAACTGTGAGAGTAACAGGCTACGCTCCGAAAGCTTGTGATTTCAAATAAATCTGTTGGATTATAAGCTGGTGTCATGTGACTGTAGGTGCAGAACGAGGTATGAAATGATGCTGGAATGGCCAGGTTATTGACCTCTCTGTATGATAAGACCAAAACTGAGAGAACTAGCATTGAATAACATTGAGACAGTCAGTAGGGCATCGAACTGAACATGTTTAATGTCTGCAAATGTGTCTGTAATGTAACAGCAGAGAGTATGGCTGTGTAGCGTCATGATACTTGTTAGAACAAGTTCACAATCCCAGCACACCATAGAATGCTGGCGTCATTACAAACAACCACAAAGCTGGTGAGCTGGTCTGGGCTCCTCCCTTGGGAGCTGTCCTTACAGTCTACCACACTCCAAGTTCTCAAATTCTTCCCCTAAAGTTTTTGGAACTTATCTCTTTGACTAAATCTTGTCAGTACCTATCGTTAGAACATGTTACATCGCCTGGTAAAACTAACACCTGTGGATGATGGAGATCTGAAATGTACCAAAACGGGAAATTGTTGGAGAAACTCAGCAGGTCTGGCAGTATCTGTGGATAGAGAGAGAAAAACAGAGTCAACTTTTTGAGCCCAATGACGTTCAGCATTCTGAAGAAAGGTCACTGGACTCGAAACGCTAACTCTGTTTCTCTCTCTATCCACAGATGCTGCCAGACCTGCTGAGTTTCTCCAACAATTTCTGGGTTTTTTTTTCGGTTTTATTGTTTGGCATCAGGTTTGGGCTCAATGTTACTGTTATGGAGTGCTCTGGGGTATTCTATTTGTTCGAGGTAATACTGAAGTTCACCTTGTAGCTGTGCCCTACAGAGTTGAGAGTTTCTAGTCATTGATAGAGCCCGGAGGTGCCCATTACCTGGAAGGGGACTGTTCTCGTTGGTTGAATGGTGTGAGGCACGTTTCTTTTTGTGCGGTTTGCTTTGGGACGAGCAGGGCTCCTTCTCACTGGCTGCCTTCTGTTTGCTCGGGGACGTGACTGGCAAGTGCTCTCCTAATTTTACGCTGAGCTGTAAGAGGTGCTCTTTCGGTAGCTTTGGCTGGGAGCAGTAGCCCCCCCGGGACTGGTGGTGGCGCGATCGCCGGCAGACGTGTGCCCGCGCTGGTAATTTGGTTTGTGTTTGGGTTTTGCCGCCTCGTTGCTGGTTCTGGCGATCTGGGCTCTGGCAGGTTCGCTTCCCTGAGGTACACTTATGCTGGCTGAGGCGCCGACGGTGCCACTCCTGGCCCAGCTCAGGGGCCTGGGGATCGACCTGGGGTGCTTGGCTGTCAGCCTGCTGGGGGTCAGCTTCAGGCAATCGCTCTTCCCAATCCAAGGCAGCATCGGACTTCCGGCCTTGTTGATCTTGGGAGAGCTGCTGGTTTTTCTGCTGCTGGTCTTGGGTTTCTTCCTGACACGGCGCCTCACCGTCTTGTTCAGCATCAGGGGTGGTCCGCTGCTGGGTCTGGTGCTGCTCTCGAGTGGGATGATGTGACTTTGAGCCAGTTTGTTGGTCCTTTGGGCAGGACCAGTATTGGCCTGGATGGTGCCATTGATAGCGAAGCCATTGGCCTTGTTGACACTGGTGTTCTTGGTCTGGATAATGCACCAAGCAGTCCAGCCACTGTCCTTGATCTTGCTGTGAGCAATGTGGTTGATGATTGAGCCATTGGCTGTGCAGATAGTGAAGTTTCTGATCTGGGCAGTGCGTCTGAACTCTGAACCATTCAGCATGTGGGCAGGGCCAGTCATTGTTGGCGCTGTACGCTGGATCTTCAACGTGCTGGACCTGGGATCGCTGCAGTTGCTGGTCTCCGCAAGCCTGATGGTCAAGCCATTGGCTCTGTGCGCCCTGGCGTTTCGGGTCTGGATGGCTAACCGGGTAGCTGACCCACTGTCCCTGTGGGCACGTCCACTCCTGGCCTGGGTGCTCAGGCCGACTATGGGGTTGTTGAAGTTGCTGAATCTGTTTCCCAAACATCTGCAACTCCTCCAGCTGTTCAGGCAGCCCATTTCTCTCAGTCACATCCACCTGGTATTTGAGCCTCTGTGCAGCTTCCATCTGCTCGGGTTTAGCATTCTGAACAAAGGAAACAACAAACACACTTTACCTTGTTCTGTCTGAAATGAAGATCCCTTTCGCACACAACCCAAAATAATCCCTGCTGTAGGAGGTAAAGGAAAATACTTGTTTTGTTGGACCTGTTCCAGAAGTGCTGTTGCTAGGTCTTTGATTTTCTTGTCGTCCTGGCAGGATTTCAATTTCAGGGCATCTATTTCTTCCTAAAAGAAGGAACACATTTCATTACTTTTACTGAATTCTAGGTGAAAAGGATATTAAATGTTATATATTATAGATATCTTATACATAATATATGTATATATCAATAATTTAAGCAATTGCAATGTGGGATAGATTATTGATCTCTTTTTAAAATATCTATCTATCTATATATATATTATATATATATATTGCAATAGCTTAAATTATCAAAATGGTAAATGTAAATCATCAAACTACAGAGTTGATACAGTCCAGAGGGAGCCATTCAGCCCACAGTGCATGCAATAGTTCTATCCCCTCGTGCCAACCTCCTGCCTTTTCTCCATCACCTTGCATTCCATTTCAGTCCAAATAACCATCCAATGCCCCTCTAGAAGGCCTCAATTGAACCTGCCTCCACCACATTTCCAGGTAGTACATTCCAGACCCTAAATGCTCACTGTGTGAGAAAGTTTCACCTCACATCGCCCTTGCTTTTTTTTTGCACGTTGCTTTAAATCTAAGCTCTCTTGTTGTGCTTCCTCTACGAGGGGGGACAGTGTCTATCTATCTACACTGTGTAGCCTGTCCATGTCTTTGGAAACCTCAATCAGATCTCGTCACAACATTCTCTCCAAAAAGAACTGTCTCAACCACTTCATTCTATCCTTATCACAGAAGTTTCTCATCCTCAGAACCATTCTTGTAAATCGCTTCTCCACTCTCTCTCCAATGCATTCCCATCTTTCCTGTGTCATGGCACTGTATACCACTGTATACAACACTGCAGCTGAGGTCTGACAAGTGTCTTATACAACTTCAACATCATCTCCTTGCTCTTGCACTCTCTGCCATGAGACTATCAGATACAGGAGCAGAATTAGGCCATTTGGTCCATTGAATCTGCTCCATCATTTTATCGTGGCTGATCTGTTTCTCAACCCCATTCTCCTGCCTTCTCCCCGTAACCCTTGACCCCCTTACCAATTAAGAACCTATCTACCTCTGTCTTAAATACGCTCAGTGACTTGGCCTCCACAGCCCTCTGTGGCAGTTTCACCATCCTCTGGCTGAAGAAATTCCTCCCCACCTCAGTTCTAAAGGGTTGTCCCTTCACTCTGAGGCTGTGCCCTAGTCTCTCCTACAAGTGGAAACATCTTCTCCTTGTTCACTCTATCTAGACCTTTCAGTATTCTGTAAGTTTCAATCAGAGCCCCCTCATCCTTCTAAACTCCATTGAGTACAGACCCAGAGTCCTCAACCGCTCCTCATATGAAAAGCCCTTCATCCCCAAGATCATTGATGTAAACCTCCTCTGGAGCTATTTTCTTCTTTATTCATTCTCGGGCTAAGTGCGTCGCTGGCCAGGCAGCATTTATTGCCCATCCCTAATTACCCAGAAGGCAGTTAAGAGTCAACCACATTGCTATGGGTCTGGAGTCACATGTAGGCCAGACCAAGTAAGGATGCCAGTTTCCTTCCCGAAAGGACATTAGTGCGCCAGATGGGTTTTTCCCCTACAATCATCAATGGAATCATCATTAGAGTCTTAATTCCAGAATCTGCTGTGGCGGGATTCGAACCCAGGTCCCAAGAACATTATCTGGGTCTCTGGATAAACAGTCCAGGGATAATACCACGAGGCCATCACCTCCCATTAATAAAGCCGAGAACATTGTATGCTTTATTAACTGCTCTCTTATCTGCCCTGTTGCCCTGAATGACCCGTGTGTATATTGTTTATACTATTTTATATATTCCGGGTCTGTACATGCTGCTTATCGATATTGGAGATAACAAGGCGTAGAGCTGGATGAACACAGCAGGCCAAGCAGCATCAGAGGAGCAGGAAGGCTGATGTTTCGGGTCTGGACCCTTCTTCAGAAATGGGGGAGGGGAGGGGGATTCTGAAATAAATAGAGAGAGGTGGGGAGGCAGATGGAAGGTGGATAAAGGAGCAGATAGGTGGAGAGGAGCCGGGCAGGTCAAAGAGGAGGGGATGGAGCTAGTAACTTGAAAAAATCTCCCCTCCCCTACCGCATCCCAAAACCATCCCAGCTCGTCCCTGCCTCCTTAACCTGTCCTTCCTCCCACCTATCCACTCCTCCGACCTCAAGCCCCAACCCCACCTCCTACCTACCAACCTCATCCCGCTCCCTTGACCTGTCCGTCCTCCCTGGACTGACCTATCCCCTCCCTGACTCCCCACCTCACCTTTACTGGCTCCACTCCCGCCTCTTTGACCTGTCTGTCTCCTCTCCACCTATCTTCTCCTTTATCCGTCTTCAATCAGCCTCCCCCTCTCTCCCTATTTATTTCAGAAACCCCTTCCCCTCCCCCATTTCTGAAGAAGGGTCTAGGCCCAAAAAGTCAGCTTTCCTGCTCCTCTGATGCTGCTTGGCCTGCTGTGTCCATCCAGCTCTACACTTTGTTATCTCAGATTCTCCAGCATCGGCAGTTCCTACTATCTCAGAATAATCACAACAGTGTGGGCTCAATTCTAACCCTCATTGAGATAGGCCTAGGACATGCCTCCTTGCCCTGTCTCTGAGAGTAGAATACAAGGACCCAAGTAAAGTTGCTAAGAATACTGGAAAATTACAGGGATGAAACATCGCAGACAATGAGCCAAGGATTGATCCTTGGGCAGAGCGCTGTGTTCTGATCATTGATCATTGATGTGTCGGTATTGTAGCTATCAAGACTCTACCTGAAAATAATACGATGGGCCAAGTGGCCTACTTCTGCTCCAGAATCTTCTGGAAACAATCATAGAATCCTTACAGTGTGGAAGCAGGCCATTCAGTCCATCGAGTCCACACCAACCCTCCAAGGAGTATCCCAAAAAGATCCATGCCCCCTACCCTACATTTATCGTGACTAACCTACACATCCCTGGACACAATGAATAATTTCCCATGGCCAATCCACTTAACCAGCTCATCTTTGGAAAGAAACTGGAGCACCCAGAGGAAACCCACACAGAGAGTCACCTGAGGGTGGGATTGAAACCAGGTCCCTGGGTGTTGTGATGTAGCATTAACTGACCACTGAGCTACCATGCCACCTCATGCAGCCATATACACAGTATACCTATAGCCTTTACGTCCAGATACTGGGCATCATGATGTACATGTTACTATTTTATACACACAATATTTTACTCATTCGTGGGTCACTTTTGTGCCCTGTTGCACTCTCTGTTGTGTAAGTACTGCTACACTGCCTTTAGGGGGGGATTTACAGGATTTTGATGCATTGATGCTGAAGGAATGATGATACTTTTCCAAGTCAGGATGGCACTGGAAGAACTAGGAGCTGCCACGGTTGCTGTATGCCTTTTAATGCAGTGTCTCCCAACAGGAACTCAGCTGGAATGATATCTCCATTCCTTCACTGTCACTGGCTCAAAATGCTGTCCTCCCTTTCCAGCAGCTCTGTCGGGGGATCGAATGCATGACCTTCAGGAGTAGGAGTCAGCAATCAAGACCAATCACAGCCAGGAGAGAAGCATCCAAAGGATTTTACAATATAATAGGTCTGTAAAGTACAGTCCCAAAGGTTGGTGACACCCTGTTACCTGACGTTGGTGCTTCTGATAGTGTGCTCCAGCTCATTTACAAAGTTAACCAAAGAGTAAATTGTCTCTCTTATCCAAATTGATACATTAGGAGACACAGAGAAGGAAAAGAATGGACCTCTTTGTATTTTCTCTTGCCTTGGTTATGTTCAGTTACCCATTATTGCTGCATCTAGTACCCAAGCATTTAATAGACCTTTAACAATAGTTTCACAGTCATAGAGTAATACAGCATGGAATCAGGCCCTTCGGCCCAGACTGGCCCATGCTAACCATGGTGCCCACTCAGCTAATTCCAATTGCCTGCATTTGGTATATATTTCTCTAAACCATTCCCATTCATGTACCTATCCAAATGTTTTTTAAATGTTGCTATTATACCGTCTCAACCACTTTCACTGGAAGTCCATTCCATATATGCACCACTCTCTGCAGGAAGAAGTTGCTCCTCAGCTCCTTCTTAAACCTCAATTCAGTAGGACCTCCTCCAATCATGTCCTATTCCTTTCAATTACTCATTTAACAACTTTATAAAGATCAATCTGAAGAACGGTGTATCATGCTGCTGTGACCAAAATTGCACGTTTTAGCTCTGATTAGCAGCCTGTCTGTCCATCGTCAGGGGGTTCAATCCTTTATCAGTAAATGCCAACCAGCAGTTACTGTTGCATTTGTGCAGGGGAATCAGCCTAGTGCAGCCAAAGGCTGGCCCTGCATTTTTACACAGGGAGATCCCACAGATTTAATCTAACATCATTTCTTAGCGAGAACGGGAACAGAGTAAGGAGTAAATGATGGAGCATTTTACTTGATTCATTGAATAAGTGGCCCATTCAGCCTCTAATAATCAAAGTCTATTCAGATAAATATATTGTGGATTAGTATGTGATATCTATATCCATACCCATCACTGCAGCTTCAACATAACTTCAAATTGGGTGCCTTTAAACTGAATCTCATCAGTTTGCCACTTCATGCCAGTCTAGAAGGGATAGCCTCTCACTATTTGGCATATTCCTCAGAACGTCACCTAGGGAGTTGCAGGAATGCTGTTTGTCCTATTTACTGGCATTTAGAGTTGGTGCATTGACACACGCGCTGGGGAAAATCTCTGAGGTTGACACTTGGAGCTGAAATGACTGTACCAGCTGGTGCTCACTGTGCAGCTTACACCAAGGTCTGCAGCGTGCCAGTACAAGACCATCAAATATAGACTGATCAGCTAACCTCTCCTTCAGAGAGAACTCAGGTCAACACTGGCTGGAGCAGGGCACAGTCATTGGGGCTGTTGCTGAGAGTGGGCCTTTGTTCAACACACATCCCACTCTTCCGAGCTCCCTACAAGAGCAGGAAGGGGAATATAGGAACAAAGATGTAAACATAGGAACAAGGATGTGTGTACAGGAACTGAGATGTGGGTACAGGAGCAGGGATGTGGATACAGGCTCAGGGATGTGGGTACAGGAACTGGGATGTGGGTACAGGAGCAGGGGTGTGGGTACAGGAGCAGGGATGTGGGTACAGGAACTGGGATGTGGGTACAGGAGCAGGGATGTGTGTACAGGAGCAGGGATGGTTTGCTACAAATGTACAGAGCCTTGGTGAGATCACACCTGGAGTATCGTGTGCAGCATCAGTTTGTGCAGCAAAGGTTTACCAGACTGATTCCTGGAAATGACAGGACTGTGTTATGAAGAGAGACTGAATCGGTTAGAACTATATTCACTGGAGTTTAGAGGAATGAGAGGTGGACTGATAGAAGGCTATAAAATTCTAACAGGACCAGACAGGGTAAACCCAGGAGAGACGTTTCCAATGATCAGGGAGTCCAGAACCAGGGGTCACTGTCTAAGGCTACGGTGTAGGACTGAGATGAGGTGAAATGCCTTCACCCAGACGGTGGGGAGTCTGTGGAATTCTCTGCCACAGAAAGCAGTTGAGGCCAAAACATTGAATGCTTTCAAGAAGGAGTTAGATATACTCGTCAGGGCTAAAGGAATCAAAGGGTATCGGGAGAAAGTGGGAACAGGGTAATGAGTAGGATGATCAGCCATGATCATATTGAATGATGAAACAAGCTCGAAGGGCTGAATGGCCTCCTCCTGCTCCTATTGGTGATGGTGCTTTAATAGGTGTGGATGGTTTCAGGAGATGCAGGTGTCTGTAACTGACGGGTTGCAGGGGGCCTGGGGCAACAGTTTCTGGAATGCTCTAACTTGCAGAAAACAGAAAGTATACCTTTTTGTCGGGTTTACTGCCTTTAACCATTAGCTCTTAATGTTGTTGTTGATGTTGAGTGTCACTGACTGGCCGTGCTCAGGTCACCATAGGTTTGGGTGTGAGCTCTTCCTTCTCATAGGGCAGTCCTCCCCAGCTCACAGCTTCCCACATTTGGGTTTCTACCTCAGGTGCTGAGCCCTCCCTGCTCCCAGCCTTCCCTCAATCAAACCGATCAGGTTTATTTAACCTGTCCTGGCTTATTCCAGTCTCCCTGATCATTCTACTGTTTGGAATGTTGCTATGTTTGATTTAAACCGAAAACAACAAATGCTGGAGGTCACAGCGGGTCAGGCAGCATCCATGGAGAGAGAGAGAGCTAACGTTTTGGGTCCAGGTGACTGTGTGATCGCCAGCATTTGATGTTTTCAGTACAGATTCCAACATCTACAGTAATTTGCTCCCACATGATGAAGAGTGGGTTCCTGTCTTTAATGTTCTTATGAAGCAGGGTTGGAATTTGGATAATGAACTGTCATGTAGCAAAACCATTGCATAAAAATATTGCCTTTTCCTGTATTTCTCAGTGTTATTTGTGTTAGCCTTTGAACACACTTTGCCTTGAATTCACTCAAATAAATGATCAAAGGACAGTAATCAGGAGAATTGTGGTAGATTACTGGAAGTACCCATGATAATTTGCCTGGTTTGATTTGGGTCCTGCTGCTGTTAATACTGTTTCCCCTTTCTCCCTCTCTCCCCCTTTCTCCCTCTCTCCCCCTCTCTCCCTCTCTCCCCCCTCTCCCTCTCTCCCCCTCTCCCTGTCTCCCTCTCTCCCCCTCTCTCCCTGTCTCCCTCTCTCTCCCTGTCTCCCTCTCTCCCTGTCTCCCTCTCTCTCCCTCTTTCCCTGTCTCTCCCTCTCTCCTTGTCTCCCTCTCTCTTCTTCTCTCCCTGTCTCCCTCTCTCCCTGTCTCCCTCTCTCCCTCTCTCTTCCTCTCTCTCTCTCTTCTCTGTTTCTATCTCCAATTTATTCTTTCTGTTTTTCTCACCCTACACTGCTGCTGGTTTCTCCAGTCAAACCTCCCAACCTTCTCTCCCTTGGTCCCTCTTTCCCCCTCCCTCTGTCTCTCTATTTCATTCTCTCTCTCACATGCACACACTCCCTCCCTCTGTCTCCCTTTTGCTCCCTTTCCCTCTCTCCACCATCCTACTTCATTATCTCCCTTTCTCTTTCCCTCTGCCCCCCTCTCCACTTCTCTCCCCTATCTCTCTATCTCTTTGTCTGCACCTCCCCCCAACTCTCTCTTTCTAGGCTCAAAATGTCAGCTTTCCTGCTCCTCTGATGCTGCTTGGCCTGCTGTGTTCATCCAGCTCTACACCTTGTTATCTCAGATTCTCCAGCATCTGCAGTTCCTACTCTCTCTAACTCCTTCTCTCTCTCTCTCTACCATTTTCTCTCTCTCTCTAACTCCCTCTCTTCCTCCCTCTCCACATCTCTCTCTCTTCACCTCTCTCCCTCTCCACATCTCTCTCTCTTCACCTCTCTCCCTCTCCACCACTCTCTCTCGTTCTCTCTCTCTTAATTCATGTCCCACTGTAGGAATTAGTTCTCGCTGTGGTTGTGAAGTAAAAGCTCCTCGTGACTCCTAACAAAACTTGCAATAAAACGCAATCAGTGTTGGATATTTCATTGACCACAGAGGAAGTTGTCCTCTGTGCAATTGCTCAGAGCTGTATTTGGACAGTTTCTGCTGGCTTGGTGTGATTCTCTTGCTGTTGCAATCTGCTTACTTTCAGTTTTGTCTCCACTGTGTCAAGCTTCTTTTTCTCTAGATGAAAAGCTCCTTTCATCGACTCCAACTGTTCCTTCAGGAACATCCACCGATATTCCGATCTCTCCAGCTTGAAAAGAAAGGAAGAACTTTCATTTAAACAGCACCTTCCATGAAATTTGGGATGTCACCAAGTGTTTTCTTTCAACCTGTTGCGTACTTCACAAAGTATTGTCACTGTTGTACAGTAGACATGGCAGTAAATGTACACAGAATGTGATAGGGACCCGATAAAATGGTTCGGGATTATTAGTGAGGGGTAAACATTGGTTCAAACCCTGTGGAAATCTCCTTGGCAAAACAGTGGCCTGGGATTACCTACAAACATCCATGTGGGGAAGCAGTGTCATATCTGGAGGTTGGTACTCTGACAGTGCAGCACACCCTCAGGGCAGGGCAAGTCAAATGTCAACTGCGATCATTTTTGGTTTCCTTATCTAAGGAAAGGTATACTGGCATTGGAGGCAGTCCAAAGAAGGTTCCCTGGGCTCATCCCAAGTATGGAAGCATTCGTTTCTAATGAGTAGATGGGGCCTATACTCACTGGAGTTTAGACGAATGAGAGCTGACCTGATTGAAACATATAATATTCCTCAGGGAATTGACGGGGAAGATGTGGAAAAGTTGCTTCCCTTTGTGGGAGAGTCTATGACCAGACCGCATCGTCTCAGAATAATGGGTTGCACATTTAAGACAGAGATGAGGAGGAATTTCTTCTCTCAGAGGGGAGTGAATCTGTTAAGATTGGGTTATTCAGTATATTCAAAGCCAAGAGAGAGACAGACTTTTTTTTTTATCAAGGATTATGGGGAAAAGGCAGGAAAGTGGAGTTGAAGGTTATTGGATCAGCTATGATCCCATTGAATGGGCTGAACGGCCTACTTCTGCTCCTTCTGGCCTATCGTGACTTTTTTGTTTCAGTCTCTGGACATGGGATTTGAACCAATAAACTGATAGGTGAGTACGCTATCCACTGAGCCACAGCCGAGCTAGCGTGCCATGATTTACACCTGCCTGTCACTGACCTCTCAATGAACAAATTCATGAACAGAAATGGAAAAAGGCTGTAACAGATTGGAGACATGGCATCAATAGCAACCTACTGATGTGGCAGAATAAATGATCTTCAGCAGCTCTATATGGACATTATCAAACAAATTTAAATACTGAGCCACAAGAAAAGATAGGCAGCCACTAAAATCTTGGCCAAACAGTTTCTTTTCATGGAGTGTTGTAAAAAGGAGGAGAAAGGAAAGTTGGGCTGGTTTAGGAAAGGAATTCCAGAAGTTAAGGAATTCTGAGGAAGGGTCACCGGACCCGAAACGTTAACTCTGTTATTTTCCTCCACAGATGCTGCCAGACCTGCTGAGCTTTTCCAGCAACTTCTGTTTTTGTTCCAGAAGTTAAGGTCTTGTCAATTGAAGGGGTCAACATTGGAGGAGAGATGTTGACCCGGTCGTTCGGTCCTGAGAGACTGTCCTGAGAGTCAGGAATGTTCCCAACCAACATCAACAGCCTTTGGATGGATGGTCCCCGAGTAAAGGAATCTTAGGAGAGTTGGAGGTGGAGGTGTAGTTGATGCATGGCCTTGTTTCCCCCTGCACCCGTTTCTGAGCAGCTCTGCGAAGTGCCCAAGTCTGCATGTGAACACAGGCCTCCCCCCAAGTTATTCCAGGGCTTTGTCACTGCTGTGCGATTGAGAATGAGGCCTTTAACCTCATGCGGAACTGAATACAAATGCGGCGTGTCGAATTCCAGCCTCCCTCAGTGTGGGAACCCATAACCCGCTCTGTTACCCTGCAGGTGAAAACAAGATCTGCTGATAATGGGGGAAAAGTTTGGTCAATGACAGTTTTAAACGAGTGAGAAGTGGGGAGAGGGCCTAGGCAACTGAAGACAGGAAGAGGCCATGGTCATTGTCTGGTTAAGGCAGAATCAGCTGATGGAACACAGTTAGAAGCACAGTTTAGGGCCTGATCCTGGATTAACAAGAATAGTGAAGAACCATCAATTGATTGTTCAAATGATCAGTTGATTGTTCTTCAACCAAAGTTCCTGCCCCTGCCCCTTCTTCTCTGGAAGGGAGGGGCAATGGAGGGGCTATGATTAGATTTGGCAGAGGTGGTCCCACAATCAAACAAATGGTGGGCTGCTCATAATGCATGAGCTTTGATTCACTTACTGGAACCAAACCCTGAGGCCCATGAGAATAAAAGATCACAGAAAAGAAATGATTGTGAAATTATAAAACAATTGGCATCGGTCTTTAGCCCGAAGCTATGATGTTGAGATGACTAACACATGAGGAGCAGACTGAGAAGGATACTGAACTCTATCCATGAACTTCATATTATTAGGCCACTGTACACATAATATTTTAGATATTTCAATACAGAGAAGGTCACTTGGCTCATTGTAATAGCTCTGATTCAGCATGGAAGCAATCCAACCTTTTCCAATCTCCATCAATATTCCTCTTCCTCATATGTTCATCAGCTGCTCTATTTGGTTTTGCAACTGATTCAGAGACAATATGTGTCAGAAATTCCACATCCAAAAGACCCATGACAAAACAACCTCACTTAACTTTGCACTAATGTTGGATTGTTGTCAATTAAAGGCAAGTTGAAATCACAGACTCGGGACCAGTTTGTGAAATGTAACAGGATGTGGGAATGAAGTCAGGAAATGATTTATAATATTGTCGACAGCCCAGTCCACAGGTCTGTAACTCAGGAAATTACCCCAGCAAGTAATTCATAAGTTGGAACCAAAGTGGAGGGAATGCACAGGGTGCAGGATGGAAAATAACAAACTTGGAGAGAGTGTCAACTTGAACACAGGGCGTGGAATTCAGCTGTCCAATTAAAAGGAACCCTGTGGTACCTCACTCTTTACACTACCTAGGATTGCTCACTAACCAGCTGTTTGAGAGAGTCAGCAGACTGAAGGACTCGTTTATTCTCCTGTAGAAGGAGAGCTTCTCTTGCTCGAAGTCTGTAGAACAAAGCAGAATGATCAGTTCTTAGACACCAAGACTGTTTACAACTCAGATTTGGGTTAGTATTAACTGTTCTTTGGCCTATTGAGAGTAAGGATTACTGAGTTGGAGCGAAGGCTGTTTCCATGCTGTACATCTCTATGACTCTATAACTGGAAACACCTCAAAACTGATTCAAGTCTGGAGTCATAATACCAGGAAGGGAGGAGGTTTGTTACCAAAGCTCAATTTCCACCATCAAAATTAATTGTGACTCTTAATTTTTGTTTACTAAATTAAGAAATAGCTTCAAATGGAAATTGAGTCTGATAGCTAAGCACTTAGAAAACGAGACAAACAAAACTGAGAAGTCAAAAGATCAAATCCCACCATTTAAAAAGTGAGATAGTACGAACTGCCGATGCTGGAGAATCTGAGATAACAAGGTGTAGAGCTGGATGAACACAGCAGGCCAAGCAACATCAGAGGAGCAGAAAAGCTGACTTTTCGGGTCTGGACTTGGCCTCCACAGCCTGCTGTGGCCTGCTGTGAATCCACAGATTCACCATCCTCTGGCTGAAGAAATTCCTCATCTCAGTTCTAAGGGGTTGTTTCTTCACTCTGAGGCAGTGCCCTCAGGCCCTAGTCTCTCCTACTAGTAGAAACATCTTCTCCATGTCCACTCTATCCAGCATTCTATAACTTTCAATCAGAGCCCCCTCATTCTTCTAAACTCCATTGAGTACAGACCCAGAGTCCTCAATCGATCCTCATGTGACAAGACCTTCATCCCCAGGATCATTCTTGTGAACCTCATCTGGACCTCCTACAAGACCAGCACATCCTTCCTCAGATACGGGGCCCAAAAACTGCTCACAATATTCCAAATGTGGTCTGACCAGAGCCTTATACAGCCTTAGCAGTACATCTTTTCCATTGTATTCGGCAGCACGGTGGCACAGTGGTTAGCGCTGCTGCCTCACATCGCCAGGGACCTGGGTTTGATTCCACCCTCGGGCAACTGTCTGTGTGGAGTTTGCACATTCTCCCCGTGTCTGCGTGGGTTTCCTCCGGGTGCTCTGGTTTCCTCCCACAGTCCAAAGATGTGCAGGCTAGGTGGATTGGCCATGGTAACTTGCCCGTAGCGTTCAGCGATGTGTAGATTAGGTGGGTTATAGGGGGATGGGTCTGGGTGGGATGCTCTGAGGGTCGGTGTGGACTTTTTGGGCCAAAGGGCCTGTTTCCACACTGTAGGGATTCTATGTATTCTAGTCCTCTTGAAATGAATGTTAACATTGCATTTGCCTTCCTAAATGCCAACTGAACCTGCATCCTAAACTTAAGAGAATCCTGAACTAGGTCTCCTAAGTCCCATTGTGTTTCAGATTTCTGAAGTCATTCCCCATTTAGAAAATAGGCTACACCTCTATTCCTCATCCCAAAGTGTGTAACCTCACACTCTCCCACTTTGTAATTCATCCCCCCTTGTATTCCTTTGCCCACTCCTCTAACCTTTCAAAGACTTTCTTCAGCGTCCTCACTATCTCAACACTACCTGTCCCTCTATCTATCATGTAACTTTAGACCCACCGTGATAGGGTGACTCCTACCTGTTCTCTGGGCAATTAGGGATGGTCAATAAATGTTGGTGACACAGTTTGGAACTGTTAGAGACAGTTCTGAATCTTTCCAGTTGGCAGGGAAGTGATAGAGAAAGTCCTCAGTGTGACAGCATGACTTCACCTCTACAATGACTGTGTGCTGTCACCTGTGATGAGCTGAGGTGGAGAGGGGCCAAAGTCTCATGCTCCTAGGAGTGACAACAGGCAACAAACTGTCCTGGACCTTCCATGTAGCGGCAACATTCAAGAAGGCACAACAATGCCTCTTCTTCCTCAGGCAGCTCAGGAAATTTGGCACGTCTGTAAGGACCCTCACTAACTTTAACAAATGCACCATGGAGACCATTCTATCTGGATGCGCAACGGTACAGCAACTGCTCTGCGCAGGGCCGTAAGAAATTACAGAAGGTGGTGTGCACAGCCCAGACCATCACAGAAGCCAATCTCCCATCCATGGACTCCATTTGTACTTCTCGTTGCAGTGGAAAGGCTGCCAACATCACCAAAGACCCCTCCCACCTCGGTAATGCTCTCTTCCAACCTCTTCCGTCAGGCTGAGATACAGAAGCCAGAACACACGCACCAACAGGTTCAAGAACATCTTCTTCCCTGCTGTTATTATATTGCCTGAATGGACCTCTCTAACTTCAAGTAATGTTGGTCCTGCTTTGTGCACCTCCTGTGTGGTGTAACTGTATGTCTCACTCTGTCTAAGCACCCTATGAACTGTATGCCTATGTTTGCTATGATCTGCCTGTACTGCTCGGAAAACAAAACTTTTCACTGTACTTAGGTACATGTGACCACAATAAATCAAATCAAATAGGGTCAAGGATCAAGGAGGTTTTCTGTTCATGTAAGCTCTTTTATCAGCGGGCCCATCCTTCAGGACTCTGACAACTCACTCAATAGTGATGCTACTGAACCCCTATTGGGCATTGATGACCCACAATCCTGACAAATTAGATTGAATTTTTTGATTAACCAACAGAACAGATCAATTATTGAGGGTAACCCCAATGAAACTAAAGCCTGTGGAATAGAGGGGCACTGATTGTACGTATATGAAATTGACGGTGAAACACGAGGCAGGGACAGAGACAGAGAGAGACAGACAGACAGACAGAAGTGGCACTTACTTCTCAATTTCAGCCCACATCACTCCCTTCTCATTCCTGAGGGCTGACAGTTCAACAGTGGCTGCTATGAATTCCGACTGCAGGCTTGTCAGCTCCGTAAGAGCATTTTCCAAAGAACAGGACTCATCCATTGGCTTGACGCTGTCCTTGCTCCCGCTCCGTAAGATGAGAATTCGGGCAGTCCCTCCTTCTCCCAGTGCCTGCTCCCACTCTTCAGTTGTGCAATCCAGCATGCTTATTCCATTCACCTCAACTAAACTGGAACACAAACAGAGCAATGACAACCATTCTCACCCAACTGAAGACACAAGAAATAGCTCACTCGGCAACAAAATCAATGCAATCAGATGTTTCCAATGACTGGGGAGTCCAGAACCACTGGTCATAGCCTGAGGGTAAGCCATTAAGGACTGAGATTAGGTAATGTCTTCACTCAGAAGGTGGTGAGCCTGTGAAATTTTCTGCCACAGAAAGCGGGTGAGGCCAAAACATTGAATATTTGCAAGAAGGATTTAGATACAATTCTTAGGGATAAAGGGATCAAAGGCTATGGGGGAAATTCACCAAAGATCCTCAGACAGCTCCTTCCAAACCCATGACCATTTCCATCTGGAAGTAAAAAGGCAGCAGGTACGTGGGAACACCACCCCCTGCAAGTTCCCCTCCAAGACACTCACCAACCTGACTTGGAAATAGAATGCCATTCCTTCAGTGTCGCTGGGTCAGAATCCTGGAATTCCCTCCCTAAGGATATTGTGGGTGAACCTACAGCAGGTGGACTGCAGCGGTTCAAGAAGGCAGTTCCCTCTCAGTGGGGGAACAGTGGTCAAGGACATTCGGCGCCGGATCTTCAGGTAAACGTCCTTCAACGCGGACTTCGGGAAACACAACAACGCAGAGTCGCCAATCAGAGGCTGATAGCCACGTTCCATACCTGGGATCTTAGGTTCATGTCGCACTACAGGTGACCCCACCCCACCGTACACACTCTCTCACACACACACACACTCACACACACACACTCTCACACACACACACACACACACTCACACACTCTCACACACACACACACACTCACACACACACACACTCACACACTCACACACTCACACACTCACACACTCACTCTCACACAAACTCACACACACACTCACACACACACACTCACACACACACACACACACTCACACACACACACTCACACACACTCACACACTCTCTCACACACACACACTCTCACACACAC
>NC_063339.1:4436593-4451982 GCF_021869965.1 Rhincodon typus
ACACTGATAAAACCCTTAGTTCCCTCAGGGCGGTGACTTGAAAGGAATTTGGTGATTTACATATACATATTAATCAGTTAAAACCTTCTAACTGTAAAGATTTAACAACATCTTAGGTTTATCTAGCACATCTTCATCAATGGTGTGACCCTTTGATGTTTTACTTATAAATTCTGTGTCTGATACTACCTGTCTCACTAACACCTGAAGAAGGAGTGAGGTTCCAAAAGCTTGTGTCTTCAAATAAACCTGTTGGACTCTAACCTGGTGTCATGTGATTTCTGATCTTCTCAAGGGGCAACTAGGGACGGGTGACAAATGTTGTCCCACAAATGAATTTAAAAAATGCAGGAACGGGGGACTGAGTTGAATGATCAGCTATGATCATATTGAATGGGGAAGCAGGTTGGAAGGCTGAATGGACCGCTCCTGTTCCTGTCTTCCATGTTTCTGTGCAATGTTGATATCACCGTTCTTGCAAAACACTTCCGAACTTAATTCCTCCACATGAGGATGTTTAGTCTTTGAAATTTGCAAATATTTTGAATTGAAATCAAGGAAGTTGTGTGAAACTTCTATAAGAACATCAGTTAGGCACTAGCTGGACTTTCACATCCAGCACAGAGTTCCAAGTATCAAAGTAACATCAAGGCCTTGGAAGGGGCACAGTGGAGGGTTGCCGGAAGAGGTAGCAGGAAGGAAGAGGTTGAGTCATGAGGAGACGAAGGCAAAGGTGTTGAAAACTTTGTGTGGAGCAGAAAAGGCGAAACTGTTTCCGGCAACAAGAGAGTTGAAAACCAAATCGACAGATTTAAAAATATTTAACAAGAGAAACGAGAACTTTCGACTGTGAGTCTTTTGAATCTTGCAATACACTGCGTGCAAGCACGCTGAAATCAGATTCACTAATAACATCCAAAATAACAACTGGAGATATTCTTGAATGTAAGAAATGGGATGCAGGTACAGCATTTATCCCTCAGGCCTGCTCCACCAATCACTTTAATGACTTACCTTCTGCCTCAACTCAACATTCTTGCCTGCTCCTCCTACCCTTAATCTCCGCAACAAATCGTCAATCTACTTCTGGAACAAAAACAAATTTGCTGGAAAAGCTCAGCAAGTCTGACAGCATCTGTGAAGAAAAAAACAGAGTTAGCGTTTTGGGTCTGGTGACCCTTCCTCAGAACTGGTCACCAGACCAGAAACGTTAACTCTGTTTTCTCCTTCACAGATGCTGCCAGACCTGCTGAGCTTTTCCAGCAAATTTGTTTCTGTTCCTGAGTTACAGCATCCGCAGTTCTTTCGGTTTTATTCAATCTATTTCTGCCTTCGACTTATTTAAGAATGGACCACCCACTTTTTGTTGGGTGAAGAATTCCAATGACTCACAAGCCTCCCAACTTCCCTCAGGCTGTGTGCCCATGGTCTAAGTGTTTACCCTGACTGAGTTCTTTCAGAATTTTATATGTTTCAGTGAGATTCAGCCATAGGGTGGTTCCGGTCTGGAATGCACTGCTTGGGAGGGGAGTTGAGGCAGAAAACCTCACAACCTTTAAAAAGTACTTGACTGAGCACTTGAAGTATCATAACCTTCAAGACTATGTGCCTAGTGGCAGAAAGTGGAGCTAAAGTATTTCTGGTGGCACAGACTCGATGGGCTGAAGAGCCTCTTCTGTACTGTATGATTCTGTGAGAATCGTCTTCCCATTGTTAGAATCATAGAAACCGTACAGTGAGAACATGGAGCAGTAGAGCACAGTACAGGCCCTTCGACCCATAATGTTGTGCTGACCTATTATCCTACTCTAAGATCAAACTATCCTGCATACCCTACGTTTTACTATCATCCATGTGCCTATCTAAGTGTCGCTTAAATGTCCCCAATGTATCTGACGAGGGTGCAGGCCATTCGACTCATGGAGGTGCATCCCACCCAGACTCACCCCCATCCTCTGGTTAATCTACCTTGCCTGCACATCCCTGGACAATTTAGCATGGCCAATCCACCTAACCTGCACATCTTTGGACTGTGGAAGGAAACCCACGCAGACACGGGGAGAATGTGCAAACTCCGCACAGACAGTTGCCCCGAGGGTGGAATCAAACCCAGGTCCCTGGTGCTGTGAGGCAGCACTGCTAACCACTGAGTCACTGTGCAGTGTGCCACCCTGTGTACTGTTGGACCAGGTTCAAACGCTCAAATAGCCTACTCCTGCACCTATTTTCTCTGTTTTAAACTGGCTAAGGGCCCAGTTTACTCAGCCTGTTCCAGTAGGACAACCTTCTCACTCCAAAAATCACTCCAGGAAACTTTTCATGAATACCCCCAAGGCAAATGCATCCTTGTTTGGAAATGGAGATAAAAACTGCACTCCAGGCCTCACAAGGGTCTAGGCCCGAAACGTCAGCCTCTCTGCTCCTATGATGCTGCTTGGCCTGCTGTGTTCATCCAGCCCTGCACCTTGTTGTCTCACAAAATACCCTACAGATTTGTAACAATCCAGACTTGTTCTTTACTCCTGCCTCCCTGTACTAAAGAGTAACACCTCATTTCCCTTCTGAATTGCTTGCTATTCCAGCAGCTGACTGTCTTCATGAGAAAGAATCTCTCTGAGTATCAACATTTATCTTTTAGAAAATACTCTCTTTTTTTCCTTTATTCATTAAGGGGATGAGGGCATCGCTGCTAGGCAGCATTTATTGCCCATCCCTAATTGCCCAGAGGGCACTTAAGAGTCAACCACATTGCTGTGGATCTGGAGTCACATGTAGGCCAGACCAGGTAAGGATGGCAGTTTCCTTCCCTAAAGGACATTAGTGAAGCAGATGGGTTTTTCCCGACAATCGACAATGGATTCATGGTCATCATTAAGATTCTTAATTCCAGATATTTTATTGAATTCAAACTCCACCGTCTGCCGTGGCGGGATTCAAACGTCCTCAGAATGTTATAACTCAGCATGGAGATGGAGGAACACAGCAGGCCAGGCAGCATCAGAGGAGAAGGAAAGCTGGCGTTTCGGGTCGGGACGCTTCTTCAGAAATGGGGGAGGGGAAGAAGGGTCCCGACCCGAAACGTCAGCTTTCCTGCTCCTCTGATGTTGCCTGGCCTGCTGTGTTCATCCAGCTCTGCACTGCATTATCTCAGACTCCAGCATCGGCAGTTCTTACTATCTCCTCAGAATGTTATCTTGGTCTCTGGATTAACTGTCCAGCAATAAAACCATGAGGCCATTGCCTCCTTTCTATTAAAATAGAAAACAGGAGCAGGAGTAGGCCATTCGGCCCCTCAAGTCTGCTCTGCTATCCAATATGATCATGGCTGATCATCCAACTCAGTCCCCGTTCCCACTTTCTCCCCCATACCCTTTAGTCCCGTTAATCACAAGAACTATATGTAACTTCTTCTTGTAAACATTTAATGTTTTAGTATCAACTACTTTCTGTGGTAAAGTATTCCACAGGCTCACCACTTGGCTGCCTAGCATCCACTACCCTCGACTCCTTTCTTGAGCAAAAATCTTTCAAAATTCGCCTTGACCCAGCCTCCACTGTTCTCTGTGGAAGACAGTTCCAAAGACCAACGATTTTCCAAGAGAGGAAAAATGTGTTCTAATCTCAGTCTTAAATGGGAGACCTCTCGAAGTTCTGGATATATGTCCTGAAGCAAGGATTTGCTTTGGGGGAAATGGAAATGCAGGGTTAGAAATGGAGTGAATGCTTCATGGATAGAGGAAGTTATAGAAATAGATACAAAGGACAGAGAACTGTGGGATTAGACACAGGGCTATTTAAGGGATGGGGAGAGCTGTAGAGTTTGCCAAAGATGGACAGAGATGTGGGGTAAGAGATAGATACGTGGAAGGTCATGAGTAGGGATTTTTTTTATTCATTTATGGAATGTGGGTGTCTCTGGCTGGGCCCAGCATTTATTGCCCGTCCCTAGTTGCCCTTTGAGAAGGTGGGGGTGAGCTGCCTTCTGGAACCACTGCAGTCCATGTGCTGTAGGTTGACCCACAATGGTGTTAGTGAGGAAATTCCATGAATGTATGTTGGGATAACCAGAGGGCATCCATGAGGAACAGGGCACTGATAAGAATTGGTGGAAGATGATTAGAGAGAGGGAATACTGCCAGTGGGTCAATAGTCACAGAGTGAATTAACTGAAGATAAATGATCAGACACAGGTGTAGAGGTTGGCTATCTATGAAACAGTGAATCTTCACACTGAACATTCCAGAAGGGTTTTTATTGTACTTACAGGTCCCCGGTTGCGAGGGTGGGTATTACAGATGCCATCACAATTGGAAGTCCCGTTGGGTCAATGTTCACAGTGAAGCCCCTGTCTCTGAAATCCAGATTAATATCTACCGGCAGCAGCTGGGCAGATGAGGGCACAACTGAGGACAGAGGCTTCTTTCCCTGATGCAGCATGTTCTGTTTAATTAAAACTGTAGTGAGAATCTGACGTTCTTTCTGCCCGGAAGAGAGAGCACATCTTTTGGGTGGCAGACTGACTGAGCAACACAATTCGTTCCCTGCTTTATAAAAGCTTCTCATTCCCAAATAGACAAACCACAAAGCATTTTACAGAACTTGCATTTATACAGCAGCCTTCCATAATCTATTTACTCAGAGAAGCAGGAAGGGGATGATCACGTGACTGGGAGTGTTCCACACATCTCCAGGTTGTTGGAAGAGAAATAGAAGGGAAAATCTGCAGGAAAATGACAGAAGCAAGCAAGAGGTGTAGAGTGTATATGAAAAAGGACTTTAATTTTTTTCTTTTCTCTATTCATTAATGGGATGAGGGTGTCGCTGGCCAGGCAGCATTTATTGCCCATCACTAATTGCCCAAAGGGCAGCTAAGAATCAACCACATTGCTGTGGGTCTGGAGTCACATGGAGGCCAGACCAGGTAAGGATGGTAGTTTCCTTCCCTAAAGGACATTAGTGAACCAGATGGGTTTTTCCCGACAATCGGCAATGGATTCACGGTCATTGTTAGATTCTTAACTCCAGATATTTCATTGAATGCAAATTCCACTATCTGCTGTGGCAGGATTCGGACCCAGGTCCTCAAAATGTTACCAGGGTCTCTGGATTCACGATCCAGCGATAATACCACTAGGCCATCGCCTCCCCCTATTACTCAAACATCGTGTGTGATAATGTTAGAACACAAGATAAGGATTTGAGGAATTCAAAACTGTATTCAGGAGAAGTTTCTTCACATGTGTGCAAGCAAAGCAACTTTTTCACACAGACAGTCGTTAGGGTGTGGAATGCATTGTCTGGAAACATAGTAGAGGTAGGTTCAATTGGAGCATATTCAGGAGGGCCTTGGATGGTAATTTGGATAGAAATGGTGTGCAGGTGAATGGCAAAATGGCAGGGGATAACAGAGCCAGTGCAAGGATGATGGGTCGAATGGCATCCTTTGGGTAGTGACTCTGTGATTCTGTGACATATTTATCCAGCCGTTAAGGCAGAGAGTTATACAGCATGGAAACAGACCCTTTAGTCCAGCTCATTCATGCTGAACAAGTTTCCTAAACTGAACTAGTCCCATATGCCTGCGTTTGTCCCATATCCTTCTAAAGCTTTCCCTATTCATGTACCTGCCCAAATGTCTCTTAAATGTTGTAATTGTACCTGCACCTACCACTTCCTCTGGCAGTTCATTCCACATTCTAACTACCCTCTGTGTGAAAAAGTTGCCCATCATGTCCATTTTAAATCTTTCTCCTCTCACCTTAAAAATATTGCTCCCTAGTTTTGAACACCCTCACTATAGGAAAAGACCATTGCTGTTCATCTTATCTATGCCCCTCATGATTTTATAAAGCTGTATAATGTCACCCTCAAACTCCTACACTCTAGTGAAAAACATCCCAGCTAATCCAGCCTCTTCTCATAACTTAAAGCCTCCACTGCCAGCAACATCCTGGTAAATCTTTTCTTAACCCTGTCCAATTTAATGATATCCTACCTCTGGCAGAGAAACCAGAACTGTACACTGTACTCCAAATGTGGCCTTATCAACATCCTGTATAACCTCAACATGATGTTCCAACTCCTATAGTCAGTGCCCTGTCTGATGAAGGCAAGTGTGCTAAATCGTTTCTTAATCAATCTGCCCATCCTGTGACAAAACTTTCAAAGAACTATGTACTTGCCCCTCTGGGTCTCTCTGTTCGACAACGCTAACTAGTGCCCTACCCATTAACTATGTAAGTCCTGCCCTTGTTTGTTTTACCAAAATACAACACCTCACATTCATCCAAATTAAACTCCATCTGCTACTCCTCAGCCCATTGGCTCAGTTGATCAAGGTCCCTTTGTAATCTTAGATAATCTTCTTCACTGCCCACTATACCACCAATTTTGGTGTCATGCGCAAACTTACTAACCATACCTTCTAAATTCTCATCCAGATTGTTTATATAAATGACAAACAAAAGTGGACCCAGCACTGATCCCTGTGGAATACTGCTGTCATTGACCTCCAGTCTGAAAAACAACCCTCCCCCACCACCCTCCTACCTTCAAAACTATTATGTATCTGGCAAGCTCTTCCCAAATCCCATGTGATCTAACCTTACAGAAACATTGCTGCATTTGGTTCTGGAGACTGACGGTGACCAAATGAATCATAGAATCCCTACAGTGCAGAAACAGGCCATTCGGCCCAACAAGTCCACACCACCCCTCTGAAGAGCATCCCACCCAGAACCATTCCCCTACCCCTGCATTTCCCATTTCTAACCCAACTAACCTAAACATCCCTGGACACTCTGGGCAATTTAACATGGCCAATCCACCTAGCCTGCACATCTTTAGACTGTGGGAGGAAACACATGCAGACATGGGGACAATGCGCAAACTCCACACAGACAGTCACACCAGGGTGGAATCAAACCCAGGTCCCTGGCACTGTGAGGCAGCAGTGCTAACCATTGATCCAATGCGCTGCCTATGTAAATAGTTGATCGAATACTTGGCTTAGAGCGTTCACCATAAGGTTGAAATTAGTAATGGAGAAAAGGAAGGAATAACCTAAAGGAGAACTTCTAAATTGGAATGCAGGTTAAAACAAGAGGAGGAGAGGTAGCAAAAGGGATCCCTTAATCCAATCAGCCTTAGACACGAGTAGAAACCACTATTTTAGAGTAATGACTATGACGCTCTTCTTTAAGAAAACATCTAGTTATTTTCTGAGATAACAAGGTGTGGAGCTGGATGAACACAGCAGGCCAAGCAGCATCAGAGGAGCAGGAAGGCTGACGTTTCAGGTTCGGAATCCTTTCTGAAGAGGGGCCCAGACCCGAAACGTCAGCCTTCCTGCTCCTCTGATGCTGCTCGGCCTGCTGTGTTCATCCAGCTCTGCACCTTGTTATCTCAGATTCTCCAGCATCAGCGGTCCCTACTATCTCTAGTTATTTTCTAATTAGCCTGGTCAGAGATGTTATTACACAGCACTGGAACAGATGGAACTTGAAACTGTATCTCCTAGCGCAGAGTCAAGGACACTACCATTATGCTGCAAGAGATCCATAAGGACATGCTCATACAGTTAATGATAAGTATGGTTTTCGAAGTTACAACCAGGAATATGAAGATGAGCAATGTCTTGGAGAGGTTTGAGTTAAGTAAGGAGAGCCAACAAGGATTTGGTGAAGGCAGATCCTGTTTGATTCGCTGAATTGATATTTTTGGTAAAGGACCGGGTAAGATTCATGAAGTGGAATTATTGGGAGTTGTCTAAATGGATTTTTGAAAAGCATTTGACAAGGTATCATAGCATCCCAACAGTGCAGAAAGGGGCCATTTGGCCCATCGAGTCGGCACCAGGCCTCCAAAGAATATCGCCCCCAGACCCACCACCCACTACCCTATCCCAGTAACCTTGCATTTCCCATGGCTAATCCACTCTAACCTGCATATGTTGGAGGAAACCATGGCACCCAGAGGAAACCCACGCAGACACGATGAGCATGTGCAAGCTCCACGCAGACAGTTGCCTGAGGGTGGTAGCGAACCAGACTCCCTGGTGCTCTGAGGCAGCAGTGCTAACCACATAAAAGGATATTTAACAAAATTGAGTCTTCGTGACACGGGAGAGTCAGTATCAGTTCTGATTAAAAATTGGTTTAAGAACAGAAAACAGTGATATATAGAGGATGATAAATGGAGGATGCTCATTGGTGCCTCACGAGCTCAGAGCACTGGACTTCAGCTGTCCTGTTATTTCACAGATTTGTTACAATGCACATGACAGGCAGTAGGCCCATTGTTTCTGCACTGGTACTCCACTTAGTGATTTACTACCACACTCGTGGTGCTTCCTCAAATTGTTTCTATTGAAATAACCATCCAATGCCATCGAATGTCTGAATTGAACCTGCCTCCACAATGTTTCGAAACAGTCCATTCCAGACCTGAGTCACCGTGTTAAAAAGTTTCTTCTCACCATTACCGTTGCTTTGTTTGTAAATCACCTTAAACCCGTTCGCTCTCGTCCTTGATCCTTTTATGAGCAGGAAGTTTCTCCCAGTCTACTCTGTTCAGACATCTCATCATTTTGAAATCCATCAGAACCCCTCTCGGTGTTCTTCTCTCCAAGGAAAACAACCCTAACCTCTCCCACCCATCCTCATCTCTGATGTTCCTCATCCCAGGGACCGGCATTCCTTCTAATTTCCTTTCCGGCTGCATGGGCTTCCGAGGCCTGAGCATGGCAGCAGCTTCTGGAACTATTTCAGACATTCCTGTAAATCTCTTCTGCACGCTCTCCAATGCATTCTCTTCCTAGTGTGTAGTGGCCTGAACAGCATATAATACTCCAGCTGAGTTCAAACCAGTGTCCTATTTAACCCTCCCTGCTCTTGTACTCTATGTCCCCCTTAACAAAACCTAGAATACTTGATGCTTTGATAATTGCCTGCTCTAGCTAACCTGCAACCTTTAATTACCTCTGTACATGTCCTTTCAGGTGTCGCTGCCTGTTCACCGCTGTTGAGTAGCTCGTTATTTTACACTCTCACTGCATACACTTTCTACTAAATTGCATTACCTTACACTACTCTGCCCACTCTACCAACTTGTCCAAATCCTTTTGAAGTTCTGCACTTTCTCTTGGACTGCCTGGTCATCATCCATTGCCCATCTTCCTGCATGTCCCTAACCTGTGGGACCCACCTCTCAGAACATGACATCCCAAAATTCTCAGTGTGGTACATGCACGAGAGACTCCAGCCAATGCTTGAGTTCATGTTTTTGCAGCTGGTGATTTATCCTACACACATGTTCATTTAGGTCACATGTAACATCTACACTACCCCACATATTACAAGATAGACATCCTGCTTGGCTGGGAGACAGATGTGGGAGTCCAGAGTCTATAGGTGTGGAGCTGGAAAAATACAGCAGGTCAGACAGCATCAGAGGAGCAGGAAAGTCAACGTTTTGGGCTGAAACCCTTCATCAGGACTGGGTAGGGGGAGGGGAAATGTAAACTGGAGGAACAACACCTGATATTGGAAGCCGACAGCCCAATGGCCTCAACATTGACAGCACCAGCTTCAAAATTGCTCCAACCCCAGCCTTATCCCATGTCCAGCCCTCCCCCTCCTGACCGGACCCAACCTGTCCATCTTCCTAGTCACTTATCAGCTCCACCCTTCCCACGGACCAACCACAATAACCCCCTACCTGCATCTATCTATACCACTACCTCTCCTACACTTCCCCCAACCTCATTCCCCTCCCTCCATTTATTTCTGGGCTCCCCTCCCCCTGACCAGTCCTAATGAAGGGTTTCGGCCCAAAATGTTGACTTTCCTGCTCCTCGGATGCTGTCTGACCTGCTGTGCTTTTCCAGCTTCGCATCTATAGACTCTGCTCGACTGAGCTGCCCTACCATAACATAGGTTACTTTTGCTCTATTTACTATAAACTGGAGATCAGAGAATAATCAACTTACACCTCTCCTGTGATATCGCTTTAACATTTTTTTCCCAAACTCAGCCTACTTGAATACTGGAGTAAATGATGAATTATCAGGATTTGTTGATAGTATCAGTTATCAGTTAGGCTACAGCTACAACAATACATCCAGTCTGATCACTCGATTGCAAGGGCGAGAATGCAAAGGTGATTTACCAAAATTGTTCCAGGAATGAGGGGTTTTGGTGACGAGACAAGATTGGAGCAGCTGGGATTCCTCTCAAGGTGGGATTTGACTGAAGTGCGCAAGATTGTGAGAATTGTCAAAATCTGATGGAAAAATCTGGTATCAGTAAAATTTGCCATCGTCTGTCAGATGATCCGCTAGTTTTCTCCGACAGCAGGAAACCGGCTAAACTGAGCTGGTTATGGGTCCCACGTGGCTCTGTGCAGTCCTGTGTGGTTGGCATTGATTTGGCTTTGGAAATAAATCATTTCAACTCACTGAAAAAAGAAGGGACTACAAATTTAAAAGGGAAGCCCATCAAGGTGCTTTCAGGATAACCTTAGGATAGGAGTAATCCCAAGGGGAAGTTGTAGTGTAGTGGTAATGTCACTGGGCCTGGTAATCTAGAACACCAGGTCAATGTTCTGGGCACATGGGTTCAAATGAAACAGTAAAGTATTTGTTTATGGCTGGCACAGACTTGATGGGCCGAAGGGTATTATCTGTGTCATAGATCTCTGTGACTCTATAAATCCTGCCATGGCGGATGGTAAAATTTGATTTGGAGTAGAAAGTTCGCCTAATGGCAATTATGTACCCAGTAGCCTTAAAAACCCATCTGATGCACCAATGTCCTTTAGGGAAGGAAATCTGCCATCCTTACCAAGTCTGGCCTACATGTGACTCCAGACCAACAGCAATTGGATTGGTTTGTAACTGCGTTCTGGGCAATTAGGGACGGACAAAAAAAAATGACTTTCCATGAACGAATGAAAAACAAGTTCATCTAACTTCTCGAACCTGATTGGTTAATTAACAACCACCAAGTCTGAATGCACTGCCTGGCATGGTATTGGAGGCTGGAACCCTTACAACCTTTAAGAAACATTCGGCTGAGCACTTGAAATATCATGACATTCATGGATATGGGACAAATGCAGGAAATTGGCCCGCCTTTAGTGATAGTTATTGTCAGTGCACATTCAATGGACCAAAGGGCTTTCTCTGCAATCCATGACCCTATGACTCTATCAATCTGATGAGTATCTCAATTCCACTGATAAATCTTGCTAAAGATCTTTTGATACCCATCCCCAGCAAACCACCATTGTTCTCAATCATGAAATACTCAAGGGTTAAGAATGGGCAACAAATGCTAACCTTCCCAGTGGTAGCAACATTCTAAGAGTGAACAGTATAAATAGTCTCACTAAGTTTAAGTGAATGACGCACAAAGTGCTTGGATGTACCTGGAGGTTATTCACAAGTAGGAGGGTTTTAACCCGGGAATACTGTTCCTTCAACTGAATTAAAACCAGCTTCTGTTGAACAAAGTGCAGTTCCAGAATGGCTCCTTCGACTGATGCTTTGGTTGAACTCCTGAACACAAAGAAAGTTGACATATCCATCATGGCCTTTGCAAACTAGGTTAGCTCTCTGCCTGCTTTCCCCCACTCACAACATGTAAGGAGCTGATCTACACACAAGGAAACAATCCCAGGTACTAAACTTTAAAATAAAGGACTTGCACTTATGTAGCACCTGACATGGGCCTCAGCACTGTGTAAAGTGCTATCTGCCATTTAAGTGCTTTCTTTCTAAATGATACTAATTTGTAATGTAGCAAACAGGGCCACCAATCAGTGTGCAGTGAAGTCCCATAAGTAGCAAGGTGATAATGACCAGACGACTTGTTTATCAGCAAGGTTGTTTCAGAGATAAGTACTGGCCAGGACATTGAGGGGAACATCATCTGCTTTTCCTTCAAATCTTGGAATGTAATCTTTTACATTGTCTTCCAACAGCATGTAAGCTTTCTGTTTAATGTGACATCTAAAAGGCTGAACTTCTGATGGTACACACCGCTCCATCGCTGCCCTGGGTGTCTGTGGATTTAGTGCTCAAGGTCTTTGACATGGACCATGAATCAGAGTTTATCTGATTCACATTGTGGGATGTGGAAGGGGTTATCGTCATATTAATCAATGGAAAGAATCACAGACACATTTGTGAGTGTGTGAGTCTCATGACTAGGGTGTCTGTAACTGACCAACCCTGCACCCAGGAGTGCCAATGTACAATGAGATAGTAAGAACTGCCAATGCTGGAGTGTGTTCCTCCAGCTCCACACTGTGCCAGTGTATAATGTTGTGTAAAGGAGGTCAGTGCTCATTATTTCAAGTGGAGTCGACCCTGTGACACGTGAAAATGCCTCAATGGATCGATCCAGAACAAAGATTCCGGATGGGATCTTCCCTGACTGATGGGGGCTATGGCAAGAAATTTGGGAAGGCCAATTGAGAAGTCAAGTGAGATCTTTCTTGATGTAAGGAGAAACAAGTTGTGTTTTCCAACTGAGTGCTGGAAGTCGAGATGGGATTCTTGCTGGAGAGGCCTAGCAATGGGATCCTTAGTCATTATCACCCTCATTTTTATATAATCTCGCTTTATTAATATACCAATCCTGCTATCCACTAGATAAAACCTAGGCACTGAGGATTACCAATGTGGAAGTCCAAGTGGGTGCCATAGACACCCAATGCCATCCCAGGTCAGTGACTGCATACACTCCTGACCCAGAGACATTGGCATCTGACATGTACCCAGACTCTCTGCACTATTATGGCACTTCTTCAATCCACTTACAGTGTGTTTCTGCACTGAAAGGCTGCCCTGCCACCCAACATTGGAATGTGGCTACAAGGACAGTTTGTACACAGAGAGTGGAACGCAGCTCACAGATCAGACCATGCTGCAGCACCATGCCCCCTTAGTGCCCACTCAGTCAGCACCTACTCGGATGCTCACAGCATTCCTTCCTTGCCTTACCCGTTAGCGCTTTGCTCCAACAGTTGCGCTCACAGTCCTTCTGTCTTACTGTTTAGCAGAGAGGTGAAGCCAAGCAAGTTGTCATGATTTTCTCTATTCTCTTGTGGCTGGGCCAGTGTTTACTATCTGTCCCTAGATGCCCCTTGAGAAGGTGCTTGTCAACGGTCATCAGTCAAGGAAGTGGATATAAATAGAATATAATCCCTACTGTGTGGAAACAGGCCCTTCAGCCCAACAGGTCCACACCAACCCTCCAAAGATCATCCCTCTCAGACCCATTCCCTTACCCTGTAACCCTGTATTTCCCATGGCTAACACACTTAACCTGCACATCCCTGAACACTACAGGCAATTTAGCATGGCCAATCCACCTAGCCTGCACATCTTTGGACTATGGGAGGAAACCAGAGCACCCAGAGAAAACCCACACAGACACAGGGAGAACGTGCAAGCCCCACACAGACAGTCACCTGAGGGTGGAATCGAACCCGGGTCCCTGGCGCTGTGAGGCAGCAGTGTTAACCACTGAGCCAACCTGCTTCCCAGTGCTGAACAGCCCAGTGCTGCGTCAGGCCCACACCTACAGCTTGTGCTGTAGTCACCTTCCAGAGCCAGAGGGGGAGGATTGTTAAGCCAAGTCCAGGTGGGATGGAGTTGGGTGGGGTGGGGGGTGTTCTGCTGTTGTCATTCGGGATTTGGTGGGGGCGCTGGAGTTTGTGCAGTCAGACAACGGCAATGTCTACGATCGGGCCAAAAGCATGGACAGGATTAACTGCCTGACTGGGGAGGTCAGGGCCAGGGGCCCCACCTCACTCCACTCATGGTCACTCAGGGGATTATGGGATTTTCAGTCAGGGAGGCGTTCAGAGATCTAGTCAGTCAGCAGTTGGGGTTTGTATGTCCAGCTCAGTCGGGGGCATAGCGTGATCAGTCCTGGGAATCAGCAGAATGAATGTCAGGGCTGGGAATTTAGACTCACTGTTGCAGTAATGAGGGGACTGAAAGTTTGGGAGTGGAGGCAGCAACCTTTGATGCAGAGGGTACAAGCACGGCAAAGGAAGAGAGATTCGATTATATGGTGGGGGGTTTGTGGCAGTGCTCATGCACAGGAGGATATGGAATGCAGTCAATGATAGGCAGTCCCATTACTGTGAATTTGGGGTGGGATTGTGTACCATGATGGTGAGCATGATCAAACTATAGTGACACAGCTCAGGGTAAGTTTGTGGGTGAGAACTTGTGGAGATTCAGGAGAGATTGAGTGCCCAGGGATTACTAGATTGAAGGAGACATGGAGGTTTTGTCGAAGCCTGATGGCCAAGCTAAAGCCTGGCATTCATGGTGTTGAGCACAACCTGCATTGAGTTCCATGATACATTGAGATCCACGTGGAAACTGTGACTGGAAAATGGCAGCACCATGTGCAGAAGTTTGCTGACCAAAAACGCGGGCTCCACTTTGGGACAATGGGAGGGCCCTTCAGGGGCTAACTGCATCAATGAAGCACTAGAAGAGTGAAGTTTGGAATCATTTGCAATCGCATCATGATGCATGCAGTGTACAAGTGTGTAGGGCTGGCCACAAGCAATGTTGACCATGTCACTGATCTTTGCAGACATCTCTGTGAAGCAGAAGTAAAACATCGAGTGACCTCAAAAGAGACAATTGCAGACCACAAAGCTCGCAGGTGAAGCATTTCCTCCAAGGTTACACATGGGTACAGAACCGAGTCCCTCGCACTTCAGCAGGGTGGTTAAGGAGGCTTTTATCATAGATTTATAAGAGCAGGGAGGTCTATGTTGGAACTGTACAGAACTTTGGGTAAGCCACAGCTGGACTGAGTGCTGTTCTGGTAACCACTCTATAGTAAAGATGTCATTACACTGGAGGGGATGCAGAGGAGATTCACCCGGATATTGTGTGGGAGGGAGCATTTCATTGATGAGGAGAGTCTGGATAAGCTCGGATTGTTTTCTTTGGAACAGAGAAGGTTGGTGGGAGGGGGTGCGAGACACTGATGGAGGTGTATAAGGTTATGAGGGCCATGGACAGAGCGAGTGGAAAACAGCTGCTCCCCTCACTCAAAACGTTAATACAAAAGGGGAATAATTTAAAGTGAAAGGCAGGAGGTTTAAAGGGGATTTGAGGAAAAGGTTTTTCACCCAAGAATTTGGTGGGGATCTGGGATGCACTGCCTGGGAGGGAAGTTGAGGCAGGAAACCTCACAACCCTTAAAAGGTACCTGGATGAGAACCTTAAGTGTCACAACATTCAATGCAATGGGTCTAAGTGCAGGAAAGTGAATCATTGAATCCCTACAGTGTGGAAACAGGCCCTGTGCCCAACAAGTCCACACTGACCTTTGGAGCATCCCACCTTTTTT
>NC_063339.1:4452482-4454629 GCF_021869965.1 Rhincodon typus
CCCTGAATACTATAGGCAGTTTAGCATGGCCAATTCACCCTAGCCTGCACATCTTTGGACTGTGGGAGGAAATCCATACAGACACGGGGAGAATGTGCAAACTCCACACAGACAGTTACCTGAGGGTGGATTTGAACCCGGGTCCCTGGCGCTGTGAGGCAGCAGTGCTAACCACTGAGCCACCGTACCACCCCATATGGGGGTACTGTAGGTGGTAGTATATTTCTGGGGTGCAGACTTGATGAGCTGAAAGATCTTGTCTGTGCTAGAGGTTTTACAGGAATGATTCCTGAGGAACAAGGATTACCTGTGCAACCAGAGCTGATGACTCTGTTACACAACACCCTGACTGGATCTGAGTGCAGATTCAATACAACGCATTCTTCAACCAGGAAGGAGATTACAGACCTCCTCAAGGTGAGGTCCTGCTACTTGGAGCAGGCTGGGCGGCCTTGCAGGCCAGCCTAAGACATTCACTTAATCCTGGCGTGCTGTGCTCTACACAACATGAGGGCAATGTGATTGAGGCTGGCAAACTGGGATAGTCTGAGGAGGAAGATGAGAGCATTGAGCAGGAGGAACATCCCTTGTGGTGTGATAGAGCAGAGCAGGTTGAGTACTACAAACCTGACGGGGGTTAACTGAAAGTAGATGGGAGCTGGGTGCAGTAATGTCTCATTGACTGTAACTGTAACAGTGTTCAATGTACAGGACATTAGCTTCTGTTCCCAGAGGCAAATGCAACTTCAGTTTGATTTATTTCTGTTCGCTTTTGGTGGTTGAGAATAAAAGTGACTGTTTTGTGGTGACTGTTTTGATGGTCCCACATTGATCAACAATAAGATGGTAGGGATTGAGGAAAGAACAGCACTGACTTAGAGAGGTTTGTACGAGGGAATGTGGCGAAGGACAGGTACGCTGTGTGGCTTGATGCTGAAACAGTGATATGTGAGGAAATGTACAGCTGGTTATGCAGGAAAAGCCACCTCTGAGTTATGTCTGTGTGCTATTGGTTTGAGGCAGCATGTCACTATGTTCTCAGTGAAGGCCAGCTCCACCCTGCCAATGTTTGACAAGTGCATGATGACGCTTCCAAAATGGTGGCAGTGCCAGGGATTACTGGAGTTCACCTGACTGGGTTTAATGGCTGTTCGGTTTAAGCAGGGCTTTACAGACTGTTGGAGGTTCAGTCTCTTTTCAGCCTGGGCAGCCTGCTGAAGCCTCTTCTGCTCATTCCTCATGTTTCTAAATCACCCACTTTGTGAGTCCAGTGTGAGGCCTTATCACCTTGAAAATGACGAGAAGATTCCTCACAACTGTGTTGAGTAAGCTGCATCTGCCAAGACCCCAGAGGAAACTGCACATATCGAGCGGCCTGGCTACATGAACCACAGGGCCAGATTGACAGCCACCTGAACATTCCCACCTTCTCCTTTGGTTTCTTTCAAGAACTGACCATCATTGGCCAAAAGTGTTCATTCCCAAAATGAATCAGTGAAGACCGAAATCTATTTCATTTTCCTTTACTGTGTGTGTGAGTGTGTGTGTGAGTGTGTGAGAGAGAGAGAGACTGTGTGTGTCTGTGTTTGCACATCTGTGTGTGTGTCTATGTGAGTGCAGGTTTTTGTTGTGAGTCTGTGTCTGTGAGTCTATATGAATAATGTGTCTGTGTGGGGTGTCTATGTGAGGGTGTCTGTGTGTCCATGTGAGTGTGTGTGTCTATGTGAGTGCGTGTTTTTGCCGTGAGTCTGTGTGCACGCACGTGTGTGTGTGTGTGTGTGTGTGAGAGAGAGAGAGGGAGAGTGCATGTGTCTGTGTTTGTGTCTATATAAGCGCAAATGCCTGTGTGTGTGTCTATGTGTGTGCATGTGTCTGTGTGTGTGACTATGTGGGTGCATGTGTCTGTGTGTGTCACTATGTGGGTGTATGTGTCTGTGTGTGTGATTATGTGGGTGCATGTGTCTGTGTGTGTGACTATGTGGGTGCATGAGTCTGTGTGTGTGATTATGTGTGTGTATGTGTATGTGTGTGCATGTGTCTGTGTGTGTGACTATGTGGGTGCATGTGTCTGTGTGTGTGACTATGTGGGTGTATGTGTACGTGGGTGTATGTGTCTGTGTGTGTGATTATGTGGGTGCATGTGTCTG
>NC_063339.1:4459783-4481113 GCF_021869965.1 Rhincodon typus
TACCCATTGATTCCAGTTTTGCTAGGGCTCCTTGATGCCACACTTGGATGAATGCAGCCTTGATATCAAGGGCTGTCACTCTCACCTCACCTCTGGAATTCAGCTCTTTTGTCCATGTTTGAACCAAGGCTGTAATAAGGTCAGGAGCTGCGTGGCCCTGGCGGAACCCAAACTGGGCGTCACTGAGCAGGTTATTGCTGAGCAGGTGCTGTTTGATAGCGCTGTTGGTGACACCTTCCATCACTTTACTGATGCTCGAGAGGAGACTGATGGGGCGGTAATTGGCCGGGTTGGATTTGTCCTGCTTTTTGTGTACAGGACAAACTTGGGCAATTTTCCACATTGTCAGGTTGATGCCAGTGTTGTAAGGGGCCGTAGCCTGTTTCGTGATATCACATGGAGTGAATCGAATTGGCTGGAGACTGGTATCTGTGATGCTGGGGACCACTGGAAGAGGCCGAGATGGATCATCCACTCAGCACTTCTGGCTGAAGATTGCTGCGAATGTTAACCTTTTGTACTGATGGGTTCAGCTCTTCCATCACTGAGGTCAGGAATATATGTGGCTCCTCCTCCAACGAGTTGATTAATTGTCCACCACCATTCACAACTGGATGTGGCAGGACTGCAGAGATAAGATCTGATCCGTTGGTTGTGGGATCACTCAGCTCTGCCTATCACTTACTGCTGATGCTGCTTGACACACAGGTGTGTTGTATGGTAGCTGGACACCTCATTTTTAAGTATGCCTGGTGCTGCGCCTGGTATGCCCTCCTGCACCCTCCATTGAACCAAGGTGTGCCAGACGATGTTGTACCCATCTCATACTAAATCCCTGAGAAATACAGTCCTTATTTTAACTCTTTAATTTCTAACTTTCCTGGCCTTTTCCCACTTTTCCTTCATGGACTGCTGTAACAGTTTTCAGATGCCTTTCCTCTTTGGATGGCCTGGATTTCTCACACTCTAATGGCTTCAAAGTGTTTGCAAACTCTCACAACCTGGAGATTCCATAGGACATTAGAAACTGTTCTCCTGCTTCAATGAATCTGGAACTTGGTTCTTCTGGACTGTGCTCGAACTAAACAGCCAGTGTCTCCTAGTCATTTGTTTCTCTGTATGTCATTAACTCAGCAGTACGAGAACTTCATCAATTACCACATACACCTACCTGACCAGGCACTAACTAAGTCACATGCCTTTTTGAAAACGATAGTCACTTTTGAAACTTTCTGACCTTGTAAAACAAAAGTTACCTTCACAGAACTGAAACTAAAATCCATTTCCCTCCATTTTAAAAATCCAAATCAACGATAATGTTATACTTCTTTGTCACAGGTAGTTGATCTGATGATCTCTCGTTCCCCTCTCCACCTTGGTAAACCATCCCACCCCTTCCTTGCTTATCAAGGATTTAAGAGTCATAGAGTCATACCGCACAGAAAGACCCTTTGCTCCAACCAGTCCATGCTGACCAAAATCCCAAACTAAACTAGTCCCACCTGCCTGCACTTGGTCCATATCCTTCCAAACTTTTCTTATTCATGTACTTATCCAAATGACTTTTAAACAGTGTAACTGTAAGTGCACCCATCAATATTCTTCTCTGTCCACAGTATCTTGCTGCAAATGCCCATTCACTTTTGCCAAATAAGATGCAATTGTCTCTGTCAACCACTCCTTGCGACAAAGCGTTCAAACCTCTAACAAACCTTCTCAGTCAAAGGACCCTACATGAACCACACCCTGCTGATAACAATTTGAAACGAAAGCTCCTATTGTCCCTAACTTTCAGGCAATGCAAGTAACCTAAACTTCTTCATCCCAACAGAACCCTTTATCATTTATAAAGGCGGCCTCTGTGAATTTAGATAGATGTGAGGTGTTACATTTTGGAAAGGCAAATCAGGGCAGAGCTGGTACATCCTAAAGGTAGCATCCTGGGAAGTGTTCCTGAACAAAGAGACCTGGGAGTGCAGGTTCACAGTTCCTCGAAAGTGGAGTTGCAGGTAGACAGGGAGGTGAAAAAGGCATTTAGTACACTTGCCTTTATTGGTCAGTGCATTGAGTATAGGAGTTGGGAGGTCATGTTGCGGCTGTACAGGACATTGGTAGGCCACTATTGGAATACTGCGTTCATTTCTGGTCTCCCTGCTATAGGAAGGATGTTGTGAAACTTGAAAGGGTTCAGAAAAGATTTACAAGGATGCTGCCAGGGTTGGAGTGTTTGAGCTATACGGAGAGGCTGAAAAGGCTGGGGCTATTTTCCCTGGAGCATCGGATGCTGATGGATGACCTTATAGAGTTTAAAAAATCACGAATAGTCAAGGTCTTTTCCCCAGGGTAGGGGAGTCCAAAACTAAAGGGCAGAGGTTTAAGTTGGGAGGGAAAACATTTAAAAAGGACCGAAGAGGCAACTTTTTCATGCGGAGGGTGGTGCCTGTGTGGAATGAGCTACCAGAGGAAGTGGCGGAAGCTGGTACAATTACAACATTTAAAAGGTTTAGGGCCAGCACAGTGGCTCAGTGGTTAGCACTGCTGCCTCACATTGCTTGGGACCCAGGTTCAATTCCAATCTCAAACAACTGTCTGTGTGGGGTTTGCACATTCTCCCTGCGTGTGCATGGGTTTCCTCTGGTTTCCTCCCAGAGTCCAAAGATGTGCAGATTAGGTGGATTGAACCACGCTAAATTGCCCCATAGTTTGCAGGCTAAATAGGTTTGGCATGGGGGATGCAGGGATAGGGAAGGGTGTGGGTCTGGCTGGGATGCTCTTTGGAAGGTCAGTGTGGGCTTTTTGGACCGAATGGTCTACTTTAGGAACTCTGTGAAATTTGATGTGTACATGAAGGAGGGGATTAGAGGGATATGGGCCAAATGGGGCCAGATTAATTTAGGATATCTGGTCAGCATGGATGAGTTAGACTGAAGGGTCTGTTTCTGTGCTGTACAGCTCTATGACTATATGAATCCCTGTATGGTGAGACAGACTGAGCTGAGAATTTAATTCGACAATAAATAGAAAAGTGCCTCCATTAGCCTTGGGTTCAGAAGTTTGTTGCCGAGACGGTTTGAGCTTTCTACTGTGAATGTAAATAATCCATCCCACCTGGTACATGACGCAAGATCAATTTGTTAGTTAAACACAGTCAGGAGATCACGGTTTGGAGTATTAAAAGACATTTCCATTCCTGCTTGGTACCTGCTTTTGCATTACAGAACAAGATAAATAGTCAATGATGTAGATACACTGTGTATTCACATCAAAACCAACCAAGTGGAAAATGGGCCATTCTTCCACACACTTGGTAACAATATATAATCAGTATTTAGATCTTTAATATCTGAGGAAATTTAAATACAGAATCCTCTAATACCAATTATTAGCTTTTAGCCTGGCCAGTATCTCAACTACCTCCCCTTCCATTAAGACTGTAGACGACAATTTTTCTTTGGTAAAGACAAATATAAAGTAATTATTTAGCATTTCAATCCTGTCCTCTGATTCCATGTATTGATCTTGTTTTTGGTCCCTCATCAGCCCCTCCTACCTTTTGCACCCCTCTTCTAGTTATATGCCTACAAATTAGTTTTAGATTTCCTTTCAAGTGAGCTGCTAATCTCTTCTTGTACTCCTTCTTTGCTTCTCTCATTATGTGACGACATCCTCTATTTGTACATAATTTTTGTACTGAGCAAGCCAGCAATCTGTGATGAATAAACTGCCTGGAACAGACAATTCCGAGAGTTGCTAGATGAAACAGTCAATTCTGCCAAGCAACAAGGTTACGGCCAATTGCAAAGTTTTCAATAAATTCTCAGAATAGATTAGGAGTGACTAAAGAGTTCAAAGTTATGGACAGTTTAAGTATGTTCCAGAGAAAGCCACATGCAGATTCCATATTAGAATCCCTATAGTGTAGGAGCAGGCCATTCAGCCCATAAGGTCCTTGCAAGCATCCCACCTAGACCTATACCTGTAATCCTGCATTTCCCATGCCTAACCCACCCAGCCTGTACATCTTTGAACTGTGGGAGAAAACCAGAGCACCTAGAGGAAACCCATACAGACATGGGGAGAATGTGTAAACTCCACACAGACAGTCACCTGAGGGTGGAATTGAACCCAGGTCCCTGGTGCTGTGAGGCAGCAGTGCTAACCACTGAGCCACCCAGCCACCAAGCCACCCTAAATGATAGGATAGCCATTGAAAGGGATTTTCAAGGCTGGACCAGCAGAAGTGAAGCTTTGCAATTCCTTCTGAGATTTAGTGAGGATCTGGGGGGAATTGCTGAGAAATCCATGGGATCTGTCTGGATTGCATTTTTTATTTGATGTGCAGCATGGGATGTTTGATGACAATCAGTTACCCATATTTAGCATGTTAATTCTCAGTGTTTGAGTAGAAGTTGCACATACGTTGGGGTTTGTGTTATTGTTCTAATGTTGTATAATAACGTTTATTGTTTCTTCAATACTGTAGAATCTTGTGCCTTCATTTCTGACTAAGTCCATTGGTTGTCATACTTTGTCTACTTAAAAAATAAAAGCTCCTAGTCTTTATCACAATTGTAAGATAAATTTGATGCCTGGCTACAGGATTGTAACAATTTCCTATTTCACTTCGCCTCTGAACTTGCAACTCAATTCTCAGTTTAATTTTCATCCTAACATTTGTCACACACAGCCATTGTCTGCTTCACCCTCATTTCTGATGTTTTGGAGGAATAAGGGAACCTTACCTGGTTGTTATCAGGGTCACTGGGAGGAGTTTGCAGCAATTCACTAGCTGTTTCCTGAGCTATCCCTTGAGGCTGGTCAGTTATGCATAGCTTGTCAACTGCAGAAAGGAAGAGGTCAGTTTTGAGTGCATTGCAACATTGCTAAAGACACACAAATACTAGTGTGAAGCCCAGCACCTATCTCAATCTTGGCCGTATTGCCAAGACGTAGGGTGAGGGGAAATCCAGGATGTTTTGGGATCAGCCTCATTTCAGCCTCCCATGAGGCAATGCTCTCCCTGTGCCATAGTCCCACAGGCCTGGGCAGCTGATGCTCGAGGCTTCAGAAAATCTACAGCAGACGGAAATCTGACACACTCACTCAACAGATCCATGTGAACATTGTATACACTCCCCGCAGTCCGAATATAACACCCTCAATCACCCGACAGTCTGAATACAAAACCGCACCTCACAAAGTCTGAATAGAACCTCCTTATTTACCAACAGGAATACCAACCACTTGAATGTAAAATCTCTCATTTGCACATAAAGAACCTGATAAAAACCCTTCCAAAAGTCTCAAGATAAAACCCCCACCTTCCTAAGAGTCCGATGCGAACAGCCAAATCCCTCATCTCACAAACTGAATATAATTCACTCACTCAGAATCACAGAGGATTGATGTGGTTCAGGAGGAGGCCATTCGGCCCAGTGTCCCTGCACTGGTTCTATCCCCTAGTGCCAATCTCCTGCCTTTTCCCCATATCCCTGCTCACCATTTCTATCCAAATAACCATCCAATGTCTCCCCTGTATTAAACCTGCCTCCATTACATTTTCAGGCAGTACATTCTATACCCTAACTACTTGCTGGGTGAAAAAAAAATTCTCACAAGACTAACAGCTTGATGTTGTAACTCTCGTTCCCCAACAATCTGGTTATTAAGCAAACCCGTCTCTCTGAGCCCATGGGCTGGAGTTGGATTGATATGGGGAGGGGACAGGCGTGGGCGCAGTTGGGTAGTGTCTGAAACCTGGCACCCAGACGAACTCCACACCCTGCCTCTGCGCCTGAACTGCATTGCTCTGGCAACACCACTTTTAAATGTAAATAGGCCAACGAGGTGTGTGCCCAAGTGGGGGCCTGACTTGTCTCTGTGCCACGGGGCAAAGACTGGCAGTGGATGTGTTGGAAGAAAGTCACTGCATTGTCACAGAGAGCAGGCAGCTCTTGAATGGGTAAAGATGGCTGAAAGTTTGACTTGGGTCTTGCTGACCCTAACATTTCACTGAAATAAACAGATCCCTTTTTACCCACGCTGACCAATAGCTGTACACTACCATGTTTGACTTCATCCAGAAGAGAAGATTGAAAATGTTCCAAACAAGCTGCTCAACAATATCTGTACGGGGCCTATAACTCACTCAGAGATAGTAAGGACTGCCGATGCTGGAGTCAAAGATAACACCAGTGTGGGAGGGCCCAGACACAAAACGTCAGCTTTCCTGCTCCTCTGATGCTGCCTGGCCAGCTGTGTTCCTCGAGCTCCACACTGTGTTATCCCTGTACAGGGCCTTCCTCCTTTCTCCCACCCCATTGCTGCTGTGTTGAAAATTTCAGACTGTCTCAGAAGTGGCAGAATCCAACTGAAATAATTGCACAGAGGCCGGTATCGTGTCACCAAGTTACCCTTTACTTACATCTGCACTGTTGAGGTTGGTTGGCTCGCCGAGCTGGTTTGTTGTTCCGCAGACGTTTCGTTACCGTGCTTGGTAACATCCTCAGTGCAGCCTCTGATGAAGCGTCGGTTTGTTTTCCCACCTGGCTTTTAAACTCTGAGGTCCGTTGCGATGGATTGCCTCACTTCTGGGTTTCCTCCGTAGTGGAATGTATATGGGGTCAATGTGTTTATTAATAGCCTGCTTCGTGGAGTGCCATGCTTCCAGGAATTCTCGTGCTTGTCTCTGCCTAGCCTGTCCCAGAATCTTGGTGTTGTCCCAGTCGAAGTCGTGTTCTCCTTGTCCATGTGGATTGAGATGAGTGAGTATTGGTCGTGTCTTTTTGTAGCCAGTTGGTGTTCATGTACTCTTGTTGTAAGTTTCCTTCCTGTTTGTCCGATGTATAGTGTTTCTCACAGTCTCTGCAGGGGATATTGTAGATGACATTGGTCCTGTCCATTGCGGGGAGTGGGTCTTTAGTTCGGGTGAGCACTTGTCGTAGGGTTGATGTGGGTTTGTGTGCCACTCTGATGCCCAGCAGTCATAGAAGTCTTGTGGTGAGTTCTGACGTGTTCCTGATGTAGGGTAGTGTGATGAGTGTGTCGGGGCGTGTAGAATCTTTCGGATGCTGTTCCTGTAGGCATCTCCTGACTCAGTTCTTTGGATATCCATTATCCTTAAACACTTGGAAGAGGTATTCCTCCTCCTCTTGGCGTAGTTCCACGTTGCTGAAGTATGTTGTTGCCCTTTTAAATAGTGTTTGCACGCAGCTTCGTTTGTGTGTGTTGGGATGGTTATGGTTACTACTTTTCGGTGTTCAAGTGAGGCAATCCATCGCAACGAACCCCAGAGTTTAAAAGCCAGGTGGGAAAACACACCGACGCTTCATCAGAGGCTGCACTGAGGATGTTACCAAGCACGGTAACGAAACGTCTGCGGAGCAACAAACCAGCTCGGCGAGCCAACCACCCACAAACCGAGCTACAGATCTACTCCAAAACATCTGCACAGTACATGGGCCCTGACCAGACAGCTCAAAGCCAGTCCCTAGAATGAAGCGACATTCTGGATCCCCTGTTATCCTATTTTTCCCTAATCAACCTGTTCAAAGATGTTATTACACATCTCTGGAGCAGATTAGACTTGAACCCAGACCTCTTGGGTCCAAGGACAGGGACATTACCACTGCATCACAAGAGCAGGGACACTACCACTGCATCACAAGAGGGCGTCTTTTATCAAATTTACAATTGGAAGCCTGCAAGCTGAACCAGAATGGGGATTGAACCCATGTCCTTGGCGTCATTAGCAGAGCGCTGTAACCAACTGAGATAAGTGACCTTCACAAATCTGCTGTTTTTATCTGTCAACCAGGGCTCCCTGATTGGGCCAGGTTAACAGCCCCAAGCATGGATCTCGTATTCAATGAGATCCACCAGGTTCCAATCACGACACCCCTCAATAATCTGAGAGTAAAATCCTCACTCCCCCAACAGTTGTGAATATAAAACCTGTACAGCGCCCTGATCTGAATGTAACTTCCCCAACAGTGGAGTATCTTGCCCACTGCAGTGTTAATTTGTCATTTTTTTTAACATTTATATAACTTTTCCTGATACATTAGATTGAATATAAATCTCTCTTTTACTCAATATTTGGGATGGAAAGCTCTCACTTCCCCAAAAGACTGAGTATAAAACCACTGCACTCCCAACTGTTGGAACATAAAGTAATTAATTTAATTTATACCTGGTGGATTCTCCATTACTGACCCTGTTGTTGCATCTTCAGGAACAGCGTGGCTGAAAGGATTAAAAATACTCCTTTAAACTAAAATTGCACTGGAATATAAAGTGATGACAATGCCAGGTAATAGTGCATTCAGAATACTTGTTTGTCTTTTGACAACATGGCCTACTTGCTTGGTGGCAAATTGACTTGTCACATTTATCTAACAAGGGGATTTGTACCGCAGGCAACTGGTGCTGAGAGCTGGAGGTGCATTGACTGTCAATGGGTGCTTAATGTTTGAGTGCCCATAACTCCTCAGCTGCTTGCTGAGTGTCACACCTCCTCAAACCTCTTGCTGTCCCAGCCAATACAGTTCAAAGAACAAAGAACAAAGAGCAAAGAAAATTACAGCACAGGAACAGGCCCTTCAGCCCTCCAAGCCTGCGCCCATCCTCTATCTAAACCTGTCGCCTATTTTCCAAGGATCTGTATCCCTCTGCTCCCTGCCCATTCATGTATCTGTCTAGATACATCTTAAATGACGCTATCGTGCCCGCCTCTACATCTTCCTCTGGCAACGTGCTCCAGGCACCCACCACCCTCTGCGTAAAGAACTTTCCACGCATATCTCCCTTAAACTTTTCCCCTCTCACCTTGAAATCGTGACCCCTAGTAATTGAGTCCCCCACTCTGGGAAAAAGCTTCTTGCTATCCACCCTATCTATACCTCTCGTGATTTTGTAGACCTCAATCAGGTCCCCCCTCAACCTCCGTCTTTCTAAAAGTAAATAATCCTAATCTACTCAACCTTTCTTCATAGCTAGTGCCCTCCATACCAGGCAACATCCTGGTGAACCTCCTCTGCACCCTCTCCAAAGCATCCACATCCTTTTGGTAATGTGGCAACTAGAACTGTACGCAGTCTTCCAAATGTGGTCGAACCAAAGTCCTATACAACTGTAACATGACCTGCCAACTCTTGTACTCAATACCCCGTCCGATGAACGAAAGCATGCCGTATGCCTTCTTGACCACTCTATCGACCTGCGTTGCCACCTTCAGGGTACAATGGACCTGAACACCCAGATCTCTCTGCGCATCATTCTGTTCAACTTGTCTCTCTTTGTATCTGGAAGTACTGCTTTTCTCATTGTCAGGATACATCAATGCTTCTGGGTATGATCAAGGCTAGCATACAGAGGCAGGCAGGATGGGACAAATGGCCTTCTCCCAGGCTGGATCCTTCTATGATTCAACAATGTTACACTCTAGCTAACCATTAGGCCTGGGGCAAGCAGAGCCCTGGGAGTGAACTAGAGGGCAGCAGAAAGACACAAGGCATGGTTTTGGCCCTCGCCCTCACTTTTAGACGGGTGGACCCTTGTATTTGAGGCAGTTGGAGGAAGTCTGAGGAATGTTGAGGAAGTTTGGAAGTTCAGTGCTGCCTGGCTTCACCCCTGTGGCCTTTCCGAACCCTTACAGCGGTCAGCAGGCCGGAACAGAGCAGCTGGCAGACTGGGGGCCTGGTGCGGTGATGGTCAGTGGTCTGGGGCCTGATGTAGCCAGCCTGTCACAGATGGCGGTCAGGGGGTTGTCAGTGTGATTGGTGTTGGTCCGAGATCACACGTGGAAAACCCACAGCGTGGAGCAACTGCCGGCTACAGAAGGACTGTAACGTTTATCTTTAAACTTTATTCCTTTAGTTTCCTAATTTATATTATGAAGAACCGTAATGCAGAACTTATTTCCCTATTTCACTATTTTTGTACTTAGTACCTCAGATTTGTAACTAGGTACTTTGTACCTAAGATGGTGCCATGTGGGGTGATATTGTACACTTACACTATACTTTTGTACTTGACACAACAATAAAACCTAATTCTGATTCTAATTGTACATTTTGGGGTGCATGACTGTGTTTTGTGGGGCATTACTAGACCAGAGCACAGGACATCGAGATCATGGTAGTGAGTTGAACCAGCAAACTCAGGCACACTTTACCATAGTACTGCGCCCGAAGGTGAGGGACTAGTTCCCTCATTACACCAATAACTCGCATTTATACCGAGTCTTTACTGCTGTAATGTGCCATAAAGCTCTCTACAAGTAAAGTTACCAAACACAGTGTGACCCTGAGCCATGCAGATGTTAACATTGGTCAAAGAGCCAGATTTTAAACAACATCTTGAGTTGCTGATGTTGAGAGGGGGAAATCCAGATCTAGGGACCTGGCAGCTAAGGCATGGCCATTACTGAACAATGGAAGTTGAGGAATGCATTGATCTTGAAAGGTTACAGGGCAGAAGCGTCTTACAGAAATGTGGGTGGAAGCAGGCCTTGGTCTTAAAACACGGTGAGAATTTGAAAATTGAGGTTTGAGAGTCAACAGAGCTCGTGAGCAGGGGAGAGATGAATGAAAAGGTGTTAGCTCTGGAGTGGGCTTAGGGTTTTGATCAGATCCGAACAATACAACCATATAAAGCCAGAATTATAACCAAATTACCACACAGGAGAGGGAACTTATCCCAAGGAGAAAGAAACATCCTAAGGCAAAGACGAGGTAATCAGAGCTGATGAGGAGGTCAGGGACAGCATAAAAGCAAAAGAAGGTGGACAACATGATCAAAGACCCCTCCCACCCCAGTAATGCTTTCCTACAACCCCTTCCATCAAGCAGAAGGTACAGAAGATTGAACACACGCACCAACAGGTTCAAAACCAGCTCCTTCCCTGCTGTTATTAGAATGATGAATGGACCTCTCTAATTTAAATAATGTTGGAGGAACACAGCAGGACAGGCAGCTTTAGAGGAGCAGGAAAGTTGATGTTTTGGATCGGGACCCTTCTTCAGAAAAAGGGTCTGTTTCTCCAGCTCCACACTTTGTTGTCTCTGACTCCAGCATCTGCATCCTTGCTATCTTCAAATAATGTTGTCCTTGTTAACGTTGATCTTGCCTTGCGCACCTGCTGTGCAGTGTAACCTGTATGCCTCATTCTGTCTAAGCACCCTATGATCAGTATGTCCTTGCATATTAAGATCTGCCTGTACTGCTTGCAAACAAAGCTCTTCACTGTACTTAGGTACACGTGACTACAATAAATCAAATTAATGTTGTGAAGATTAGTGAGAAACCAGAGGATTGAACAGCCTTTAAAAACCAGCAGAGGATAATTGAAAAGGCAATGGAGGGTGGGGCGTGGGGGAGAAGATGAGTTATGAAGTTAAGCTAGCTAGTAATATAAAAGAAGATTGCAAGAGTTTTTTTTAGATATCTAAAAGGTGAGAGAGGGGCAAGAGTGGACATTGGGCAGCTGGGAAAGTGATGCTTAAGCAGTAGTAATGGGGAACAAAGAAATGGCAGAGGAATAGGTACTTTGAATCAGTTTTCACAGGGGAAGACACCAGCTGCATGACAGAGCTTCAGGAGAGTCAGGGGACAGAGCTGAGTGTGGTGGCTATCACCAAGAAGAAGGTGTTAGGGAAGCTGAAAGGTCTGAAGTTAGGTAAATCACCCGGACCGATGGACTATAGCCCAGAGTTCTGAATAAGATAGTTGAGATTGTAGAAGCATTGGTGGTGATCTTTCAGGAATCATTCTGTCAGGGAGGATTCCAAAGGACTGGAAAATGACCAATGTAACATCCTGTCAAAGAAGAGAGGGAAGCAGAAGACTGGAAACTATAGGCCAGTTAGCTTGGCCTTGGTCATTGGTGAGACTTTAGTGTCCATTATTAAGGATGTAATTGCAGAGTACTTGGAAGTGCATGATAAAATGGGGCTGAGACAGCACAGCTTCGTCAAGGGGAGGTCATGCCTGACAAATCTGTTACAATTCTTTGAGGAGGTAATGGGCAAGTTAGACAAAGAAAAGCCTTGTCAGAGGATTGGTTGACTGGCAGAAAGCAGAAAGTAGGGATAAAAGGGTCTTTTTCAGGGTGGTAGCTGGTGATTAATGGAGTTCCGCAGGGGTCAGTGTTGGGACTACAGCTATTTGCATTATACATTAACGACCTGGACAAAGGAACTGAGGGCGTTTTTACTAAGTTTGCAAATGACACAAAGATAGGTGGAGGGATAGGCTGTGTTGAGGAAGAATGCAGGTTGCAGAAGGACTTGGGCAGGCTGAGAGAATGGGCAATGAAGTGGCATATGGAAAACAATGTGGGAGAGTGTGAGGCTTTGGTAGGAAGAATAGAGGCTTGGCCTATTTTCTAAACGGGAAAACGGCTTTGGAAATGTGAAGCACAAAGGGACTTGGGAGTCCTAGCTCAGGATTGTCTTAAGGTTAACATGCAGGTCCACTGGTTATGAAGGTAAAAACAATATTAGCATTCATTTCAAGGGAGTTAGAAAAAAGGGGAGAAATGTACTGCTGAGGCTGTATAAGGCTCTGGTCAGACTGAATTTTCAATATTGCGAGCAGCTTTGGGCCCTGTATCTAAGGAAGGATGTGCTGGCATTGGAGGGGGTCCAGAGGAGATTTACAAGAATGATCCTGGGGATGAGGGGCTTGTCATAAGAGGAACAGTTGAGGACTCTGGGTCTGTACTCAATGAAGTTTAGAAGGCTGAGGGGAGATATAATTGAAACTTACAGAGTACTGAGAGGCTTGGATAGAGTGGGCACAGAGAAGAAGTTTCTATTAATTGGAGAGATTAGGACCTGAGGGCACAGCCTCAGAGTAAAGGGCTGACCCTTTAGAACTGAGATAAGGAGGAATTTCTTCAGCCAGAGGCAGGGAATCTGTGAAACTCATTGCTATTGGGGGCTCTTGAGGGTATTTATGACACAAATAGATAGGTTCTTGATTAATAAGGGCATCAAGGGTTATGGGAGAAGGCAGGAGAATGGAGTTGAGAAACATACCAGCCATGAATGAATGGCAGAGCAGATTCGATGGGCTGAATGGCCTAATTCTGCCCCTATGTCTTATGGTCTTCTGGTTCATTGTAACCGTGCTAGGTCTTTGAAAGGGCAGCCTGTCATCCCTGCTTTTGTCAGTAACTCCTCAAATACCTTTTAAAGGGAAATCGACTTCCACAATGTTTTGAACTCGAGAGGAATTGGGACAATTCTCTGAGTGAAATAAAACTGATGTTGAAACTTTGATTACTGACTCAGTCACAGCAGGAAATTGTTTTTTTTTCATGGTTTACTCTAATAAAGAATCCCACATCATTTTGGAAACCTCTATTAGCTCAGCTTTTAACCTTCTCATTCCAGAGTAACAGCCCAAACATTTTTGAACAACTGGCATAAGTGAGGTTCCTCATCCCCAGTAACATTCTGGTGAAACTCTACCACATTTTCAGTGGTCTTTACATCTTTACTGAAGAGCCAGGACCAGAAGGTTTCACTGCCATCCAGCCGAATCATGATACAGATTCATAATCTGTGAGTTTAATCTCTTGACCTCTTCACTCTTCTTCACTTTCTCAGTATTCTTGAGAAAGGAATGAGTGTCACCATCTGGGCCAGCATTTATTGCCTGTTGCTAGTTGCCCTTGAGAAAGTGGTACTGAGCTGCCTTATTGAACCACTGCAGTCCATGGATGTCATGCCATTAGGAAAGGACTTCCAGGATTTTGGGCAGCTTGTGAGCTGAAGTGAATTGAAACTCCAAAATCTCTTTCTCTAACTCAAATTAGGGTTTTTTCTTCCCTGAGGACTGCAGGTGCTGAGTAATTGTTCCAACGAAATTTCAATTTCTCAGAAAATTCTCAGCGTGTCCGCTGCACCGGGATATCCATATGGTTTCAAAATGCAACTCCCATACATTACTTCAACATTCATAGAACATAGAACATAGAACATTACAGCGCAGTACAGGCCCTTCGGCCCTCGATGTTGTGCCGACCTGTGAAACCAATCTGAAGCCCATCTAACCTAAACTATTCCATTATCATCCATGTGTTTATCCAATGACCATTTAAATGCCCTTAAAGTGGGCGAGTCTACTATTTTTGCAGGCAGGGCATTCCACGCCCTTACTACTCTCTGAGTAAAGAACCTACCTCTGACATCTGTCCTATATCTATCACCCCTCAATTTAAGCTATGTCCCCTCGTGCTAACCATCACCATCCGAGGAAAGCTTCTTATTGGCAAATCCAGGATGATGTGATTTCTTGGATTTTGCTTTGTGGTGCTAATGGTCATTCATGAATTTCACTTGTGAATTTTGTGAATTTCACATCAAGTGTATTCATTAAATCCTCACAATGTGAAAAGCTTGCCAATGACTTCTTTCCTTAAAAAATGGTATTCTTTAACTCAGTCTGTATGGTACATTAAAGTCACTATATAAATGCCCTTTGTTTTGGTCATTCAGCCTGGCTGGGGTGTCATAAAAAAAACTGTTTTCGTTAGAGTAGCAAGCCCATTCATTAGCTCCTCATCTATGGACACAATCCCTCAAAATAGAACATAGAACATAGAAACATAGAACAGTACAGCACAGTACAGGGCCTTCGGCCCACGACGTTGTGCCGAACTTTTACCCTAAACCTAAGGTCTATCTAACCTCCACGCCTACCTTATACTATCATCCATATGCCTATCTAATAGCCGCTAAATGCCCCTAATGAGGCCGACTCCACTACCCTCTCCGGCAATGCATTCCACACCCCGACCACTCTCTGAGTAAAGAACCTACCTCTGACATCTCCCCTATATCTACCTCAAATAATATTACTGATGAATTAGAACGGCCGAGGGCCAAATTGGAAGGAGACATGGAGCCCATTTCTTCCATAAATAAAAAAGTTCTGGATCTGAAATGTTAACCCTGTTTCTCTCTCCACAGACGCTGCCAGATTTGCTGAGTTTCTTCAGCAATTTGTGCTTTTGTTTCAGATTTCAAGTGCCTGTAGTACCTCTTTCATTTAACCCAGTTCTTCTCGATAGACAATGCTAAAAATTGTCAACCCTCTTGTCCCCTCTCCTTAAATCATATCACATAGAAAGAGGCCATTCAGTGCATCAGGCCTGTGTTAGCTCTTTTGACTAGGTATCCAATTACTTTGTTAAGCTTAGTTGGCTGGTTAGCTGCTTTGCAACACTTAAAGATTGCAACAGCATGGGTCCAATTCCCACACAGGCTGAGATCATTGTGAAAGACTCTCCTTCTCTACCTCTGCCCTTGCCTGACGTGTGGTGACCCTCAGTCATCTGTCTCTAATGAGAGAGCACCCCCATGCTCTGTGAAGGCTCTGGTGACTTTAAATTTTACATTTAGTTCTATTTATTGGAGTCGTGGAATCATACAATTGTTAGAGTGCGGGAGGCCATTTTGCCTACAATGTCTGTGCCATCTCTCTGACTAGCCTCACTTTAGCCCCATTCATGATCGACTTTATCATTAAAGTAACATTTGCACCACACAAGTGTCAGCCAAACATTATCTTCAACAAGAAAGGATCAAACTCTCTCCTTGACATTCAACAGTGTTAGGATCAGTGAATACTCCCCTATCAACATCCTTTGGGGTGACCATTAACCAGAAATTGAACAGAACTTGCCATATAAAGACCATGGTTACAAGAGCAGGTCAGAGGCTAGGAATACTGTGGCAAGTAACTCACCTCCTGACTCCCCAAAGCCTGTCCACCACCAAGAGGTCACAACTCTTTGTGCGAGAGAAATTGTGTCTCATAAGCATAGAATTCTAGTCTCAGAATCCCTACAGTGTGGAAACAGGCCCTTCGGCCCAACAAGTCCACACCGACCCTCAGAGCATCCCACCCAGATCCATCTCCCACCTAATCTACACATCCCTGAACACTACGGGCAACTTAGCATGGCCAATCCATCTAGCCTGCACATCTTTGGACTGTGGGAGGAAACCGGAGCAAACCCATGCAGACACGGGGAGAATGTGCAAACTCCACACAGACAGTCACCCGATGCTGGAATCGAACGCGGGTCCCTGGCTCTGTGAGGCAGCAGCGCTAACCGCTAAGCCACCATGCCGCCCAGCTTTGAGTTTTTTGAGGGCGTAACCACAAAGATTGATGAGGGCAGAGGTGTGGACTTTGTTTACATGGACTTTAGTGAAGCCTCTGCCAAGGTTCTGCATGATTAGGAAAGTTAGATCATGTGGAATTCAGGGTGAGCTTGCCAATTGGATACAAAATTGGCTTAATGGTGGAAGACATTGGGTGATGGAGGAGGGTTGTTTGTTGAACAGAGACCTTTCACCAGTGGTGTTCTGTTGGGATTGGTGCACCTGACAAAGGGGCTACGCTCCGAAAGTTTGTTTTCAAATGAACCTATTGGACTATAACCTGGTGTCATGTGACTTCTGACTATATAAACAATTTGGATGAGGATTTAGGAGGCATGGTTAGTAAGCTTGCAGATGACACCAAACTTGATGGTATAGTGGACAGTGAAGAAGATTACATAAGATCACAAAAGGATCTGGATTAAATGGGCCAATGAGCTGATTAGGGGTGGATGAAGCTCAATTTGGATAAATGAAAACTATTGCATTTTGGTAAGATGAACAAGGGCAGGACTTATTCAGTTAATGGTAGGGCCCTAGGTAGTGTTATAGAACAGAAAGACCCAGGGATTCTGGTACAGAGTTTGTTGAAAGTTGCATTGCAAGTAGGCAGCGTGATTTTTCTTTCTTTATTCATTCACAGGATGAGGGTGTTGCTGACTAGGCAGCATTTATTGCCCATCCCTAATTACCCAGAGGGCAGTTCAGAGTCAATCACATTGCTGTGGGTCTGGAGTCACATGTAGACCAGACCAGATCAGGATGGCAGTTTCCTCCCCTAAAGGGCATTAGTGAACCAGATGGGATTTTCCCCCCACCAATTGGCAATGGATTCATGGCCATCATTAGATTATTAATTCCAATGTTTATTGAATTCAAATTCCACCATCTGCCATCTGCCATGGCAGGATTAGATCTCAGGTCCCCAGAACATTATCTGGGTCTCTGGATTAACAGTCCAGCGATAATACCACTAGGTTATCACCTCCCCTTAAGAAGACATTTAGCACACTTGCCTTTATTCATCAGTATTGGAGTTGGGGGGCATCATGTTATGGCTGTACAAGACATTGGGAAAACCACATTTGGATTACTGTGTATGGTTCTGGTCGCCCTACTAAAGGAAAGATGAGATCCTTACATTTGCCTTTAAATAAGATGAATGTTAGGGTTTAAGCTATCTCCTTGATATATTTGCAGGGGCTTTGGTCTGGTCCATAACAACAGACAATGATTAACATTTTAAAAATGCAAAATAATGCATTAACAATGCAAAATACAAAGATACATCCATTAATGAGGAAAACATCAATTAGGATTATGTTCCCACCACAGCTAAAAAATATAAGAATCGTAATTAATCAACAGGGAAAATGTATAAAGTTGTCAAAACAAAATGTAAGTCTGAGGATGGGGAGCATTTTAGAATTCTGCAAAGAAGGACGAGAAAAAGATGAAGAAAGGGAAAACAAAGTATGATAATAAATTACCCAGAAACATATAGACTATAAAAGCTTATCTAGATATATTGAAAGGAAAATGTTAGCACAAAAGAAATAAGAGTCCATTACGAGCAGAGACAGGTGAATTTATAATGGGGAATAAGGAAATGGGAGAAAAACTAATAAATATTTTATGTCTGTCATCAGGGAAGACTAAAAAGCTCCTGAGAATAATGGAGTATCATTAGTCTACTGTCAATGAGAAATTGCAACATATTAATATTCATAAAAAAGTAGTATTAATGAGACTTAAAGGAGATAATTCCCCTGGAACTTGTGATTTATATCCCAGAGTGTTGGAAGAGGTACCTGTAGAGACAGTTGACCCATTGGTGGTTAATATACAAAAATTCGATCGACTCTGGAATGGTTTCTGCAGATTTGATGGTTACAAATGTAACCCCACTATTTCAGAAAGCAGGGATAAAGAAAAGAGGGAGCTGTAGAGCTGCTAGCCTAACAACAGGTAAAGGGAAAATGCTTCAATCTATTATAAAGGGTAACAGGACATCAGAGAATAATGGTAGATTGGGTAATATCAACGTAAATTTGTGAAAGAGAAATTGTACAGCTTTTTTTAAAGCACAGAAAGAGGTCCTATGGCCAATCGTGTCTGTGCTAGTCATCAGACAGCCATCTATTCTCATCCTATTTTCCAGCTCTTGGCCTGTAGCCTTGTAAGTTCCTGCATTTCAAACACTCATCTAAATTGTTACTAAATGTCTTGAGGGTTCTGACCCGTACCACCCTTTTAAACAGTGAGTTCTAGCCCAACACTGCCCTTTGGATGAATTTTTTTGTTGTCAGAGCTCACAACTTTTGCAGTATCCAACATCTCCAACTGTTTCTTGATATCACGTGGAGTGAATCAAATTGGCTGAAGACTGGTATCTGTAATGCTGGGGACCACTGGAGGAGGCCGAGATGGATCATCCACTCGGCACTTCTGGCTGAAGATCGCTGTGAATGCTTCTGCCTTATCTTTTGCACTGATGTGCTGGGCTCTTCCATCATTGAGGATGGGGATGTTTGTGGAGCCTCCTCCTCCAATGAGTTGTTTAATTGTCCACCACCATTCACGACTGGATGTGGCAGGACTGCACAGCTTAGATCTGATCCGTTGGTTGTGGGATCACTTAGCTCTGTCTATCACTTGCTGCTTTCGCTGTTTGGCGGCTTGGTGGCTTCACCAGGTTGACACCTCATCTTCAGGTATGCCTGGTGCTGCTCCTGGCATGCCCTCCTGCACTCTCCATTGAACCAGGGTTGATCCCCTGGTTTGATGGTAATGGTTGAGTGGGGGATATGCCGGGCCATGAGGTTACAGATTGTGCTGGAGTACAATTTTGCTGCTGTTGATGGCCCACAGTGCATCATGGATGCCCAGTCTTGAGTTGCTAGATCTGTGCAAAGTCTGTCCCATTTAGCACAGTGATAGTGCCACACAACACGATGGAGGTTGTTCTCAATGTGAAGGTGGGACTTCGTCTCCACAAGGACCCTGCGATGGTCACTCTTACCGATACTGTCATGGACAGGTGTAACTGCACCTGGCAGATTGGTAAGGATGAGGCCAAGTATGTTTTTCCCTCTTGTTGGTTCCCTCACCATCTGCTGCAGACCCCAGTCTAGCAGCTCTGTCCTTTAGGACCCGAACAGCTCGATCAGTATTACTGCTGCCGAGCCACCCCTGGTGGTGAACATTGAAATCCCCCACTCAGAGTACATTGTGTGCCCTGGCCACCCTCAGCGCTTCCTCCAAATGTTATTCAACATGGAGGAATACTGATTCATCAGCTGAGGGAGGGCGGTATGTGGTAATCAGCAGGAGGTTTCCTTGCCCGTGTTTAACCTGAAGCCATGAGACTTCATGGGGTCCAGAGTCAATGTTGAGGACTCCCAGAGCAACTCCCTCCCGACTGTATCCCACTGTGCCGCCCCCTCTGCTGGGTCTGTCCTTCCGGTGGGACGGACATATCCAGGAATGGTGATGGTGGTGTCTGGGATATTGTCTGTAAGGTATGGTTCTGAGAGTATGACTGTGTCAGGCTGTTTCTTGACTAGTCTGTGAGACAGCTCTCCCAGTTTTGGCTCTAACCCCCAGATGTTAGTGAGGGGGGCTTTGCAGGGTCGACAGGGCTGTTTCTACCGTTGTCTTTTCTGATGCCTAGGTCGATGCCAGGTGATCCATCCAGTTTCATTTTTTTGAGAGTTTATACCGTTTGGTACAACTGAATGGCTTGATAGGCCATTTCAGAGGGCAATTAAGAGTCAATCACATTGCTGTGGGTCTGGAGTCACATGTAGGCCTGACTAGGTGAGGGTGGCAGATTTCATTACTTGAAGGACATTAGTGAAAAAGACGGGTTTTCTGACAATCGGCAATGATTTCATGGTGATAAGTAGATACTTAATTCCAGACATCTTTAAAAATTTAATTCAAATTCCACCATCTGCCATGGCAGGATTTGAACCCTGGTCCCCAGAATGTTGGCTGGGTTTCCGGATTAATAGTCTAGCAATAGCACCACTCAGCCACCACCTCAGGTTCACAACTGTCTGAGTGATGAAATTCTTCCTCATCTCAGTCCTGAATGGTTTACCCCTTATTCTTAGACCCCTAGGTCTGGACATCCCCAACATCAGGAACATTCTCCCCACATCTAAACTATTCAGTCCCATCAGGATCCCACCCCGCCCCGACCAATCTTAGAAATTCCTGCGAGTACAAGCCCAGTCGAGCCAGCCTTTCTTCATATGCCATGCCTGCCATCCCGGGAATCAGTCTGGTGATCCTTCACCGGTCTCCCTCAGTAACAAGAATGTCCTTCCTCAGACTAGGAGTTTACTTGGTGGGAAGTAGAGCTCAGATGGACATTGTGCACTGACATTATTGAATAGTTACTGTTCCAACCAGCTCGATGTTGTAGTCCTGTTCCTACCTTCTGCTTTACCCACCCAATCTCACCATGGCAGATGGTGGAATTTGAATTCAATAAAATATCTGGAATTAAGAATCTAATGGTGACCATGAATCCATTGTCAATAGTTGGACAAACTCATCTGATTCACTAATGTCCTTTAGGGAAAGAAACTCCCTTCCTTACCTATAGTGGCCTACATGTAATTCCAGACAGCAATGTGGTTGACTCTTAACTGCCCTCTGGGCAATTAGGGATAGACAATAAATGCTGCCTAGCCAGCGATGCCCTCATCCTGTTATTGAATAAAAAAAAACTCGGATGGCTGACAGCTTAAGATCTCACCAGTTCCTTTAAAAGCTACAACTAATGTCGAACAGAATGAGCTGTTTAGAGGGGGAATCGGATTAATAATTGGGATAATTCTAGACTGAGACAAGAAATGAAAGCTCCTTACTGTCTACCTGGAATTCTCCTGGGAAGAACATTCCTTTTTGGACAAACCATCAGTTGCCAAGGCTTTTGAATTTGACCTGCTCATTGGTAACTCCACACTAGAGAACACATTGTCGATGTTGGTGCTCCCTAAAAGAAATAAAGAACAATTTTCATTTTAATACAGGAGATGCAGCAACCAGTTTGACCACAGAGCTATTTAAGGACAGTCGCTGGGTTGAGGAGGTTCTTTTCTGGAGCATTTTTTTTTTAGTTTATTCACAGAATGAGGGC
>NC_063339.1:4496113-4510285 GCF_021869965.1 Rhincodon typus
GTGTGTGTGTGAGTGCATGTGTGAGTGCGTGTGTGTGTGTATGTGTGTGAGCATGTGTGAGTGTGTGTGTTTGTGTGTCTGTGTATGTATATGTGTGTGTGTGAGCATGTGTGTGTGCGTGTGTATATATGTGTGTGTGTATATGTGTGCGTGTGCGTGTGTATATGTATGTGTGTGTCTGTGTGTGTATGTGTGCGCATGTGTGTGTGTGAGTGCACGTGTGTGTGTGTGCGTGTGTGTGTGTGTGAGTGCATGTGTGTGTGAGTGTGCATGCGTGTGCGTGTGTGTGTGTGTGTCTGCGTGTGTGAGTGCATGTGTGTGTGTCCGTGTGAGTGCGTGTGTGTGTGCATGTGTGAGTGCTTGTGTGCGTGAGTGCATGTGCGTGTGAGTGTGTGTGTGTGAGTGTGTGTGTGTGGTGTGTGTGTGAGTGTGTGTGCGTCTGTATGTGTGTGTGTGTGAGTGTGTGTGTGTGGTGCATGTGTGAGCATGTGTGAGTTTGTGTGTGAGTGTGTGAGTATGTGTGTGTGTATTTGTGTGTGTGTGTGAGTGTGAGTGCATGTGTATGCATGTGTGTGCATGAGTGTGTGTGTGTGAGTGTGTGTGTACATGAGTGAGTGTGTGTGTGTGAGTGTGTGTGTACATGAGTGAGTGTGTGTGTGTGTGAGTGTGTGTGTATGTGTGAGTGTGTGTGTGTGAGTGTGTGTGTGTGAGAGTGTGTGTGTGAGTGCGTGTGTGTGTGTGTATGTGTGTGTGTGCATGAGCATGTGTGAGTGTGTGTGTCTGTGTGAGTATATGTGTGTGTGTGAGCGTGTGTGAGTGTGTGTGTGCGTGTGTATATGTGTGTGTGTTTCTGGGTGTGTATATGTGTGTGTGTGCGTGTGTGTGAGTGCACGTGTGTGTGTGTGCATGTGTGTGCGTGTGTGTGTGTGAGTGTATGTGCGTGTGTGTGTGTCTGCATGTGTGAGTGCATGTGTGCATGTCTGTGTGTGTGTGTGAGTGTGTATGTGTGTGCATGTGTGTGTGTGTGAATGCAGGTGTGTGTGTGCGTGTGTCCGTGTGAGTGTGTGTGTGTGTGCATGTGTGAGTGTGTGTGCGTGTGTGAGTGCATGTGTGTGTGAGTGTGTGTGTGTGAGTGTGTGTGTGTGTGCATGTGTATGTGTGTGTGTGTGCGTGTGTGTGGTACACGTGTGTGAGTTTGTGTGTGAACATGTGTGTGTGTATTTGTGTGTGTGTGTGAGTGTGTGTGAGTGCATGAGTGAGTGTGTGTGAGTGCATGAGTAAGTGTGAGTGCATGAGTGAGTGTGTGTGTGAATGTATGTGAATGTGTGTCTGTGTGTGAGTGTGTGAGTGTGTGTGTGTGAGAGTGTGTGAGTGCATGAGTGAGTGTGTGTGTTTGTGAGTGTGTGTGAGTGCATGAGTGAGTGCGTGTGAGTGCGAGTGAGTGTGTGTGTGTGTGAATGTGTGTCTGTGTGTGAGTGTGTGCGTGTGTGTGTATGTGTGTGTGAGTCTCGCAAACCTCGCAATCATCTCGTACACCAACTCTACAGCAAGTGCTGTAACCTTGAAATCGAGATACAGTCCATATTCTCGGCTTGTGCTCAGTATAAAGCAGAGCAGCTACAAGACGCTGCCAAGCAGACGAGGCAACAGAACTACACCACCTACACCCACACCAAGGACAAGAAACTGGAGAAACTTGGCATCACCCCCGCCAGTAGCCGAGCGTCCCCTGGTACTACGGCCGAAAACGGTATCACCGCGAGGAACTCCATCATCAACTTGTCTGACCACACCCTTCAACCGAATGAGATTAAAGTTCTCAGCCAAGGGCTCAATTTCTGTCCCACCATGAAAACAGACCCCAGTGGTCTCACGACAGACACAGAGGGATTCATCAGACGAATGAGACTCCGGGACTTCTTCCAAGATGTCAGCAGCGAACCCAATGAGACAATCAACGAAGCGGATCCATTGACAGAGAGATCCGTGGTGGAGCGGGTAAAAGAAGGGGTCCAATTGGACCCCTCCGGCGGGCCTTTGCCCTTGGCTCGAAATGTTTGTTCAAGCGACAGGAGATACATTAATGGCAGATTCATCAGCTGCAATTACAAGGTACCGCAAAATGTCACCCAGGCACAACGCAACACCATCCGTGCTCTCAAGACCAATCACAACATTGTCATCAAACCAGCAGGCAAAGGAGGAGCCATCATCACACAGAACAGAACAGAGCACTGTAAGGAAGTGTACCGACAGCTGAGCAACCAGGAACACTACAGACAACTACCAGTCAATCCGACCAAAGAACACACCCATCAACTCAACAGACAGATCAAAACATTTGATCCAGTCCTTCAGAGTACCTTATGCACTCTCATCCCACGTACTTCTCGTGTAGGAGACATCTGCTGCCTTCCAAAGATACACAAAGCCAACATACCTGGACGTCCCATTGTATCAGGCAATGGGACCCTTTCGTCGCGACACTACAGATTTCTTACAGAAACTCAGCACCCATGGATCAGTAGAACCAGGAACATTCCTCGTCACAATGGATGTTTTGGCCACGCTACACCAGTAACCCCCACGACCACAGCATCACTGCAACAGCCTCAGTACTCAATACCACCAACTGCCAATTTCCAGACACCATCCTACATCTCATCCGCTTCATCCTCAACCACAATGTCTTCACCTTTGACAACCAGTTCTTCATCCAGACACATGGAACAGCCATGGGGGCCAGATTTGCTCCCCAATATGCCAACATTTTCATGCACAAGTTCGAACAAGATCTGTTTGCTGCACAGAACCTCCGACCAATGCTGTACACCAGATACATCGACGACATTTTCTTCCTTTGGACTCATGGCGAGGAATCACTGAAACGTCAACATAGCGATATCAACAAGTTCCATCCCACCATCAGACTTACCATGGATTACTCTTTAGAGTCAGTCTCATTCTTGGACACACCCATCTCCATCAGGGACAGACACCTCTGTACCTCACTCTACCACAAGCCCACGGGTAACCTCATGATGCTGCATTTCTCTAGCCTCCACCCTAAACAAATGAAAACAGCCATCCCCTATGGACAAGCCCTATGTGTACATAGAATCTGTTTGGATGAGGAGGAACGTGATGGACTCCTGAAGGTTTTTAAGGAAGCACTGATAAGAATGAAATACAATGCTCAACTCATCGATCGCCAGTTCCAACATGCCACAGCGAGAGACCATAATGACCTCCTCAGAAGGCAGACACACGATACGTCCAATAGGGTACCCTCTATCATCCAGTACTTCCCTGGAGTGGAGAGACTACGCCATGCTCTTCACAGCCTTCAACATGTCATCGATTCAGAGATTCATCTGTCACAGATTTTGGACACTACCATCACACGTGGGAACACCACCCACCACATACACGGCAGATACATATGTGACTCGGCCAATGCTGTCTACTTCATACGCTGCAGGCATGGTATATTGGTGAAAACATCCATGACAATGGATGAATGGACACCATGCAACAATGACCAGACAAGAACGTTCCCTCCCAGTGGGGAAACACTTCAGGGGTCAAGGACATTCAGCCTCGGATTTTCAGGTAAACATCCTCCAAGGCGGATTTCGGGATACACAACAACACACAGTCACCAAGCAGAGGCTGGTAGCCAGGTTCCACTCCCATGAGGCCGGCCTCAACCTGGATCTTGGGTTTATGTCGCATTACAGGTGACCTCACCACACTGTACACTCTCACACACGCTCACACACACACACACACACACTCACACACATACACACTCACACACATACACACACACACATACACACACACACACTCACACACACGCTCACACACACACTCACACACACACACACTCACATACACACACACACACGCTCACACACACACACACACACACTCACACACACGCTCACACACACACACACACTCACATACACACTCACATACACACACTCACATACACATGCACACACTCACACACACTCACATACACACACTCACACACACACACTCACTCTCACACACACACTCACACACACTCACTCACATACACTCACACACACTCACACTCACACAGACACACACACACACACACTCACATACACACACACTCTCACACACACACAAACACACACACACACACACACACACACACACACACATAAATCTATGGGATGAATTTGCATTTTAAGATTTGTAATCGCAGATACATTCTATTTTGTTCAAAAAGCACACGATTTGTAGACAGTCAATGTGGCATTTTACAAATTCCTACTTTAGAAATAAAACCAATCTGACTCCAAGTTGAAACACAGACAGATTCTAAACAAGGCCTCACACCTCAAATGCACTGTCTGACCTGAGATGTCACCCTGCTAGACTAATAAAACCTTTAGTTATCTCGGGGCAGTGACTTGAAAGAAATTCTGGGATTCGCATATTAATCAATTGAAACCTGCATCTCCTTTCTATTTGATTAAGGATTTAACAGCTGTCTTAGGTTTGTTCAATACATTCGCATCAGTTCTGTGACCCTTTTGCTTATAAATTCTGTGTGCGATGCTACCTCTCTCACTGACACGTGAAGAAAGAGCTAGGCTCTGAAAGCTTGTGTTTTCAAATAAACCTGTTGGACTATAACCTAGCTTCGTGTGATTTCTGACTTGGAGAGTTATCTGTGGGTGGTATAGCTTGTCTGTGACTGGTACCATTGTTCTTTTAGGTGAGAGAGGCCATAGAGTTGATATACCATCCAGGAATCCTGGCTGTGGTGTTGAAGCACACTGTGTAGTTATGATGTCATGGTGGTGGGAGAAATGAATATCTAAGGTGGCATGAAGTGCCAACTGCTTTGCCTTGGTTGGTATGGAGCTTCTTGAGTTCTTGTGGACTTCCACTCATCCAGGTAAATGGGCAATACTCCATCACCCTCCTGACATTGTCAAAACCTTTAATCCTTTAAAATCCTCTTTTGGGTCATCCCATCAATATTTTACTCCACTCTCACCTCCATTCAAGATACCAAATGGAAAAGACACGGTAGATAAAGATAAACCATTTCCACTGGTTGGGGATTCTAGAGCTAGGGGGACGTCTGAGAATTAGGGCCAGACCATTCAGGAGAGATGTTAGGAAGCACTTCTACGCACAGAGGGTGGTAGAGCTTTGGAGCTCTCTTCGACAAGTGACAGCGAATGCTGGATCACTTTCTGATTTTAAATCTGAGATAGATACATTTTTGTTAAGCAAGGGGTTTAAGAGATATGGGCTGAGGCAGGTCAGGCCACATATCAAACATGATCTCACCAGATGGTGGAACAGGCTCAAGGGGCTGAATGGCCTGCTCCTGTTCCAATGTCTCTCCTCTGCTCCTATTTTCATTACCTTTGCCTTTCGCTCTGAAGCACCTCCACCATCTGCTTCTCTGCCGCATAAAGCCAATGACTTTTGCAGCCCCCTTCAGTTCCAAAGCAGAGTCATGTCAGACTCAAAATATCAACTCTGTTTGTCTCTCCACAGATGCTGCCAGACCTCCTGAGTTTCTCCAGCACTTTCTGTTTTTATCGTTATCTGTTCTGATAACTATAACTTTTATTGTCATTCTTATATATCTAACCTCACAGAAATAGCAAAAGACAGATCTTTAAAAAGCTGGTGCATTGAATTTATTCTTTAGATGTAGGTATCTCTGGTGGGACCATCTTTTATTCTCCATCCTTGATCTGATAATAGTGAAGAATCAACCACATTACTCTGAGTTGGAAGTTACGTGTAAGCCAGCCCAGGTTAAGTGCAGCAGATTTCTGTCCTTGAAGGACTTCAATGAACAAGTCCTTCTTTTTTTCAATAATGATTGAGCCAGATTTTAATGTCACATTGGGATTTGAACCCATGTGTCCAGAGGGCTTGGAGTTACTAGTCCAAGGACAGGGATATTACAATGATGCCACTGCCTCCCCTGTGAAGCTCCCTGAACCACATCCCCAAGGCCAAATGAGCCAATTAGGATAGTCTGCAAGAAGGGTAATACAATAATTATGGGCGGCTTTCATTTACCTTTAGAGAGTTGTGGATTCATAGAGACGTACAGCATGGAAACAGAACCTTTGGCCCAACTCGTCCACGTCAACCAGATATCCTAAATTAATCTAGTCCCACTTGGCAGCATTTTGCCCATATCCCTCTGAATCCTTCCCATTCATACACTCATTCAGATGCCTTTTAAATGTTGTAATTGTACCAGCCTCCACCACTTCCTCTGGCAGCTCGTTCCATACACGCACCACCCTCTGGGTGAAAAAGTTGCCTCTTAGGTCCCTTTTGAATCTTTCCCCTCTCACCTTAAACCTATACCTTATAGTTTTGGACTCCCCTACCCAGGAGAAAAGACCTTGTCTATTTACCCTATCCATGCCCATCATGGTGTGAATAAACCTCTATAAGGTCACCTCTCAGCCTCTGACGCTCCAGGGAAAATAGCCCCAGCCTATTCAGCCTCTCCCTGTGGCTCAAACTCTCCAACCCTAGCAACATCCTTGTAAATCTTTTCTGACCCCTTCCAAGTTTCACAACATCTTTCCTAAAGCAGGGAGACCAGAAAGAGGAGGCAATGGCCTGGACTGTTAATCCAGAGATCCAGATAATGTTCTGGGGACCCGGGTTCGAATCCCACTGCAGCACAGTGGACTAGTAACTCCAAGCCGTCTGGGAACATGGGTTCAAATCCCAATGTGACATTAAAATCTGGTGGAATTTGAATTCAATAAATATCTGGAATTAACAATCTAATGATGACCATGAATCCATTGTCAATTGTCAGAAAAACCCATTTGGTTCACTAATGTCCTTTAGGGAAGGAAACTACCATCCTTACCTGGTCTGGCCTACATATGACTCCAGACCCACAGCAATATGATTGACTCTTAACTGCCCTCTGGGCAATTAGGGATGGGCAATAAATGCAGCCTGGCCAGCAACACCATCATCCCATGAATGAATGAATAAAGAAAATTACATGCAGTATTCCAGTAGTGGCGTAACCAATGCCTTGTACAGCTGCAACATGACCTCCCACATCCTGTACTCAATGCACTGACCAATAACGGCAAGCGCACCAAATGCTTTCTTCACCGCCCTGTCTACCTGTGACTCCACTTTCAAGGAATTATGAACGTGAATAAGTTTAAGGTGAGAAGGGAAACATTTAAGAGGGACCTAAGAGGTAACTTTTGAGGTGGTGTGTGTGTGGAATGAGCTGCCAGAGGAAGTGTTGGAGGCTGGTACAATTACAACATTTAAAAGGTCTGTTTGTGCAGCAACACTCCCAACTAAATTGGCTAAAAATAGTTTGGACGTTAAATTTTGTGCTGTCACCTCCCACAATGCCTTATAGGTACATTCTGTGACAGGCGGCCAATTAAAGGCCTGGCTTGCCATCCAATCAGGGAGAGTGGAAGAGCTCCCAATGAAATGCCCTCTAGCAGGTTCTGACCAGCAACCCCCTTGTCTGAGTTGAGAACTGTCAACCTGCAAATAGAGACAGGGCTCCGTCACAAAGTAATGATCGAGGTTGTAACAAGTACAATCCACGAGGAGGGTCCTGGATAGTTAGTGGATGATGAACAAGACGCTATGCAGCATGATTGCCTTCGTCAGCAGGGAAATCGAATATAAAAGTTGGCAAGTTATGTTACAGCTGTACAAAAACTTGAGTTAGGCCACATTTGGAATATTGCATGCAGTTCTGGTCATACACTACCAGAAAGACATCGTTGCTTTGGAAAAAGTGCAGGGAAGGTTTACCAGGATGTTGCTTGGTCTAGAGTGTTTTAGTTGTGAGGAAAGGTTGGATAAAGTCGGATTATTTTCACTGGAAACACAGAGCTTGAGGGACAACCTGATAGGGATCTATAAAATTAGGAGAGGCACTGATAGAGTGGATAGTCAAAGGCCTTTTCCCAGGATGGAAAGGTCAACTACAAGAGGGCACAGGTTCAAGGTGAGAGGGGGAAAGTTTAGGGGAGAAGTGTGGGGGAAGTTTTTCACACAGAGGGTTGTGGGTGCCTGGAATGTACTGCCAGCGGAGGTGGTGGAAACAGGCATGTTAGTAGTGATGTTGTTGACTTGCTCACCGAGCTGGCTTGTTTTTGTTCAGAGTTTTCGTCACCATTCTCGGTGACATCGTCAGTGGAGCCTCCGATGAAGCGATGTTATTCTACTTCGCTTAGAATTTATATTGTCCGGTCCGTTATGGTGAGTACTGTCATTTCTGGTTTTGTTCTGTATGCGTTTGTATATAGAATTAGACCTCATATACAAATCCATACATATCAAAACCGGAAATGACACTACTCACCATAACGGACCAGGCAGTATAAATTCCAAGAATAACATTGCTTCATTGGAGGCTCCACTGGTGATGTTACCTAGCATGGTGACGAAACGTCGGAATGAAAACAAGCCAGCTCAGCGAGCATTTCAACAACCTCACCCACAACCCGAGCTACAGATTTTTGCTACAACCTTAAAGGATGTTAATAATGTTTAAGGCATATCTTAATAGACACATAAACGGGAGGCAAACAGAAGGATAGACACCATGTATGAGCAGTAAGTAGCGGGTCTAAATGATGATTAGGCATCAGTGCAGGCTTGGTGAGCCAAAGGGCCTGTTTCTGCGCTGTATTAAATTATATCCAATTGTAAAATTATACAAATGGGAGCTCAGGTAAGAATGATGTAAAATCATTGCCTAAGAAGGCTGGTAATGCCAAGCTGGCAAGGGAGTGAATAATATCCCTCTGGAATAAATATTCTGATGCTTCAAAACATACTTTAAAAAGAACTGAACAATATATCACGATTAGAGGACCCTCAGCCTCTCTTTGGGCGAATGTTCTCGATGATCACAGAGTGCTGAGCCTGTGGAATTCTCTGCCACAGAAAATAACTAAGCCCAAAACATTGAACATTATCAAGAAGGAGTTCGATATAGTTCTTAGAGATAAAGGGTAGTGGGAAAAAGTGGGAACGGGGGGTGAGTTGGATGATCAGCCACGATCATATTGAATGGTGGAGCAGGCTTGATGGGCTGAATGGCCTACTCCTGCTCCTGTTTTCTATGTTTTACAAGATTGTCCTGAACTCGAGTCAGCAGTAAATTTTGTGAGTTATATTTTTATGTTTCAGTTTGTATTTTTAATAGCAGGTGGCACCTAAAGCTGAACATAGAACATAGACATAGAACATAGAACATTGAACATAGAACATAGAACAGGACAGCACAGTACAGGCCCTTTGGCCCACGATGTTGTGCCGAACTTTTACCCTAATCCTAAGGTCTATCTAAACTCCACCCCTACCTTATACTATCATCCATATGCCTATCTAATAGCCGCTTAAATGCTCCTAATGAGGCCGACTCTACTACCATCTCTGGCAGTGCATTCCACGCCCCTACCACTCTCTGAGTAAAGAACCTACCTCTGACATCTCCCCTATATCTACCTCCACTCACTTTAAAACCATGCCCCCTCATAATAGATACCTCCACCCTAGGAAAACGTCTCTGCCTGTCCACTCTATCTATACCTCTGATCATTTTGTACACCTCTATCAAGTCACGTCTCATCCTTCGTCGTTCTAAAGAGAAAAGCCCTAGCTCGCTCAACCCTTCCTCGTAAGACCTTCCCTCCATTTCAGGCAACATCCTGGTAAATCTCCTCTGCACCTTTTCCAATGCTTCCACATCTTTCCTATAATGAGGCAACCTGTAGTTTTATCATTATAATACACAATAACACTGATCCCACTGCATCAATCACCTTGTCAGATCCAGAGGTGTTGCAACTTTCCTTTGTGGTCCAGGGCTCCTCAATCTGCTGTTCTTGCACCTTGCTCTGGTCATCTGCTTGAAAACATCACCAATTTCAGTCACATGAAAAGATAAGAATAAAATTAACAGTAAGCCTGTCACACAAGGAGACAGCGATAGTAGGAACTGCCGATGCTGGAGAATCTGAGATAACAAGGTGTAGAGCTGGATGAACACAGCAGGCCAAGCAGCATCAGAGGAGCAGGAAAGCTGACGTTTCGGGTCTAGACCCTTCCTCAGACTAAAAAAAGGAGACTCAAGGAGACAGTGTTTATTTCGGGGCTCTACTCTACATTGTGTGTATCCAGTCTATATCTGTTGAATTTCCACAAACTAACTCCCTAAGCCTACACATGGGCAGGTGAGTCTCCAATGGGCCAGTAAAGAATAAAGATTGGGCTGCCTCAGTCCAAGTACCTCAGCCTTAATGGGAATAGCGTAAAGGCTCAGTGTAAAAGCAGACTGCTAGGGCCACCTGTGGTGCAATAGTACTGTCCCTATCTCTGAGCTAGGGGCCCCCAGGTTCAAGTCCCACCTGCCTTAGAACTGCTTAATAGCATGTTGGTACAGGTTAGCCAAAAAATATCTATGTGAGCTAAATGAGGGCTCTTGTGGTTTGGTGGTATTTTCCTTCCTCTGGACAAGGAGGCCCAACTCAAGTCTCACCTCCTCCAGAGTTGTGTAACCACTTCACTGCACAGGTTGTTCAGAAATTGCCTGAAAACAAAGTGCTGATTTGCAAATCATTGACTTTATTTCCCCATTTCTTGCGAAGACCAATGATCACGGATTAAATTTTATTTGGTGTTCTATTCCTTGCCCTGTTGATTGTTCCTGTTTGAATTTATGAGCCTGGGTGTTATTGAAAGGTTGGTACTGAGCCTTCCTTCAGGTTTGTTTGTCATTTAGCTAGGTAAAGCTTTGTCAGCGAAGAGAGGTTTTTGTTTGTTTGTAAGGAATGGAGAATTAACAAGTCAGCAACTTTCCTGATAAGAGGGCCCGAAGTTGGTCTTTAGAAAATCAGCCTGATAATTATGTTTGAGCTCCTAAACATGGTCTGTTGCAATTCTACATCAGAAATGAGGAAACCAATTATCAGCAGTTCAATTATGAAGCTGAAAAGCAATTTCTTTGAAGGAATTCCTAGACATATCTAGATCTCAATAACAATCTTCCACTTAATTTCATGGAGAGATAGAAGAAATGAATTGCTGAAGATGACAATTCTGTACTGATTGAAAGTGTTATTGTTTATTTCTTTGTTGGAATATTTTTGAGAACAGACTGGGATTCTGTCAACAAAAATGATTTGCACTGAGTTATACACTTTCCAACATTACAATATAGTGCACAAACAAGCTCATTCAATATTCAAGATGTCGATTCTAGTATCTTATCAGGCTTATGTTCATAGAATCCCTACAGTGTGGAAACAGGCCATTCGGCCCAACAAATCCACACTGCCCCTCAGACCATCCCACCCAGACCCATCCCCCTATAACCCACTGAATCTACATATCCCTGAACACTATGGGCAATTTAGCATGGCCAATCTACCTTAGCCTGCTCATCTTTAGACTGTGGGAGAAAACCAGAGCACCCAGAGGAAACCCACGCAGACATGGGATGAATGCGCAAACTCCACACAGACAGTTGCCCGAGGGTGGAATCAAACCCAGGCCCATGGCTCTACGAAGCAGCAGTGCTAACCACTGAGCCACCATGCCGTGTCTCAGCATATCATCAACTACAAAGTGAGTCTGGAGTGAAGCAGAAGAGGTTTACCAGGATGCTGCCTGGATTAGAGGGTTTGAGCTATAAGGAGAAGCTAGAAAAACTCGGGTTGTTTTCTCTGGAGTGGTGGAGGCTGAGGGGAGACTTGATAGAAGTCTGTAAAATAATGTGATGCATAGATAGGGTTGACAGTCAGAGTCTTTCTCCTGGAGTTGAAATGTCTAATACTAGGGGAGGCATGCTTTAAGGTGAAAGGAGGAAGTTTCAAAGGAGATGTCAAGGACAAGGTTTTTACACAGAGAGTGGTAGATGCCTGGAATGCATTGCCAGGGGTGATGGTGGAGGCAGATATCAGAGGGGTGTTTAAGGGGCTTTTAGATAAGCACATGATTAAGCAAGGAATGGAGGGATATGGACCATGGGCAGGCAGAAGGAATTAGTTTAATTTGGCATCATGTTCAGCACCACATTGTGGGTCGAAGGGCCTGTTCTTGTGCTGTACTGTTCTGTGTTCTATGAAGCATATACCAGGCTAGGTATGTTACATACTTTCTTCTTTGAGAGGAATTAATCACCTAGTTGAATTTTGATCGTAACTGGCAGCTTCTATGGTCACTTTTTCTGGATCTGGGTGCAAATAATAATAATCCCATACTCCATTAGTCGCCAAAATCTCACCATGGTAGGATTTGAACTCACAACCTGTGGCCCAGTGTCACAATGGTTCCATGTCCTTACAGAGCTTGAGCTCATTCGATTCCTTACCGAGCGTTTGCTCGAAATTCAAGTCGGACCGATTGAGTTGTTGGTAGAGGGTGACCAGCAAATGAACTCTGTCCTCTGCACCTTGTAACTTCAGCTGGTCAAACAGTTCTTGGTCAGTATTGGCCAAATGCTGACTGCTAATACCCAGCTCTAAAGAGAACAGAGATAGATCAACATTACACGCATCATATCCCGGCATTTCCTGACACTGTCTGTTAAATATATCAAAACAGAAATTGCTGGAAAGGCTCAGCATCTGTGAAGAGAAATCAGAGTTAACATTTCAGATCGAGTGACCCTCTCTCAGAACAGAGGAAGGGTCACTCGACCAGAAATGTTAACTCTGATTTCTCTTCACAGATGCTGAGCTTTTCCAGCAACTCCAATTTTTGCCTCTGATTTATAGCATCTGCAGTTCTTTCGGCTTTTATTTGCCAAAGTAGATTGTTGGCCAATGAAACAATTAGCTGAAGAACATTCAGGATGATGAGCTGCAATTTTCTGGCGTGTTGCCAGGGACTATGTCAGGGCGGGGAAGCCGACTCTCCAATCTCTGCACCCTGTCGTTGATAATTCCCAGAGCGAGCCAATACCATTCTATCCGCATGTGTTTTAACAGTTTTGGAGGGCGAATGAGTAGGCAGGGTGACTCATCGGCTCTCTCAAAGGAATAACTTCCATCTAAAGGGTCGCAACGATTCACTTGGATCTTTGAGGCCCCACAAGCCCCTAGTGGATCTCTGTAGGTCACCTGGATGTCCTCCAGAGTGATCTGAGAGGCTGTTGTTAGGTGAGTCCTTCAGAAGCAGAGGACAGCATCTACAATATGGATGAAAATGGTTATGATGTCAACATAGCCTTCTGACATGAGGATCTCAGAAGGATGAGGTGAGTGGTATCTCACTATTAGCTGCCAACCTCATACTCCCCACTCTCCTGCGCTGTACAATGGTGTGGATTGAAGTATAATCATTGACCCTTTACCCACCATAGGCTTCTCCCAGACCACAGGAAGCAACAGAAAGGTAATAAAAAGAACCCCTGCATAAGGAAGGTGGAGGTATTTTTCTAAGACTAATATTGCAGAGATCCATAGAATATAACACCAAAAAACACACAGCTGGAGAAACTCAGCAGGTCTGGCAGCAAATGTGGAGAGAGAAGCAGAGTTAACGTTTCAGGTCCAGTGACTCTCCTTCAGAACAGATGGCAGCAAGGAAAAGGTTAGAGGTGCTCAAATGCTTCAGCATTTATGCTGAAGGTGGAGTGAGGGTGGGTGGGGTTAATAGGGGTAAAGGAGTAAGCAATAGATGGAGATATAACTCAGATGAAGAGAAAGTCCATTAAGCAAACAAAGGGATGGATAATGGTGAACCAGGGAAACAGAAAACCTGATAATGGGGTGAGAGTGGGTTAGCGGTGCTAAAACCACCTAATGTGATGGCAGGGCCTGGAGTGTGGGAGTTGGGGTAAGGACGTGGGTGAAGGTTCTCAGGACCTAAAATTATTGAACTCGATATTGAGTCCTGAAGGCTGCAGGGTGCCCAAGTGGAAAATAAGGTTCTGTTCTTCCAGCTCGTGCTGAGCTTCACTGGAGCTCTGTAGCAAACCTGAGACACAGACTGCTCTGTGCCATCTCACATTTACTCTATCCTCCACTAACCCTTAATCCCCCCCCTCCACCCCCCCCTCCCCCTCTCAAACCCCCATTCCCTCCCCCCAACCCCTCACTCCCCACCTCCACCCCACTCCTCATCTCAAAC
>NC_063339.1:4510295-4511549 GCF_021869965.1 Rhincodon typus
CCACATTCCCACTGCGCTAACCCCACATTCCCACTGTCCTAACCCCACATTCCCACTGCGCTAACCTCGCATTCCCACTGCCCTAACCCTGCATTCCCTCTCCATTAACCCTGTAGATCCTCAATGCTGTCTCCTCGGTCTCACCCGCCTTTGCCTCAAATGTGGCAGCGCTAACAGACATTGTACCCACTATTACCTCACTCTATCCTCCCCTTTTATTTGTCATCACAGGAGAAGGCAGTCCGTAGTAGATCAGAACAAGCCCATATGGGTGAGGGCACTGCCCAACAGCCAGACTCTCACTCCTATAAGGAGCGAGCCCTTGCCCCTGGCTTTGCCAAAACACCCATGTCCCGCCATTCAAGCAAATTCATTCGCTGTGACTCTCTGGGTGACCCTGCTGTTCAATCACTGAACCAAATGAATTTCTTCAGATTTCTGAACCGACCCGGAACGTCAACTTTCCTGCTCCCCTGATGCTGCCTGGTCGGCCGTGTTCCTCCAGCTCCAGCCCTTGGAGTTAAAGCAGATTAAACTTGCCATCAGGTCGTGGGTAAGGTTGCCAACTCTGGATTAAAATTCACCTGGAGATGACATCTTGTGACCATTTGCCTGGGAACAGACCACCTAATAGTCGTGATCATTGTCTGTCCACTTCCATTGGCTACTTGGCCAGACAACAGCCTCCCCGTCACCCAAATTAGTTTATTCTTGAACATCAAAGTAAAAGGGAAAAATAATCAGAAATTGCTGGGAAGACTCAGCAGGTCTTCTGAGGAAGGATCACTGCACCTGAAATGATAGCACTGCTTTCTGTGTCCACAGACATTGCCAGACCTGCTGAGTTTCTCCAGCAATTTCAGTTTTTGTTTCTAATTTCCAGCATCTGCAGCTCTTTGGGGTTTTATTTATTGAAGTGAAAAGGCCCTTTTTTGTCATCTCAGATACTTTTCTAATCAACAAAAGTTTCTGAAGAAGTTTTTCTTTTAAAATCCACGCAATTATTAAAACTGCCATTTTCCTCCCAAGAGTTCCTCAGAGATGTTTTTTTCAATACAAGATTAATCTTTTGTTCCTGGAGGGTTAACAAAGAATCAGAATGTTTTGCCTTTGACCTCCTGCCTCTGATATTGCAACGGGTGAGGGTCCAATACCTTCCCATGTGAACCACTAGCAGAATGGGAGCAGCCCCAGCGAGGGAGGGGAGGAAGGAAGTGGTGAGGAGGGGAATGGGGTGAGGGGGGTGAGAATGGG
>NC_063339.1:4511649-4513205 GCF_021869965.1 Rhincodon typus
TGGGGGGAGGGTCTGGGATGGAGAGGGGAGGTGTTGAGGAGAGGAGGCAGAGGGGTGGGGAAGGGTTTGGGAGGGGAGGGGAGGAGGTGATGGGAGGAAGGGAGGGGGTCAGGGATGTGGGAAGAGGGGAGGGGAGGGGAAGAGGGGAGGCAAGGGGGTGAGGAGGGGCAGGGGGTTCAGGAGAGGGAGGGGAGGCAGTGAGATGAAGAGCATTGACCTATCAATTTCTAGGTCTGCTAAAAAGGCTGAAATTTACTTGTGGTGAAGTAAAGTGCGCTCATGGTCATCAGTCTCCTCACCTTTCACTCGCTGAAGGCATGAGTGGAAGCCAGAGTTGATCAGCCAATGGCAAACTTCCTCAGTTGCCACCTTCTCTGGGGATACAGAAGCTCCTGAGACATCAATGACCTGAGAGAGGTTTAAAGACCATCAGAGTGGCAGACAGTTGAAATAACAAACGGATTTATTTATATCCACGTTTCACAGCCTTGGGATATCGCAAAATATCAAACAGATGATGAAGCAAAGGGGTTTCTCTTCCTGCTGAGAAGCTGGGAATTATCAAGTGGAGATAATGGGATACCTCTTCCTGATGGGGCATATTATTACGACATTACAGATTGACATGGGAAAATGCGACTACAAGAATTTCAAAGAGCAAAGGTGACAGGTGTAAGGTTATTCTCATGTTCTGAAACTGAGCTGGACTAATGAACATGAATACTATGGCTACAAGAGCAGATCACAGGCTAAGAATTCTGTAGTGAATAACTCACCCCCTCACTCCCCAAAGTCTGTCCACCATCTACAAGGCACAAGGCAGGAGAGTGATGGAATACTCCCCACTTGCCTGGATGGGTACAGCTCCAACAACACTTGAGAAGTTTGACACCATCCAGGACAAAGCAGCCCGCTTGATTGACGCTATATTCCACAAACGTCCACTCCCTCCACCACCGACGCTCAGAAGCAGCAGTGTGTACCATCTACCATCCAAGATGCACTGCAGAAATTCATCAAAGAACCTTAGACTGCACATTCCAAACCCACGACCACTTCCATCTAGAAGGACAAGGGCAGCAGATACATGGGAACACCATCTCTTGCAAGTTCCCCTCCAAGCCACCTACCATCCTGACTTGGAAATATATCATCGTTCCTTCACTGACACTGGGTCAGAATCCTGGAATTCCCTCCCTAACAGTATTGTGGGACAACCTACAGCACATGGACTGCAGCGGATCAAGAAGGCGCCTCACCACCACCTTCTCAAAGGGATAACTAGGGATGGGAAATAAATGCTGGGCCCAGGCAGTGAAGGCCATGTCCCATGAGTGATTAAAGATAAAAACTAACTACTTCGAGACATTTCTTGCGTGACGGGGGTTGAAGGATACTGCTCAGTTTGTTGACATGAGTTAGGACCAGCTCTGTGGCACATGTCACCTTGCTCAGCAGGTCACAGCTGTGTAACTGTCAGAGGTGTGACGTGTCCTGGTGAGGTCCTGTAAGGATAACCCGTCAATGTGGCTCACTACCTGAGCTCACTCTTCACA
>NC_063339.1:4533205-4533945 GCF_021869965.1 Rhincodon typus
CCTCAGCATTGTCCCTCCATCAGTGCAGAGCTCCCTCAGCATTGTCCCTCCATCAGAAATGAGCTCCCTCAGCATTGTCCCTCCATCAGAAATGAGCTCCCTCATCATTGTCCCTCCATCAGCACAGAGCTCCATCAGTACTGTCCCTCCATCAGCGCAGAGCTCCCTCAGTACTGTCCCTCCATCAGCGCAGAGTGCCCTCAGCATTGTCCCTCCATCAGTGCAGAGCTCCCTCAGCATTGTCCGTCCATCAGCGCAGAGCGCCCTCAGCATTGTCCCTCCATCAGTGCAGAGCTCCCTCAGCATTGTCCCTCCATCAGCGCAGAGCTCCATCAGCACTGTCCCTTCATCAGTGCAGAGTTCCCTCAGCATTGTCCCTTCATCAATGCAGAGTTCCCTCAGCATTGTCCCTCCATCAGCGCAGAGCTCCCTCGATACTGTCCCTCCATCAGTGCAGAGCTCCCTCAGTACTGACCCTTCATCAATGCAGAGTTCCCTCAGTTTTGTCCCTCTATCAGCACAGAGCTCCCGCAATACTGTCCCTCCATCTGTGCAGAGGTCCCTCAGCACTGTCCCTCCATCAGCGCAGAGCTCCATCAGTACTGTCCCCCATCAGTGCAGAAATCCCTCAGCATTGTCCCTCCATCAGTGCAGAGCTCCCTCAGCATTGTCCCTCCATCAGTGCAGAGCTCCCTCAGTACTGTCCCTCCATCAGCGCAGAGCTCACTCAGTACTGTCCC
>NC_063339.1:4533955-4561590 GCF_021869965.1 Rhincodon typus
CTCAGTACTGTCCCTCCATCAGCGCAGAGCTCACTCAGTACTGTCCCTCCATCAGCGCAGAGCTCCCTCAGCATTGTCCCTCCATCAGAACAGAGCTCCCTCATCATTGTCCCTCCATCAGCGCAGAGCTCCCTCAGTACTGTCCCTCCATCAGTGCAGAGCTCCCTCAGCATTGTCCCTCCATCAGCGCAGAGCTCCCTCAGTACTGTCCCTCCATCAGCGCAGAGCTCCCTCAGTACTGTCCCTCCATCAGCGCAGAGCTCCCTCAGTACTGTCCCTCCATCAGCGCAGAGCTCCCTCAGTACTGTCCCTCCATCTGTGCAGAGCTCCCTCAGTACTATCCCTCCATCAGTGCAGAGCTCCCTCAGCACTGTCACTCCATCAGCGCAGAGCTCCATCAGTACTGTCCCTCCAACAGCGCAGAGCTCCATCAGTACTGTCCCTCCATCAGCGCAGAGCTCCCTCATTACTGTCCCTCCATCAGCGCAGAGCTCCCTCAGCTTTGTCCCTCCATCAGCACAGAGCTCCATCAGTACTGTCCCTCTAAAAGCGCAGAGCTCCCTCATTACTGTCCCTCCATCAGAACAGAGCTCCCTCATTACTGTCCCTCCATCAGCGCAGAGCTCCATCAGTACTGTCCCTCCATCTGTGCAGAGGTCCCTCAGTTCTGTCCCTATATCAGCGCAGAGCTCCCTCAGCATTGTCCCTCCATCAATGCAGATCTCCCTCAGTACAGCTCCTGTGTTGGTTCAGATTTCCCTCCCTCGTGCACCGGTGATGTCGGGAATGGTCTATGAGCTGGCCAGTTACAGACCTGTGGACATAATTGGTGCGTCTCTCTCAACCGTTACTCAAGTCCTTGCTCAGAGTAATTTGATATTCTCACACAAGCAGACATTCTGAATAAAGCTCCTTAAAACCAGTGACATCATGAATAGGAAGAGTGGATTGTGGGTAGGATTGCTGAGGTCACGAGAATGTAACTTTGTGAAGTCACATGGCAGGGTTCTATAAAATGCTGCTTCCTTCCAAAGACTATGAAACTCGGCAAAGAAAGATGCACACGCGTTGACCTATGATGTGGACGTGACGGTGTAGGACTGGAGTGGACATGGTCAGAAATCACACGACACCAGGTTATAGTCCAACAGGTTTATTTGAGAGCACAAGCTTTCAGAGCCTCACTCATTCCTCATGTGTTAGTGAAAAACGTGGTATCAGACACAGAATTTATAAGTAAAAGATAAAAGAGTCACACCACTGATGAGGATGTATTAAACAAACCTAAGATGCTGTTAAATCTTTAATCAGTTAGAAGGTTTCAATTGATATATATATATATAAATCCCCGAATTACCTTGAAGTCACTGTCCTGAGAGGACTAAAGTTTTTATCAGCGTAAAGAAAGTTAGGTGTGAGGCTTTGTTTAGAATCTGTTCGCATTTTGGTTTGGAGTCAGACTGGTTTTATTTCTAAAGTAGGAATTTATAAAACGCCACATTGACTGACTGTCTATAAATTGTGTACTTTTTGAACAAAATAGAATGTATATGCAAATACAAATTCACCCCATAGATTCACCTGTTGGAATAACCTGATGCCATGTGGTTTCTGACCATATTGACCTATGTCACTCCCTCGAATTTTGGAAAGGAAATTGGAAAAATGAAGAGAAGCTGCTTTGTGCTTTGAGGAAAAAGCAGGATTGACCAAAAGTTCAGCTGTAACAGGTAGCTGATAGCCCCAGACAATTAGCTTTTGTACTTTGTCATTGCTTGACAGTATGATCGTCTTGAGGAATTATGCCTAGCCATTCCTCTTCAATCAGATCACTGGTCCAAAAATGCACTAAAGCAGAATTTAAACAAGCAGTCTCTGGTAACAATTCCATATTCTGATGGGTAGAGATGTTTCCATGATTTTATTCAGGAGAATATTAGGCCCTGGCTCTGTAAGAATTTGTAACTAGCTCACAAATAACATGGACAGGAAACAGGATAGATACTTCTCAATGAGAGGATGGATAAACATCTGATCTGGAAAACATTCCAAGGGAATGGACAGGGTGGTCCACAGCTCCTTCCTTGGGGATTGTTCATCTGCCAGCGTGAGCTCTTTAAATTCACCTTATCTTTCTCTGACATCAATAAGTCTTGACAAGCCTGTGCTTTCAATTGAGATGTTTTAATGTCTTCCCTTGAATCAGCATTGGTGATGCCTTGCCTGTCTTTTTCACTTGCCTTCAGTGAACCACAACAATTATTGCAAACACAAGCCTGGTGAATTAGAAATATGACCTCTCTGTTAGAGCTTCGTCCCAATCTGCCTTTCCCCATTGGCTCATTTATGGCACAGAAGGAAGCCATCTGGTCCAACAGCTCCACCCTGTCACCCAACTATTGATCCAGTCAGAAACATTCATGCCACGCAAATGCCAGGCAATGACCATCTCCAATAGGAGACAATCTAACCATCGCCCCTTGACATTCAATTATACCATCACTGAAGGCTCTAGTATCAACATGCTGTGGATTACCATCGACCAGAAACTCAACTGGACTCAACACATAAACACAGTGGCAACAAGAACAGGCCAGAAACTGGGAATACTCACCTCCTGACTCCCCAAAGCCTGTCCACCACCCACAAGGCACAAGTCAGGAGTGTGAGGGAATACTCCCCACTTGCCTGGATGGGTGCAGCCCCAACAACACTCAAGAAGCTCAATACCATCCAGGACAAAGCAGCCGCTTTATTGGCATCAAATCCACAAGCATCCACTCCCTCCACCACCGACGCTCAGTAGCAGCAGTGTGTACTATCTACAAGATGTACCTCAGAAACTCATCAAAGATCCTCAGACAGCACCTTCCAAATCCACAACCACTTCCATCGAGAAGGACAAGGGCTGCAGATATATGGGAACGCCACCAATTTCAAGGCCCTTCCAAAGCACACACAATCCTGACTTGGAAATTTTCACTGTTCCTTCATGGTCACTGGGTCAAAATCCTGGAATTCCCTCTTTAAGGGCATTTTGAGTTATCTTACAGTAGATTTTTTTCCTTTATTCATTCACACCGTGATGATATCACTGGCTAGGCAGCATTTATTGCCCATCCCTAATTGCGGATGCTGTAAATCAGGAACAAAAACAGAAGTTGCTGGAAAAGCTCAGCAGGTCTAGCAGCATCTGTGAAGAAGAAGTCAGAGTTAACGTTTAGGGTCCAGTGACCCTTCCTCAGAACTGATAGTAGCTAGGAAAATATTGGATTTTGTGCAGAAGATAGGGAGGGGGATGGGGTAGTTGGATAGACAATGTAGTTGGCAACAATCTGGCTAGAGGGTGAATAGCTGTTGATGGGGACTGTAAGTGACTAACAATAGGTAGTGTGTAGTGGCAGACTATGTGATAATAAGGCCTGGTGTGTGGGGTAGGGGACTAGGAGATGGGAGAGTTTAGGCGCTAAAGTTATTGACCGCGATATTGAGTTCAGAGGGCTGTAGGGTCCCCAAGCGGAAAATGAGGTGTTGTTATTCCAGCTTGCGCTGAACTTCACTGGAACACTGCAGCAAGCCAGAGACAGAGATAATGGCCAGGGAAGAGGGAGATGTGTTAAAGTGGCAAGCAACAGGTAGTTCAGGGTCTTTTTTGCGAGCAGAACGTAGATGTTCTGTGAAGCGGTCACCCAGACTACGTTTCGTTTCCCCAAAGTAGAGGAGACCACATTGTGAACAGCGAATGCAGTAGACGAGATTCTGGGAAGTGCATGTGAAGTGCTGCTTCACCTGGAAGGTATGTTTGGGCCCTTGGCTACTGAGGCGGGAGGAGGTAAATGGACAGGTGTTGCACCTTCACCGGTTACAGGGGAAGGTGCCGTAGGGCTTTCGGGAGGTGTTGGGGGTGAAGGAAGTGTGGACCAGGGTGTCCCGGAGGGAACGGTCCCTGTGGAAGGCGGACAAGGGAGGGGAGGGGAATATATGTCTGGTGGTGGCATCTCACTGGAGGTGGCAGAAATGGTGTGTGATGATCTTCTGGATTTGGATGCTGGTGGGATGGTGGGTAAGGACAAGGGGAATCCTATCGCTGTGGCAGTAGGGAAGAGAGGGGGTCAGGGCATCCTGATAGATCTCTTTGCATTCTCTCCAAAGCCTCCACATCCGCTGTATAGTGTGGATAGTGAGAAAGGTTGTCAAATGACAAAACAGGATATAGGTCAGTTGGAAAGTTGGGCAGAGAACTGGCAGATGGAGCTTAATCTGGTCAAGTGTGAAGTGATGCATTTTAGGAGGTCAAATGCACGAGGAAAGTAAACAGTAAATGGTAGGACCCTTAGAGGTATTGATATACAGGGGGATCTTGCGGTGCAAGTCTGTAGCTCCCTGAAAGTGGCAACACAAATGGATCAGGTGGTAAAGAAGGCGTACAGCATACTGGCCTTTATTGATCACAGCATTGAGTATAACAGTTGGCAAGTCATGTTGCAGCTGTATAAGAATTTAGTGAGGCCACATTTGCAGTATTGTATGCAGTTCTTCTGGGTCTAGGCCCGAAACGTCAACCTTCCTGCTCCTCTGATGCTGCTTGGCCTGCTGCGTTCATCCAGCTCTACACCTTGTTATCTCAGATTCTCCAGCATCTGCAGTTCCTACTATCTCTGCACTAGCTTCCATTTACCAGTAGTGTGCGCATTGAGCCAACCTATTAATGTCCTGTTGCAGACAATTCAAATCATTCTTATTGTTTGGTATAGAGTATATCCTCGTATTCAGCTGTAGTTACAATCTTGAAAATCACAATTTTAAGTGAAATGACTTTAAGTGAATTTGGGGTTCCCTTAGGATACTTGGTTAAACCCTTGGGTATCTTAGGACGTTTCTCACCAGGAGCAATTGATGTGTAAGTTCAAATGTTGTACCAAACATGTGCAGCACTGTGCATTCCTAGCTGAAATAATTGGCAAACTGAAATACATTACTAAATACAAAGGAAAGTAAATATACAATTTTCTTTAAAAAGGCACTCAACATACAGTACACTTAAATAAAAGCAAAATACCGCAGATGCTGGCCATCTGAAAGAGACACAGGAAATGCTGGAGAATCTCAATAAAAAAAAGACCAAAGGCAGCAAAATAAATCAGATACAAATAAGATAAGGTCGCAGTCTGCAGAAAGGAACCACTTGCTTCCTTTCCCACCTTAAATTATATCCATTTTACATCTCCATTTCTCTTTCCCCTCAATTAACTACTCCTTTGTGTTTTGTACAGCAACACTACACCATCTGTTCGTCTCGTACCTCCTTGACATTTGTCAAAAGCATAACACAGGCACATTGGAACAGGAGCAGACCATTCAGCCCTTCAAGCCTGTTCTACCATTCAATGATATCATGGCTCATCTGTGATCTAACCCTCTATACCTGCCTTTGACCCGTATCCCTTAATAAGTTCGTTTAATAATTTTTTTTACATTCTATTTTCTCATCACTTTCAGTTCTGATGAAGGGTCACTGGAGTCAAAACGTTGGCTCTGTCTCTCTGCGCAAAGATGCTGCCAGGACCTGCTGAGTTCCTCTATGTAAATTTACATTGAGCAGCCTCCATCTAGTGGCAGATGTTGCTTGGTGCAGATTATGACAGGAATCCCAGACAATTGGAGACAGAGTTATAGAGTTATAGAGGTGTACAGCTCAGAAACACACCCTCCAGTCCAACTTGTCCATGCCGAACAGATATCCTAAATTAATCTAGTCCCATTTGCCAGCATTTGGCCCTTATCCCTCTAAACCCTTCCTATTCACGCACCCATCCAGATGCCTTTTAAATGTTGTCATTGTACCAGCCTCCACCACTTCCTCTGGCAGCTCATTCCATACACGCACCACCCTCTGTGTGAAAAAGTTGTCTCTTAGGTCCATTTTAAATCTTTCTCCTGTTACCTTAAACCTATGCCCCTCTAGTTCTGGATTCCCCCACCCTGGGGAAAAGACCTTGATTGTTTTTGTCATCCATGCCCCTTATGATTTTATAAACCTCTATAAGGTCACCTCCTCAGTCTCCAACGCTCCAGGGAAAATAGCCCCAGCCTATTCAGTCTCTCCCTATAACTCAAACCCTCCAATCCTGGCAACACCTTCTAAACCCTTTCAAGTTTCACAACATCTTTCCTATAGAAAGGAGACCAGAATTCTAAAAGTGGCCTCTCCAATGTCCTGTACAGTTACTGACAAAATCCAGGTGGTTGGCGGAGGGCAGGAATTTCAGTTCAGGAATGATCTCAGCCAGGAGTCAAGAGAAGAATTCCAAGTTCCAGAGGTCAAACGTAAAAACAGAGGGCAGGAGGCAAGGCCAGGATGGAGAACAGCCAAAGAGCAAAGGGGAGGGAACGAGGCCAAGATCATATGGGGAGGTGATGGCCTAGTGGTATTATTGCTGCACTGTGAACCCAGAGACCCAGACAATGTTTTGGGGACGTGGGCTCGAATCCTGCCACAGCAGATGGTTGAATTTGAATTCATTGCAAAAATATCTGGAATTAAGAATCTAATGATGACCATGAATCAACTGTTGATTGTCAGGGGAAAAACCCATCTGGTTCACTAATGTCCTTTAGGGAAGGAAATTGCCATCCTTACCTGGTCTGGCCTACATGTGACTCCAGACCAACTGCAATGTGGTTGACTCTGAACTGCCCTCTGGGCAATGAGGGATGGGCAACAAATGCTGCCTGGTCAGCGATGCCCTCAGCCCATTAATGAATCATAAAAAAAATAATTAACCATAGGACCATGACAAATAGGAACAGGAGTAGGCTTTTCACCCCCTCAGGCCTGTTCCACCATTCAATAGGATCCTGGCTGATCTGAAATTCCTCACATCCGCTTTCCTGCCTTTCCCTGTAACTCTTAATTCCCTGACTGATCGAGAATTTATCTGTCTCAGCTTTAAATATGCACAAGGTCTCTGTCCCCACTGCTGTCTGTGGCAAGGAATTCCAAAGACTCACAATCCTCTCAGAGAAGAAATTCTTTTTCATCTCAGACTTAAATTGGTGCCCCTTTATTCAGAGACTTGGGGAAAGTGAAGGCCTCGTAGTATTATCGCTACACTATTAATCCAGAAACTCAGTCAATGTTCTGGGGACCTGGGTTTGAATCCTGCCACGGCAGATGCTGGAATTTCAATTCAATTAAAAATACCTGGAATTAAGTGTCTAATGTTGAAATCATTGCCGATTGTCAGAAAAAATCCAGCTGGATCACTAATGTCCTTCAGGGAAGGAAATCTGCCACCCTCACATGGTCTGGCCTACATGTGACTCCAGGCCTTCTGCAACGTGGTTGGCTCTCAACTGCCCTCTGAAATGGCCTACCAAGCCTCTCAGTTATTTCAATCATTACAAAGTCTCAACAAAGAAATTAAACTGGACGGGCCACCTGACATCAACCTTGGCACTGGAAAAGACAATGGCAGAAACAGCCCTGTCGACCCTGTAAAGCCCCCCTCACTAACATCTGAGGGTTAGAGCCAAAACTGGGAGAGCTGTCTCACAGACTAGTCAAGCAACAGCCTGACACAGTCATACTCTCAGAATCATACCTCACAGACAATATCCCAGACACCACCATCACCATCCCTGGATATGTCCGTCCCACCGGAAGGACAGACCCAGCAGAGGGGGCGGCACAGTGGGATACAGTCGGGAGGGAGTTGCTCTGGGAGTCCTCAACATTGACTCTGGACCCCACGAAGTCTCATGGCTTCAGGTTAAACATGGGCAAGGAAACCTCCTGCTGATTACCACATACCGCCCTCCCTCAGCTGATGAATCAGTATTCCTCCATGTTGAATAACATTTGGAGGAAGCACTGAGGGTGGCCAGGGCACAAAATATACTCTGGGTGGGGGATTTCAATGTTCACCACCAGGGGTGGCTCGGCAGCAGTAATACTGATCGAGCTGGTCGGGTCCTAAAGGACAGAGCTGCTAGCCTGGGGTCTGCAGCAGGTGGTGAGGGAACCAACAAGAGGGAAAAACATACTTGGCCTCATCCTTACCAATCTGCCAGGTGCAGTTACATCTGTCCATGACCGTATTGATAAGAGTGACCATCGCACAGTCCTTGTGGAGACAAAATCCCGCCTTCATATTGAGAACAACCTCCATCGTGTTGTGTGGCACTATCACTGTGCTAAAATGGGACAGACTTTGCACAGATCTAGCAACTCAAGACTGGGCATCCGCGAGACGCTGTGGGCCATCAAAGCAGCAGAATTGTACTCCAGCACAATCTGTAACCTCATGACCCGGCGTATCCCCAATTCAACCATTACCCTCAAGCCAGGGGATCAACCCTGGTTCAATGGAGAGTGCAGGAGGGCACGTCAGGAGCAGCACCAGACATACCTGAAGATGAGATTTCAACCTGGTGAAGCCAACAAACAGGACTACTTGCATGTCAAGCAGCATAAGCAGTAAGTGATAGAGAGGCTAAGCGATCCCACAACCAACGGACCAGATCTAAGCTCTGCAAACCTGCCACTTTCTTTTAATTCATTTGTGGCACATGGGACATGGGTGCCATTGGCTGGCCATCACGTATTCACTATCCCTAACTGCCCTTGAGCTGAGTGACATGCTACATTCAATGACTTGGCTTCCACAGCCTTCTGTGGCAATGAGTTCCACAGATTCACCACCCTCTGGCTGAAGAAATTCCTCCTCATTTCAGTTCTAAAGGATCATCGCTTCAATCTGAGGCTGTGCTTTCAGTCTCTCCTACTGATGGAAACATCTTCTCCACACGCACTCTATCCAGACGTCTCAGTATTCTGTAAGTTTCAATCAAATCCTCCTCATCCTTCGAAACTCAATTGAGTACAGATCCAGAGTCCACATTCGCTCCTCATATGACGAACCTTACATCCCTGGGATCATTTTTGTAAACCTCCTCTGGACCCCTTCCAAGGCTAATCCATATAGTGCCAAACCAGCGAGTGTTGTTGGGACTGCACTCATCCAGGCAAGTGAGGAGTATTGCATCACACTCTTGACATGAGCCTTGCAAGTGGTGGATAGGCTTTAGGGAGTCAGGAGGTGAGTTTCTCACCGCAGTATTCCTAGCTTCCGACCTGCACTTGTAGCCACTGTGATTATGTGGATAATCCAGTTCAGTTTTTGATCAATGGTAACCCACAGGATGTGGATAGTGGGGCATTCAGTGATGCTGATCCCATTGACTATCAAGGGGTGATGGTTAATATTGTCTCTTACAGCAGATGGCCATTGCTGGTATTTGTGTGCCATGAATGTTACTTGCCACTTGTCGACTCAAAACTGGATATTGCCACTCACTGCCCGCTCGCTTATCCCCTTGGTGCACAGCTTGGCATTATGGATACCAGGCAGCTCCAATCGCCATTTCACATTCCACCCTCCTCCATGTCTTACTATTCAGCTTACTGCCCCCAGAGAGGGGGGAGCCTGTCAAAGTCACTGCCCCAGAAAGTGGCTAAAACATTGAATGTTTTTGGGAAGAGGTTTGATGTAGTTCTTAATGGTAAAGGATCAAAGGGTATGGGGGAGAAAGCAGGAGCAGAGAACTGAGTTGGATGATCAGCCACGACCACGTTGAATGACAGAGCAAGCTCAAAGTTTTGAATAGCCTATTCCAGTTCTCTACGTTCTATGTTTCTTTGTAGTGAGTGGGACAGTCAAGTGTAGGAGTGGTGCTGTGTAAAAATCTTCACGGCAGGATTTGAATTGAATTGATTTCAAACATCTTAAGGTTGCCCTTTCCTTGATTCTATTGTTTGATGTGACCAGTTAACTGTGGCATCACTGGCAGTGAAACCATTTGCATTGCAATCACTTGGCATCACAGTGCTACCTGCCAATATGGTGTCAGTAAACACAGCCTTGCCTCAATAAACTGACTGCATGATTAGATGTACTAGTATTTCCATAACACAGCCACTAAAGGGCATTATAGGGAAATATGTATGCAAATCCACAGTGTTGAATGTAATGTGGAAAAATGAAACAATTGCCTAAGGCAACCAACAAAGGCAGTTTATCTTCACTTACACACACACGTGCACTCACACACATACACATGTGCACACACACGCGCAAATACAGACAGACAGACACAGACATACAAATTCACACTCAGACACATATACACAAATGCACACACACAGACACACACACACACACACACAAATACATATATTCACACACACAGACTCACAAGTACACACAGATGCACACACCACACCTAAACACATGCATGCACACTCATGTATATACCCACACACACATGTGCTCCTGTGTCTGAGGAATTTTTCGTAATATCAGCACAGGAATAGGCTATTCAGCCTTTTAAATCTGTAAATGCTTCAAAGTAAAGATCCCCAGTCATTAAGATTGAGAAATTATCAAGAGGTGTTCCAGTGAGTGATAGCTTTCTTTTTATTCATTCACGGGATGAGGGCGACGCTGCTAGGCAGCGTTTATTGCCCATCCTTAATTGTCCAGAGGGCAGTTAAGAGTCAACCACATTACTGTGGGTCTGGAATCACATGTAGGCCAGACCAGGTGAGGATAGCAAATTTCCTTCCCTAAAGGACATTAGTGAGACAGATGGGTTTTTCCAACAATTGACAAGGTTCTTAATTCGAGATATTTTATTGAATTCAAATTCCACCATCTGCCATGCGGGATTTGAACCCAATCCAGTGATAATGCCACTGGGCCATCATCTTCCCTTATTGGGGCTTCCATTGGCCATTAGTTCAATCACAGCTCCAGTTCCAAAAACAGCCAAACAGAAGCTGGAACAATTTCCAGGAATTAACATTTTAGTTTCCTCTTAACTCTGGAAGCTGCATTGCTATTTCCATGCTAAGAATTAGGTCTACATGACTCTCATCTGATTGAAAGATCTCTCGTTGTCAGCGTTGCAACCTCAATAACAAGAAACCAACCGCACCATGAGAGTTAAAGTTACGGTCTAGGCTACCTTCTTAAAATATTTTGAGAGAGTCTAGTGTAGTTAAAGTTGTAACATATTGGCTTCTGGCCAGGCAATGGCTAACAAAGGAGGTCAAAGTTTGTATTTGATAAAAGAATGGGGCTTAGAAAGTTGCAAAATAAAACTCAGCTTTAGGATTGGGATCTTTTCGGATTTCTATCATGATGTCAGTCATATCAGTGTAATCCCTAAGTAGTTGCTCACAAGTAATAAACAACAACTTGTTGATGACTATATTCTCAAATTCAACCTGGAAGTGGTGTTCCACTATTACATTAGACCAGGTGTACTCCATTGTTTCCAACATTTAAAAGTGATGATTCAGCAACATTTGTAGTGAGCTAGCCTGCCCTTACAACAAGTATATTAACGAAAGATTATCTTACAGTCATAGATCACACAGCATGGAAACAGATCGTTCCTCCCAACTGGTCCATGCCAACCTGGTTTCCTAAATTGATCTAGTCCCATTTGCCAGAATTTAGCCCATATCCCTGAAAACATTTCCTCTTCACGTACCTGTCCAAGTGCATGTTAAATGTTGTAATTGTACCAGTCTTTACCACTTCCTCTGGCAGCTCATTCTGTACACGCACCACCCTCTCTGTGAAAAAGTTGTCCTCAGGTCCCTTTTAACTCTTTCTCCTCTCACCTTAAACCTATGCCCTCTAGTTTTGGACTCCCCCCACCCCTCTAGAACAACCTGGGCTATTCATCCTTTCCATGCCCCTCATGATTTTATAAACCTCTATAAGGTCACCCCTTCTGACACATCCAGGGAAATATGTCTCAGCCTATCCAGCCTCTCCTTATTACTTAAAGTCTCCAACCTCAGTTATATCCTTGTAAATCTTTTTTACACCCTTTCCAGTTAAATGACAGCCTTCCTATAGCAGGGCGACCAGAATTCTATACAGAATGACCATAATATGTTGACATTTGACTTCACCAAGATGTAACATGTATCTCCTACATTCAACGGACTAACCAATGAAGGATAGTGTGCCCAATACCTTCTTCACCACCCTGTCTACCCGTGATGCCACTTTCAAGGAACTATGTATCTGCACCCCTAAGTCTCTCTGTTTAGAATCAATTTGGATGGAGCTAAGCAACAGCAATGGACAGCAAACATTAGTAGATATTGTTTATAGGCCACCAGGTAATAGTGATAATGTATAATTCAGGACATGATCATGATTATCATGGGTGACTTAATCTGCATGTAGGTTGAACATAAGAAACAGAAGCAGGAGTAGGCCATTCGGCCCTTCAAGCCTGCTCTGCCATTCAATAAGATCATGGCTGATCTTTTCATGAACTCAGCTCCACCGACCCGCCCGCTCACCATAACCCTTAATTCCTTTACTGTTCAAAAATCTACATATCTTTCCTTAAACATTCAACCAGTTTGCCTCAACTGTTTCACTGGGCAGGGAGTTCCAAAGAAGTTCCTCCTCAACTCAGTCCCAAATCTGCTCCCCCTTATTTTGAGTCTATGTCCCCTTCCTCTAGTAAATCTAAAGGTTGCATAAATCTTCGTAGCCAAGTTCCTTGAACGAATGCAAGATGGTTTTCTGAAGAAGGGTCCCGACCTGAAATGTCAACTTTCCTGCTCCTCTGATGCTGCCTGACCTGCTGTGTTCCTCCAGCTCCACACTGTGTTATCTCTGGCTCCAGCATTGGCAGTTCTTGCTATCTGTGCTTTTCTAAAGTAGTGTGTTGAGGAACCAACTAGACTACAGAATATTTTAGATCTAATATTGTTCGGTAACATTAGGCTAATTATAATCATGTTGTAAAAGAGCCTTTAGGGAAGAATGACCATGACATGTTGGAATTTTATGTTAAGTTTGAAAATGATGCATCATGATTCAATCTGAAACTAATGCCTTAAAATGTAAACAAAGAAGCTGCCAAGGTATGATGACGAACCTGGCTGTGGTGGATTAGGATAGTACATTAAACGGCACAATGGTAGACAAACAATGGCTGTTATTTAGAGTCATAGAGGCTTACAGCATGGAAACAGGCCCTTCAGCCCAACTTGCCCATGCCACCCAGTTTTCACAATTAAAGTCGTCCCATTTGTCCCACATTTGGTCCACATCCCTCCATACCTATCCTATCCATGCACCTGTCCAAATGTTTCTTAAATGATAAATTTGTACTCACCTCCACCACTACCTCTGACAGCCTGTTCCAGACACTCACCACCCTCCAGACCCTTTTGTGTCTCTCCCCTCTCACCTTAAACCTATGCCCTCTAGTTTTAGACTCCCTTACCATGGGGAAAAGCTGTCAGCTACCAACGCTATCTATGCCTTTTATGATTTTATCGAGCTCTATAAGGTCTCCTATGCTCCAGGAAAAGAAGTCCCAGCATCTCCTTATTAACTTAAGCCTTCCAGTCCAGGAAGCATCCCAGTAAATCTTTCCTGCACTCTTTCTAGTTTAATAACATCCTTTCTAGTAGGGTGATCAGGACTGCAGACAATACTCCGAATGTGACCTCAACAACATCTCGTACAGCTGCAACTAGACATCGCAAATCCTATACTCACTGCTCTGACTGGAAAGCAAGGGTGTCGAAAGCCTTCTCCTAATTTAAAGAATTAATACATTGTTTGAAACAAACATATATTCATTTCAGGCACAAAGGCTCAGCAGGATATATGAGGCAACAGTGGCTAACAAAGGAAAACAAGGCTTATATATGATAGAAGAAGGAGGCTTATATATGTAAAAAATAGTAAGCCTTAGGATTGGGAGCATTTTGCACTTCAGCAATGAAGGGCAAATAACATAATAAGGGGAGAATGGAATATGAATGCAAACCAGTAAAAAACATGAAAGATGATTGTAAAAATAATCTATTTGAATGTAGAAAGAAAACAAAAAGTAACAAAATTAATTAAGCATCCTTTGCAGACAGACAGAGACAGGAAGCTTTATAATGGGATTTAGGGAAATGGCAGGGAAGCTGAATAATTAAAATGGAGGAAGATACAAGGAATCTCCATGAAATAATGGTGATCAAATGAGAATGAAGAATTAAAATAAATAGAACCCATAAAAAGAGTAACATTTGAGAAATTAATGGAACTGAAAGCTGACAAATCCCCAGGACCCAATAATTTACATCTGTTCCAACCAACATTGGAAGGTGTACAATTTCGTTTTCTAGTTTCATCCCTCCACTAGTCACAACAACATTTACATTTAGCCAGGTTGGTGATACTGTTATGGACCAGACTAGACCCCTTCAAAATATTTTAAGAAGGTAGCCTAGACCCTAACTTTTTCTTATTTTTAAAGGCAAATGAGAAGTGACTGTTCCAGATGCAATGCAACTGGTAAAACTACACAACATTAAGCAAGCACAAACTTTACTTAAACACTGTAGTTAAAATACAACCAAAGAAAGAGGAATTTAGAATAACTTAACTATTGGAAAAGTTAACCAAATAATAGATACATTAACTATTAGTAATTAACTGTGACAATATAGTAACATCCCATAAATACACCCCTTGGCAAAAAGGAAAATTGAGACCAGATTCTCACATACAGTTCTCCAATCCAGGAGGAAAAAACATCAAGAGAAAATTCAGAGAGTGTAGCAGCCAGGAGACATTTACTGAAGCTTTCAACTCTGTTGAGAGCCCAATAGCTTCTGATGCTACTGAAAAAACCAAAATCCAGAAATCCTGATCTGTGAAAGCTGGCCACATTCATTCAGGCTGTTAAAATAAACCAAGGCCTCCCAAGCTGTTTACATTACCCCAGACTGCTCAGTGCCTCTGCCTTAGAACTTCTCTTCAAAAAAAAAGGACAAAATAACTTCCCAAAGACACAGCATCATCACAATACTGGCAATTAAAAATTATAATCTTGGACTGTAACAGGTTCAGTATCAAGAACAAGTCAACCAGGTTTCTTTTGTCCACAACAAATAAATGGTTTATTGTCAAAGTAAATTTTATTCAAAATAAAGACACAAAGATTGTAAGCAAACTGCTTGGATTTTGCAAATATGTATACCTACCCTTATAAAACATATACATACATGAGTACAAAACTATTCAGAAGTCTGAGGAGGAACACAAAAATATGAAATTTGGGTAGACTGTTAATGCACTTTGCCGCAAGCGATAATTTAACTCATGAAAGAAAAATTTCATGGATTGTCTCAAACAGTGTTCTGATTCTCAAGATAATCTGCTACCACAAGGTGCTGGCATTGGAATGGAACAGCTGTGCCATACTGCATTCCCTTTCCTTCAGACGGTGGAGTATATTCCAACAAATGCAGGAATCCTCTGTGAATGGTTATGATGACGTTCAGTAGGTTTCAGCTCAAATACTTTGCTGAAAAGATTTGCAAAGAAAGACAGAGGGAACAGTGGGCTGTTGCTTCTCAGGCAGGTCTCAAAACCTTGGTTATTTAATCTCCAACACGCAAACTTTTCATGAAGGTATAAATCAAACAGGAGTGATACAGAATGTTATTCGCACCTGGCTGGTTTCAGTCTCTTTGAATAAAGATTTTAATTTCAGTTTTGAGTGGCCTTGTTAATTAACATTTTATGAAGTGTAGATAAACCTGTGTTCAGGTGATTATTATGACCATTTGTACATTGTTTTTCATCTTTGAAAACATTTTAGTTCATAAAAGTCACAGGCAGTTAAATCGGAAGGTGGAAACTGAAAATTGCTAATCCATATTTTATCACTATCCGTGACAAATGCACAGGTTATAAAAGTTTTTTGACACCTTGGGTACGACATGAAGGTAGATTTTTCTTCTTTCTCACTTGCTTTTACAAGCAGGAACATAGGAAGATAGAAACAGGAGTAGGCCATTCAGCCCGTCAAACCTATTCCACCATTCAATGAGATCATGGCTGATCTGTGACCTAAATCCCTACCTGCCTTTGGCACATATCCCTTAATACCTTTGCTTAATCAAAAATGATACATCTCAGATTTTACATTAACAACTGAGCTTCATCCACTGCTAATTGCAGGATAGATTTAGAAATCTCTACCACCTTTTGTGTACAGGAGTGCTTCCTAACTACTTCCCTGAGCAATTTGGCCCTAATTCTTAGACTATGAGCACTAATTCCCGAATCCCCAACCAATGGGAATAGTTTATCTTTATCTACCCTCTCTATTCCTGTTAATGTCCTGAAGACTCCGATCAGATCACCCCTTAGCCTCCTAAATTATAGAAAAAAAACAAATTCTTGTCTGTGATAGATTAAGCAAGATTTTTGATCCTGACCATATGACCTTTCTGATTTACCTGGACATCATTAACCATTAGCTTAGCTGTGTTATCTCCTCTCCATTGTTCCCTGGTCCTTGTGTCTGGAGAATCCACACAGTGATACCATATGGCTTACAGCATGTGCCTATAAAGGAACAGGAGGGAGGCAAGGGCCTAATGGTATTATTGCTACACTATTAATCCAGGGACCCAGGTAATGTTCTGGGTTTGAATCCCACCATGGGGGAGTTTGAATTTAGCAACAATCTGGAAATAGATGGTCATGAATTGATTGTCAGGAAAAACCCATTTGGCTCAGCAGTGTATTTTTATGGATGGAAAATCACCATCCTTACCTGGTCTGGCCTATTTGCGACTCCAGACCCACAGCAATGTGATTGACTTTCAACTGCCCTCTGGGCAATTAGGGATGGGCAATAAATACTGGCCTAGTCAGTGACACCACCAGCCTGTGAATTGAATTAAAAAAAGGCATATTTTTAATTTGGAGACAACAAGGTGTAGAGCTGGAGGAACACAGCAGGCCAGGCAGCATCGGAGGAGCAGGAAAGCTGATGTTTTGGGTTGGGACCCTTCTTCAGAAAGCTCTGCTTCTCTGATGCTGCCTGGCCTGCTATGTTCCTCCAGCTCCACACCTTGTTGTCTCAGACTCCAGCATCGGCAGTTCTCACTATCTCTCAGATTTTTAATTTGTTGCCTATCCAGAATTTTCAGTATATAAAACAAGGGAAATCCTCTCTCTGTTCTTTACCTATTCATAATGAGAACTGGGCATTACTGGCGAGGGATCTGTGCTGTTAAATCTTATAGCCCAGTCTGAGTTACTGCCTGGAACCCAGCTGCAGCAGAGTGAGTTGTAGGTAAACCCCAGCATGAGGGAATGTCTTTACAAGCAAGTTAAGCTACGGTCATATTAGTGGCTCTATACTAAGTAATATTGCTGTGATTTATATCTTTCTTTCATCAGCTTTTTTATATTCACTCCAGGTATGTGGGTGTCTCTGGCTGGGTCCAGTATTTATTGCCCACCCCTAATTGCCCTTGAGAAGGTGATGGTGAGCTGCCTTCTTGAACCGCTGCAGTCCATGTGCTGTACATAGACTGACAATGCCCCTTAAGGAGGGAATTCCAAAATTTTGACCCAGTGACAGTGAAGGAATGGCGATATATTTCCAAGTCAGGATGGTGAGTGACTTGGAGGGGAACTTGCAGGGGGTGGTGTTCCTATGTGCGTCAATATAGAACACAAAGTGAGTTATCTTGCAGGAGACCTCACCATACACCCAGTGCAGCTGATTGAGGTGTTACATTATCCACAGAGGCAAGGTCATGAGATTACAAAGATCTGATATTATGAGGTTTAGCCCATAGATGAACAGCAACCCACTTTGGTTCTTCACCTGATACAGTCCAAACAGAGCAATAATGTTCAAGGGAAGGCCAATGGCAAAGGTACAACTGTATATCACGATGGAAAAGGGTCCATATAAGTTGTTGTGGATGTTACACAGCTCTGTGTTATTTATTGTGCTTTCGATCCTTTCCAATCCCCAGCAGTTTGGATTGGCCTTTGGTCACCTGCACAAGTGTCCAGCAATCTGGTCTGCAAACATAAAAACAAGCAAAATGTGCAGTATATTACTCAAATAGCTAGTCCCTCAACATATTAAGCTCAATGAATTCAATAATAAGTCAATGTTATACATCATCTCCATCATCTTTTTGCCAGATAGGAATACGAATGAAAACGTGGTTAAATGGAGTTGACGAACAAACTTTCCACATCTAACTAAATGGTGGCACAGCCCCAAGTGGGAAGTCCCCACAATCCACAACCTTGATGTTCAACCAATGCCCCTTGACATTCAATGGTGTTACCATCACTGAATGCCCCACTATCAACGTCCTGGGGGTTACCATCGACCAGAAACTCAACTGGACTCACCACATTAACACAGTGGCTACAAAGGCAGGCCAGAAGCTAGGAATACTACAGAGAGTAACTCACCTCCTGACTCCCCAAAGCCTGTCCACCATCTACAAGGCACAAGTCAGGAGTGTGATGGAATACTCCCCACTTGCCTGGATGGATGCAGCTCTGACAACACTCAAGAAGGTTGACACCATCCAGGACAAAGCAGCCGCTTGATTGGCACCACATTCACAAACATCCCATTCCCTCCACCACCAAAGCTCAGTAGCAGCAGTGTGTACTATCTACAAGATGCACTGCAGAAATTCACCAAAGATCCTCAGACAGTACCTTCCAAATCCATGACCAATTCCATCTAGAAGGATAAGGGCAGCAGATACATGGGAACACAACCCCTTGTAAGTTCCCCTCCAAGCCACTCACCATCCTGACTTGGAAATATATCACCATTCCTTCACTGTCACTAGGTCAGAATCCTGGAATTCCCTCCCTAAGGGGCATTGTGGGTCAACCTACAGCACATGGACTGCAGTGGTTCAAGAAGGCAGCTCACCCCCACTTTCTCAAGGGGCAACTAGGGACAGGCAATAAATGCTGGACCCAGTGAGTGACGCCCACATCTCATGAGCGGATTTTAAAAAAGACTCTAGCAACTAGCTTCCTATAATTCCAGGAACCACATCATGAATGTTGCTCAGGCATAACTGAATCCTTACCAACTTCACAACACTCCAATATAAGTCAGAAAGTCAGCTTTCTCCTTCTTTTTAACCTTTGGCCCCTGGAACCTGTTGTATCTCTTTTCGATCTCACATTATTTCAATGAATCCAAATTTGTTATCTTATCACTTCCAAGATCTCAAAGCTGCCATTATGTCAAACGTGGGACTGTGATCAAGTCTCTCTTCCTTTAAGTTGGCAGATGTTCATGTTCCTCATCACATGAGTATTTGCAATACTTCCTTTTTCCATATCTATTCAAACCACAAATTACAAATTACCCGTCATAGTTAACGTGCTACTCCGTTCCATGGAAACTAAAAATGTTTTCTGATCGCTAAAGTGCGATAATGAATGTTATACCAAAGCCTTCTGATCCTTTTCAATTGACTTCTAAAGCTGCAGAAACATGCATAACTTTCATTTATTTGTTAAGATATAGAATGTATGAGATTAGCGATTAAACTGCAATTATAGGAAACACTTAGATAAGCCACAATTAGAGTACAGTGTCCAGTTTCTGTTATGGCAAAAATTGAATGTTTTCCCTGGATCATTTAAGGCTGAGGGAAGATTTAATTAAGGTGCATAAAAGCAGACAGAGAGGAAATGGATAGCTAGAACTAACCCTTTAGCAGTCAGATCAATAACCGGGGGAAATAGATTCAAATTAATTTAAAGATCAGAGGGGATTGTTGAGAAGTTATGTTCACCCTAAGAAATGATGGGGGTCTGGATCACACTGAACATAGAGCATAGAATAGTTCAGCACAAGAACAGGCCCTTCGGCCCACCATGTCTGTACTGCCCACTCTAAACGAATCCCATTTACTTGCACATGGTCCATATCCCTCTATTTCCCACCTTGTTTATGTGCCTATCTAAATTCCTCTTAAACATTGTTAACGTATCTGCACTGGCATAATGATGGTTAAGGTAGAAATTCTCATTTAAAAAATAAATCACATACACATATATTTAAAGCACTGTAGCTACAGACCTAGAGACCAGCAGTTGAGAGATGGGGATATGCTAGAAAGCTCTCTTTTTGCTTGGCACAGACATGGGTCAAATCTCCTTCACTGCTATAGATTTTGTGAGTTTCCATGTCATTATAGAGGGCAAAGTGAATGTTATCTATATGGACTTCAACAAAGTTCCGCATGGTAGACTGATTAACAAGGTTAGATCACATAGAACACATTAGAGAACTAGCCATGTGAATACACAAATGGATTGAAGGTAGGAGACAGAGAGTAGTGGTGGAAGGTTGCTTTTTGGGCTGGAATCCTGTGACCAATGGTGTGCCGCAAAGATTGGTGCTGGGTCCACTGCTTTTTGTTATTTACACAAATGATTTGGATGCATGGGGCAGTACGGTGGCTCAATGATTAGCGCTGCTGCCTCACGGCGCCAGGGACCCGGGTTCAATTCTGCCCTCAGGCGACTGTCTGTGTGGAGTTTGCACATTCTCCCCGTGTCTGCGTGGGTTTCCTCCTACAGTCCAAAGGTGTGCAGGTTAGGTGGATTGGCCATGCTAAATTGCCCATAGTGTTCAGAGTTGTGTAGATTAGATGGGTTATACGGGGATGGGTCTAGGTTGGATGTCTGACGGTCAGTGTGGACTTGTTGGGCTGAAGGGCCTGTTTCCACACTGTAGGGATTCTATGTGAATATGGGAGGTTGGTTAGTAAGTTTGTAAATGATACTAAAATTGGTGGTGTAGTGGAGATCAAAGAAGGCTACTTCAGAATACAATGGCACTGTGATCAGATAAATAATGGGCTGAGGAGTGGCAGATGGAGTTTAATCGAGATAAATGTGAGGTGCTGCATTTTGGAAAGGCAAATCAGGGCAGGACTTATACACTTAATGGTAAGGTCCTGGGGAGTGTTGCCAAACAAAGGGACCTTGGGTGCAGGTTCATAATTCCTTGAAAGTGGAGTCGCAGGTAGACATGATAGTGAAGAATGCATTTGGTATACTTGCCTTTATTGGTCAATGCATTGAGTATAGGAGTTGGGAGGCCATGTTGCGGCTGTAAAGGACATTGGTTAGGCCACTTTTGGAATACTGTGTTCAATTCTGGTCTCCCGACTTTAGGAAGGATGTTATGAAACTTGAAAGGGTTCAGAAAAGATTTACAAGGATGTTGCTGAGTTTGGAGTGTTTGAGCTAAAGGGAGAGGCTGAATAGACTGGGGATATTTTCCCTGGAGCATCAGAGGCTGAGGGGTGTATTATAGAAGTTTATGAAATCATGAGGGGCATGGATAGGGTAAATAGGCAAGATCTTTTCCCCAGGGTAGGGAAGTCCAAAACCAGAGAGCATACATTTAAGGTGAGAGGGGAAAGGTTTATTGGGGGCAAGTTTTTTATGCAGAGGGTGGAGTGTGTATGGAATGAGCTGCCAGAGGAAGTGGTGGAGGCTGGTACAGTTACAACATTTAAAAGGCATCTGGATGTGTATATGAATAGGAAGGGTTTAGAGGGATATAACCCAAATGATTTTTTGGGTAGATTAATTTAGGATATCCGGTCAGCCTGGATGAGTTGGACCAAAGGGTCTGTTTCTGTGCTGTACAGCTCTACTGCTCTATGAATCACAAGTCAGAAGCGATTTGCACTAGGACTGAATAGACTCTTTATTGACCAGAGCATTCATGTTGTAGGAGTTTCCTCTGGCACAGGTAGTGCTATATTCTAAGAATGGTCAATGCTAAAGACAGTACCAAAGTTGCACAGTGCTGGACTGAAGATATTCATACTAAATACACTACACGCTCTTTGCCTGCAACTCCTATTCGTATACACATCCAGATGCCTTTTATAAGTTGCAACTGTACCAGCCTCCACCACTTCCTCTGGCCGCTCATTCCATACACACTCCACCGTCTGCATAAAAAACTTGCCCCTCAGGTCCCCAATAAACCTTTCCCCTCTCACCTTAAACGTATGCTCTCTGGTTTTGGACTTCCCTACCCTGGGGAAAAGATCTATCCATGCCCCTCATGATTTCATAAACTTCTTTATGTTAAAAGAGTGGCAGATTTGGGCTTATTGGTTTGGAGTATTGTAAATATTCAAGGGCAAACAGTACTATTTGTATTTACAAAATGTCTGACAGCAAAATGACCAGAACTTTCCAGTTGCTTGGAGACAAACTCATTTGTGCTTTATATGAAACAAATTCTATGTTCAGTTTCTTTGACGTACAAATTAATTATTCTATAACAAGCAGGATTGAAGTGTTTATAAAGGCTAAAGCTGAACAATCAGTCCATGTCAGTCTCAATGGGAGACGATGGCCTAATGGTATTATTGCTGGATTGTTACTCCAGTGGCCCAGGAAATGTTCTGGGGACCTGGGTTCGAATCCTGCCGTGGCAGATGGTGGAATTTGAATTCAATAAAAATATCTGGAATTAAGAGTCTAATGGTGACCATGAATCCATTGTCAATTGTCGGAAAAACCCATCTGGTTCACCAATGTCCTTTAGGGAAGGAAACTGCCTCCCTGTGACTCCAGGCCCACAGCAATGTGGTTGACTCTTAGAGCCCTGGGATGGGCAATAAATGCTGGCCCAGCCAGCGATGCCCTCGTCCTGTGAATGAATAGTAAAAAAATATGGAGCAGGCTTGATGATTCTGCATTGGATTAGGACTGAATGATTCATTAGGACTGAATACTCTTCCTAACTGATGTAAATGAATGAGACAGAGAACATTTGGACATGAGTGATCATCAGAAGATTTAGCTTAGTGATGGAGAAAATAAAGGAGCAATTTGAAGTACAACATCTAAATTAGAAGAGGATTAACTTTGTTGGAACGAGAAGGATAAGGTAGAAAAAGCTGTAACATTAAGGAGGAAATGTTTCAGGACCTACATCTGCGTCAACATAGTGTCGAGCTGGAGGAACTCAGCAGGTCAGGCAGCATCAGAGAAACAGGAAAGTCAACATTTCGGATCAGGACTCCTGGGTCCCAACCCGAAACGTTGACTTTTCTGCTCCTCTGCTGTGTTCCTCCAGCTCCACACCGTGTTGACTGTGACTTCCAGCGTCTGCAGTTCTTGCTATTTCCTGCAGTACTGTGGTTGACCTTTAGCCTAAAAAGGCAGTAAGGGGTGGATAACAAGCACTGGATCACCGGATCCGAGACGTTAACCCTGTTTTTAACTTCACAGATGCTGCCAGACCTGCTGAGCTTTTCCAGCATCTTTGTTTTTGTTCCTGATTTACAGCATCCACAGTTCTTTCAGTTTGCCAGTGGCACTCACGTGGACAGATACAAAAAGATGTATGCATCAAGACTAGAGTAAGTATGGAGAAGCACTGATGTTTAATATAGAGAAGGATTAAAGACTTTAAGAAGCAGAATTGAGTGCACCATATAGATAGATTGACTGCTTTGTACGGAACAGGAATAAATCCTTTAGGGTCAGGATTAAATCCTTGTCATGGATTAGGCTTGGGATTGCCATATGGAGCAGGATTGATTACTTACAAGAGAGGCAGGGTTGAATATTCTGTCCTGAAAGCAGTATGAGTGCATGGAGAGTGATTAATGAGAGTGTAATTTATTCCCCCATGGGATGTAGCTGTCACTGCCTGGACCAGATTTATAGTTCACACTGTAAGGTACAATCAAAATACAATAGATGCTGGAATTCTGGAATAAAAACAGAAACCCTCAGCAGTCCAACAAGTATCTGCAGAGCGATTGAGAGAGTGAACATTTCTGTTCGATGTTCTTTTGTCAGAGCACTTTTAAGGCCATAAATGAGATCTTGGATTGTGAGTAATGGCCTGCATATGCACCTTAAGGTTGAATGTGATTATTAATGTTTCACACATATGACAGATCAATCTGTAATAGCTAATGACATGGTCAAGAATGATTTGTAACCCAGATAGTTGTACACTGTATTCGTTCACATACAGGGTAGTATGATTGTAGATGATTTCAGCCTGGACTTTGAAAGTGCCTAATTAGTACAAATGGCCCTTGAAAAGGGCTCAGATTACTCACACATAGAGGTTGTGTGCATAGACAGACACTGTGCATATCATCTCCTCTTGGTATGGTCACATTTCCATTGCACAATTACAATTTAGGTCATACTCGATACAGCGTGTTGCGGGCCCAACGTGGTAATCAAGAGCATCCCTTGACCCTCCATATTCCTTGCTTCCATGTACTTCCTGTCAAACCCATTAGAACTGAATTTTCACACATTCCCACACAACTCTTCTCATTTTGACTTCATCTCCAAACATTACCGCTTGGGTCCCAGCCCAAGAACTTAGTCATGCCAACTATTGTTCTGCTCCGATACCATTCCCCCCCACCCCATCGAGGCCAAGGCAGTGGTAACCCTGCCTTCCACAGTAACCATGCCCTTCAATAAGCTATAAGCAACATTCATGTCTCACAAATGCCAGGCTATGACCATCACCAATAAGAGACAATCCAATCACCACCCCTTGACATTCAATGATGTTGCCATCACTGAATCCCCCACTATCATTGACCAGAAACTCAACTGGACTCACCACATTAACACAGTGGCTACAAGAGCAGATCAGGGGCTAGGAATCCTGCAGTGAGTAACTCATCCCCTGACTCCCCAAAGCTTAGCTATCATCTGCAAGGCACAAGTCAGGAGTGTGATGGAATACCCCCCACCCTACAGCTTAGTCGTGCCAAACATCATTCTGCGGAATGTTCTGAGGAAGGGTCACCGGACCCAAAACGTTAACTCTGTTTTCTCCTCCACAGATGCTGCCAGACCTGCTGAGCTTTTCCAGCAACTTTGTTTTTGTCCCCAAACTCGTCCTCCCCCCATCTAATCAAGGGCAGTCTGGTGGTGATGCTGCCCTCTACAGCAACCCATATCCTCACCCTGATCACTTCAAGCTGCTGACTGAGCGTGTGCGAGTCCCTGGCCTGCTATGGGGGAACTGTCTTCACTTCCTGACTGTGTTGAGACTCCCTGAAGGCTGTCTCCATGGAGAGGATTACTCCTGTTTGGTGTTGGGAGCAGGTGATTTGGCTGAAGCCCATGCAGTGTGAGGTTTGCTGTGTAAGCTGCTGGCACACCATGGAGGGTGACATTGCAGTAAAAGTGTGTCACAAGGCAACATGTTCACCCGCCCACCCTTGACTGATCACTGCCAAACAGCTGCCCAGCTTTGTGAGCGCATTAAATGGCAAGGCAAGGTCAAAGGACTGAGGCCGCTAAGCTCTGTCCAAGGAGGCAAAGCGCAAAGAGGCAAGGCAGAGATGCTGTGAACGTTCAAGAAAGTGCCAAGTGGGTGAGCGTTAGGAGAGTGAGTGAGGAGCCTGGAGACGCAGCCTTGTTAAAGCTGAAAGGCTGTATGTGCCCAATGCCCATTGCAACAGTGCCAAGGCAGCTGAGGTCTCCTGGAGAGTGAGCTAAGTGGAGGAAATTGGGGTCCCAGCAAGCACTCATCAAAGGCTGTTGAACTTTTAACTTTATTCCTTTACTTCTCTATTTTATCTTAAGAAGGACATTAATGTTAACTATTACCTTGTTTCTTCTTTATTTCTTTCTAGTCATTATATGGAGATCTGCAATGCTTAACTTTTTAACTTGCTTTTACCATTTTGTACCTGAGTTTTTTGTACCTCAGTACCTAAGAATGCATTGTGTGTGGCAACATTAGACACTTTTCACTGTACTCCTGTATTTCAGTACTTGAGTACACATGACAAGGGGCGGCACTGTGGCTCAGTGGTTAGCACTGCTGCCTCACAGCGCCAGGGATCTGGGTTCAATTTCACCCTCAGGTGACTGTCTGTGTGGAGTTTGCACATTCTCCCTGTGTCTGTGTGGGTTTCCTCTAAGTGCTCTGGTTTCCTCCCACAGTCCCAAAGGTGTTCAGGCTAGGTGGATTGGCCATGCTAAATTGCCTGTAGTGGCCAGGGATGTTGAAGTTAGGTGGGTTAGACATGGGGAAATGCAGGGGTAGGGGAATCAGTCAGGGTGGGATGCTCTACGGAGGGGCGGTGTGGACTTGTTGGGCCAAATGGCCTGTTTCCACACTGTAGGGATTCTATTCTATAAAATCTGAGTCTAAATCTAATTTTCATGGTGAGGGTCGTAGGTCACCACTGCCCAAGGGGAATGCCTTGAGATATCACTATGCAAGATGGAGGCCGAGAAGAGGAAGCTATGAACTGGAGTTGCCCAGTACCTGCTCTGAGTTTCATGCCAGGGATTGTCAGTAATCTAGTTTCTCTCCTGTGTGTGTGTGTGTGTGTGTGTGTGTGGGTGGGAGAATAGGAAAATACGTATCAATGAGGTAAGATTAGGTAATAGATATGCAAATACACGCACTTCGATGCAAATAGTTCTCCTGTCATTCCAGTGAGATACTCATCTTACCTTCAAAAACCTTGCTGGAAAATAGGGCTTCTTTCTTGACATTGAGAATTTAATTTCTGCCAAATATTCCATATTTTTCCAACTGTCTCGTCATCGTCTCTTTTCACAGGGGCTGGAAAGATACCAGCCATTGAAACTGCATCCAACATTCACTGGGGAAGGGAGGTCCAAAAACTAACAATCTCACCAGAGAAATTGATTTCACCACATCTCTGCCTTAAATAGAAAACCTCTGATTTTTAAAATGTATCCTACTTTCCAAAAGGTGACATCCTTGAAGCGTCCACCCTGCCAAATCCTCTCAGGATCTTCGTTTCTTTTTATTTAAATTATTTCTTCATGGGATATGGGTATTGAGATATGGGCCAGCATTAATTGCCCGTCCCTAGTGTTGCTGCTGTAATTGTTTTCAGCATGAGGGTCAGAGCCCTTCACAGTATTCCACTGTGTGTGAAGACACTATTGCAATGTGACCTAAGAATTGTAATAAGGTGACATTTAAGGTTATTCTTTGAGTTACGTAAGGGGCCCCTTGCCAATTGCTCAGTAATAAAGGCCAGTCCAGTTGGCAATAATTCCTCACTTTACATCACACTGTTCTACATATAACAGCAGCTAACCACAGAGAGGAGAAATCATTCATAGTTAAACCAATATTTCTTCATCCCAAATAAAATTTGATTATGTTTAACCACAGTGCTGTAAGGAAAGTACAGAATTTGTTTCCTCTGTGGTTCTGTGGAGATAGTTTTCAGGAACACAGAACAGCTACAAACCTGAAGAGAGACTTCAGCAGGGAACAACAAATGGCAAACTGGGGAATGTCAAGCTGCGTCCATTTGTAATCGTCTCACTGATACTTCAATAAATAGACCAAACAACTGCGGATGCCGGAGATCCGAAACAGGAACAGAAGCTGCTGGAGAAACTCAGCAGGTCCAGCTGCATCTCTGAAGAAAAAGCAGAGTTAACATTTTGGGACCAGTGACTCTTCATCAAAATGTACCAGTCGCCATTTGGTCAGGTATAAGCATCTTTTTCTTTATATTTTTTATCTATTTTTCACTGGACATAGACAGCAACAGGTATAGCACCCTGGGTTAGATTTTAACCCTCTGTAGACCTGGAGATTTTTGATTGTTTCCTGTTGTTGCTAAGAATGATGTACCGAGGACAAAATACAAACAAAACATGGGACTTTGTGGATGAACACAGCAGGCCAAGCAGCATCAG
>NC_063339.1:4561990-4593422 GCF_021869965.1 Rhincodon typus
CACCTTGTTATCTCAGATTCTCCAGCATCTGCAGTTCCTACTATCTATGGGACTTTGTGGTTTCACCAACAAAACTTGAGGAAGAAGAGAGTTCAATCTGATTTCAAAAGTTTGAGTTCAACATGAAGAAAATTTTAAATTTTAAAACTTTCTTAAATTTTAAATTTAATGTTCGTCTCTGCAGCCGTAACATTGTATTCCTCGCTCTGTTCTATTACCCTAATGTACTTTGTATGGCATGATCTGCCTGTACTCCACGCAAAACAAAATCTTTCACCAGGTATGTGTGACAATAACAAATCAGATCAAATCTAAAGTCCAAGACTGATATTTATATAAAGCCTTTCATGACCACTGAATGTCTCAAAGCACTTTAAAACAAATTAAAGGCTAATCATTGTGTTAAAGTAGAAAAGGAGGCCGCTAATTTATTCACAGCGAGCTTACACAAATAGCGAAGTGGTAATGACCAAATAATTGACTCTAATTGTGTTGATGAGTGGAACTATCAGCCAGGGCACCTGAGATCCCTGTTCTTTTTCCAAACAGCACCATGAATATTTTACATTCTGAAATAACTGCACAGAGGCTGGTATCCCTTCACCAAGTCACCCCTTTATTTACTTTGTGTACAGTACACTGGCTATGGCTCAGCCAGCTCGGAGTCAATCCCCTGCACTGAGGGGATTCTAATCTTGTGGTTATATTGGTCAGCCAGGCCTTTTCCTGATTGGCCCAGGTTAACAACCGTAATCAACAACCTCACAGTCAATGAGGTCAACTTGGTTCCAATCATTACTCATTCATAAAATGTCACAGTTTAAAGTCTCATACAATAAACAGTTCTGGACATCGGTCTGGATTTCTGTGCTCAACTAGCAGAGCAGGAGCAGTCACTAGAACCTTGGAACTAAGAGCTGGTTTTGCTACTAACTGAGCCACAGCGATATGGCCTTCAGGTATTCTGCCTTTCCTATCAATTCCTCTACATTTGCCAAAACTCTGTCCTTTACCATTGCTAGGTTCCCTGAAGCATTCTGTTAGAATGCAAGTGCTATGTAAATATTTTGTTTTGCAGTGACGGTGCTATTAAAGCTTGACAGCAGACTAACCGTAACATGTATCAGAGGGAACGTGTTCAGTGGGACTGTGGAAATGTGTAAACAGGATTAAGACATTATTCTAATATGGTGTAACATGGAATGTGGCATTTACACGATAAATGGCTATGACATTTATAAAATATGGTGCACGCATCTTTTGAGGTGCAGTGGTAATGCCCCTACCTCAGTACTAGGAGGCCCAGTTCAAGTCCAATTTGCTCCAGAGGTGTGTCATCACATCCCTGAGCATATTGGTTAAAAATACCTATGGTATGGTGCGCAAGTGATTCTATAACAAAGTACTGAAAAGTTTAGATAATGTGCGGCTTAGGAACTTATACAGCAAGAGGTTAATGAGTTTCTACAACATGGGTCTGAGAAGGTTCTACAATGAGGGACTTAGGAGATTATACAGGATGGCTTTGCACAGTTTATATAAAATGGACAGAGTGCCGAAATAGAACATAAGAACATAAGAAACAGGAGCAGGAGTAGGCTTGCTCCGCCACTCAATAAGACCATAGCTGATCTTTTCATGAACTCAGCTTCACTTACCCGTTCACTCACCATAAACCTTACTTCCTTTAATGTTCAAAAATCCATCTTTGCCTTAAAAACATTCAATGATGTAGCTTCAACTGCTTCCCTGGGCAGGGATTTCCACAGATTCACAACCCTTTGGGTGAAGAGGTTCCTCCTCAACTCAATCCTAAATCTGCTCCCCCTTGTTTTGAGGCTATGCCCCCTAGCTCCAGTTTCATCCAAATTTGGAAACAACCTCCCTGCTTCTATCGTATCTATTCCCTTCATAATTTTATACATTTCTAAAAGATCACTGCTCATTCTTCTAAATTCCAATGAATTAACAATGATGTTAGAGCAGAACCAAGTCAGGACAGTCTCCCTGAGGAGTTTGCACAAAGGACTGAGCAGTTTGTGTCAGATGGGATGGAGGAATGGGTTTGAGACTTCAAGCTGCATGCAGTCAAGGGGTTTTACGAAAGAATGGGTTGCAAATGTTGCTGCTAGGTTTGGTGATGTTAGAGCAGAACCAAGTCAGGACAGTCTCCCTGAGGTAGACAACAGAGATAGAGAATTGGAAGAGGGTTGTGTGGGCAACTATGTGAAATGCCGCAAGCAGGTTGAATTAAATAAGAAGGAATGGTCATTTGAATGGCTCAACTTTACATAATTTCAATGTTGATATGCAAGAAAGCATCTAAGTGTTCATCTAACTGACAACACATTTATCAATTTTCATTGATTCAAAAAACTCTATAAACAAACAATCGCCCTTACTTATAACAAAATGATTGTTTTTTACGTATATTTGCAAGTTTTATACATTCTGGAATTAGAAAGGAAGATGTTAAAAAGACTTCATGACCTCAGAAGATCCCTTTTGAAATGCAGTCACGTAATTACACACAATAAGATTCCACAAACAGAATTGTAAGGATAGCTAGACAATCTATTTTACCGATGTTGGCTGTGGGTTAAATATTGGCCATACAATACAACAACAACTTGTATCTATACGGCATGTTTAACATAAAGGAACATCCCAAGGCACATTACAGTTGGGGATCAGTTAGCTCAGTTGGCTGGCCAGCTGTTCTCTGATGCAAAGCATGTAACAGCACACATTAAATTCCCAAACTGACTAAAGTTACCACGAAGGGCTCTTCTTCTCAACATCTCTCCCTGCCTGAGGCATGGTGCCCCTCAGGTTAAACCACCACACATTACCTCTAGAGATAATAGGAACTGCAGATGCTGGAGAATCTGAGATAACAAGGTGTAGAGCTGGATGAACACAGCAAGCCAAGCAGCATCAGAGGAGCAGGAAGGCTGACGTTTCGGGCCTAGACCCTTCTTCAGAAATTCTTCAGATTTGCCTGCTTGGCCTGCTGTGTTCATCCAGCTCTACACCTTGTTATCACACATTACCTCTAACTCTCTCTCTCTCTCTCTCTAATGAGACTGCAGCTCCATGATGTGGTAAGACTGTGGTGGTTATACCTTACAGTGGGAGGCCCAGTGGTATTATCATGAGACTATTAATCCAGGGATCCAGGTAATGTTCTGGGGACCTGGGTTTGAATCCCTGCCATTATAGAAGGTGAATTCAATTTTTTTTAAAAAAACTAGAATTAAGAGTCTAATGATGACCGTGAATTCATTGTTGATTGTTAAGAAAAACCCATCTGTTTCACTAATGTCCTTTAGAGAAGGAAACTGCCATCCTTTTACCTGGTCTGGCCTACAGGTGACTCCAGACCCACAGCAATGTGGTTGAAAGTGAATTGTGGGGCACTGACCATAATCTTTCAGTCTTCCTTGAACTCAGAGGAAGTGCCAGGAGAACTGCAAACATTATAACCTTGTTCAAGAAAGGATAATCTCAGAAATTACAGACTATTCTGTTTAACTTTGGTGGTTGAGAAGATTCTAGAAACAATTATTCAAGGCAGAACCGGTAATTACATGGAAAAAGTATGTTGATTAGGAAGCATCAGTATGGATTTCTAAAGGGGAAGCTAACTTCCCGGAGTTTTTTGAAGAGGTAACAGAAAAGCTCAGTGACAGGAATGATGTTGATGTGGTGAACATGGATTTCCAGATGGCATTTGGTACTGTACCACACACAGACTGTGAGAAAAGCTACAGGTCGTGGTGAAAAAGGGACAGCATCAATGTGGATGCAAAATTGCCCAAGGGATAAGAAACAGAGAGTAACGCTGAATGGATTTTTATCAGGCTGGAGGAATGTTTGTACTGGAGTTCCCAAGGATTGGTATTGGGCCCCTTGCTTTCCCTGCTTTATATTAATGATCTGGATCTTGTTGTGTTGTTGACAATTTCAAAGTTTGCAGATGACACTAAACTTGGAAGAATGGTGAATTGTGAGGAAGACAGTTGTAACTCCAAAAGGACATTGACAAATAAATGGAGTGGGCAGATAGGTAGCAGATGAGTTTCAATTCAGAGAAGTGATGTTCTTTGGTAGAAAGAACATTTAAAGGCAATACAAAATAGTGGGTACAATTCTAAAGGGGATGTAAGAGCAAAGGGACCTGGGAATATATGTGCGCAGGTCATTGAAGGTGGCAGGTCAGATGGAGAAAACAGTTAATAAAGCTCACACTGTCCTCAGCTTTATTTATAGGGGTATAAAGTACAAGAGCAGGAGGCGATATTGATCTTGTACAAAACACATGTTAGACCTCAGCTGGAATATCAGTTGTGGATGCCATATAATAACAAGAATGTGACCTCATGGAGAGAGAAGTGATATACAAGAATGATTCCAGGGATGAAAAACATCAGTGATAAGGATAGATTAAAGCAGCTGGGACTGTTCTCTTCGTGAGAAGTAGGCTAAGAGGCAATCTGATAGAGGCTTTCAAAATCATGAGGGAGGTCTCCTTAACTAAGGAAGGATATTAGTATGTTGGAGGCAGTTCAGAAAGGGTTCACTGAGATGATCCCCAGTCTCTAAACAGGTCAAGGCTCAACTCACTGGAGTTTAGAAGAATAAGAGGTGATCTCATTGAAACATACAGGGTTCTTAAGGGCCTTGACAGGGTAAATGCTGAGAGGATGTTTCCCCTCATGGGAGAGTCTAGGATCAGAGGGCACAGTCTCAGAATAAAGGGGCACCAACTTAAGACTGAGATGGGGAGGAATTTCTTCCCTCAGAGGAGTTTGAGTCTTTGAAACTCCTTGCCACAGAGAGCTGTGGGGGCAGAGTCCTTGTATATACTTAAGGTTGAGATCAATAGATTCTTGGTCAGTCGGGAAATCAAGGGTTACAGGGAAAGGGCAGGAAAGTGAATGTGAGAAATAGTGGATCAGCTCGGATCCTATTGATTGGCTACTCCCGTCCCTATTTCTTTTGATGAATAGAGTAGATAGGGAGAAGTTGTTGCCAGTCATAAAAAGAACAAGAATGAGGCAGCATAGATTTAAAGTGACGTGTAAACAAAGCAAGGGTGCTGAAGGTAAAAACATTTTCACACAGTGAGTTTGGAATACACTGCTTGGAAATGTGAAGGAGGCAAGCTCAATCAAGGCATTCAGTGCATTGTATGATTATTTGGATAGAAATGGTGTGTGAGAGCTTGGAAAGTAAAGCAAGAGACTGGTACTGGGCAACAATGCTCACTTAAAGGGTCAGTGCAGAAATGATGGCTGAATCTGTGCCTCTGTACCATATTCTGTGGTTCTGCTGTGACCAAACAGTCAGCATGGCTTCACAAAGGGGAATTCATACCTGAAAAGGTATTGGAATTTTTTGAGGATGCAGCAAGCAGGATAGAAAAAGGGGAAGCAGGGAATGCAATAAATTTGGATTTTTCAAGATACCACCCATTAGGTGGCTGACTAAGACAAGGGCCCATAGTGTTGGAGGCAGTAGAATGGTTACAAGATTAGCTAAATAATAAAAGATGGAGTTAAGATAAGGGAGCATTCTCAGGAGGGTAATGAGTCATAGAGTCATAGAGGCTTAACAGCATGATAACAGGCCCTTCAGCCCAACTTGTCCACAATTAATCTAGTCCCATTTGCTTGCGTTTGGTCCATATCCATCTATACCTATCATGTCCACGCACCTGTCCAAATGTTTATTCAATGACAAAATTTTACTCACCTCTACTACTACCTCTGGCAGCCTGTTCCTCTCCATGTGAAACAATTTTGTATCTGTCCCCTCTGACCTTAAATGTCTGCCCTCTAGTTTTAAATCCCCACCATGGGGAAAAGCTGTTGGATATCTACCTTATCTATGCCTGTCATGATTTTATAAACCTCTGAAAGGTCACCCCTCAGTCTCTTACTCTCCATGGGAGAAAAGTCCCAGCCTATCCTTATAACTCAAACCTTCCAGCATCCTGGTAAATCTTTTCACAGAATCCCTACAGTGTGGAAGCAGGCCATTCAGACTCTCTGAAGAGGATCCCACTCAGACCCACCTATAACCCTGCATTTCTGAAGAGCAATCCATCTAACCTGCATATCCCTGAACACTGTAGCCAATTTAGCATGATCAGTCCACGCAACCTGCACATCTTTGGACTGTGGGAGGAAATGCATGCAGACACGGGGAGAATGTGCAAACTCCATACAGACAGTCACCCAAGGGTAGAATCAAACCCGGTTCCCTGGCGCTGTGAGGCAGCAATGCTAACCACTGAGCCACCATGTCATCCTCTTTCTAGTTTAGTAATATCCTTTCTATAGTAGGGCAACCAGAACAGTACACAGCACTCCAAATGTGGTTTTACCAACGTCTTGTACAGCTGCAACAAGATTTCCCAAATCCTATATTCAATGCTCTGACTGATCAAAGCAAGCAAGCTGAAAGCCTTAATAAAAACCGAAAGAACTGCGGATGCTGTAAATCAGGAACAAAAACAAAGTTGCTGGAATAGCTCAGCAGGTCTGGCAGCATCTGTGAAAGAGAAAACAGAGTTAACGTTTCAGGTCCGGTGAGGATGGAAGTGTCACCGGACCCAAAACGTTTACTCTGTTTTCTCCTTCACAGATGTTGCCAGACCTGCTGAGCTTTTCCAGCAACTTTGTTTTTGAAGCTGAAAGCCTTCTTCATTGACCTGTCTACCTGTGACTCCACTTTCAAGGAGCAATGAACCTATATCCCCAGATCTCTTTGTTCAGTAACAGTCCCCAGAGCACTATCATTGACTATGTTTGCCTTACCAAAATGCAACACCTCGCATTTATCTAAATTAAATTCCATTTGCTATTCCTTGGCCCACTGACCTAGTGGTTCAAGATCTTGCTGCATTCCCATATAACCTTCTTCACTGTCCACTATACCACAAATATTGGTGTCATCTGCAAACTTACTGACCATAGATCCTAAATTTTCATTCAAATCATTTATAGAAAAGTGAACTGGATCACCAGTTTGTGGAATGCAGTGAAATAGATGGGAAGTCAATTAGAGAGGATGGCATTGATTATATGTAGAGGGATGTAGACAAGTTTAGTGATTGGGAAAAAATCTTGACAGATGAAATATAATGAGAGGAAATGTGAGGTTAAAAATTTTAGCAGGAAAGCGAGAGGAACTGAATATTATTTCAAAGGAAAAAGACTGCAGAAAGCTACAGAACAGAGGGATTTGAGAGACTTCATCCATAAATCACAAAAATTCAGCAGCCAGGTTCAGCGGCTAATAGGGAAGGCAAATAGAATGTTGGCCTTTACTGTAAGAGAATGGAATATACAAATAGGATGGTTTCACTAAAATTATCCAAAGCACTAAATAGACCACAGTTAGAATAATGGTAACAGTTTTGTGCCTGTTATCTAAGGAAAGATGTACTGCCACCATAAGACCATCAGATATAGGAGCAGAATTAGGACATTTGGCCAATTGAGTCTGCTCCAAGATTTTATCATGGCTGATATGTTTTTCAATCTCATTGTCCTGCCTTCTCCGTGTAACCTTTGGTCCCCTTACCAATCAAGAATCCATCTTTCTCCATCTTAAATATACTCAAAGACTCAGCCTCCACAATCTTCTGCAGCAATAAGTTCCACAGATTCACCACCCTCTGGCTGGAGAAAGATGCAGTCCAAGGGGTTCACTAGGTTAATCCCTGGTATGGAGGAAGAGATTGAGTAAACTGGGCCTGTACTCATTGGAGTTTAGAAGAATGAGAGGTGACCTTATTGAAACACACAAGATTCTTCAGGTACTTGAAAGGGTAGATGTGGAAAGATTGCTTCCCCTTGTGGGAGAGTCTGGGACCAGAGGTCATAGTCTCAGAGTAAGGAGTCAACCTTTCTCTCAGAGGGGAGTGAATCTATGGAATCCTTTACCGCAAAGGGCTGTCGAGGCTGGGTCATTCAAGGCTGATATGGTCAGATTTTTAATCAGGAAGGGAATCAAGGGTTATGGGGAAAAGGCAGGAAAGCAGAATTGAGGGCTATCAGAACAGCCATGATCTCATTGAATGGCAGAGCAGACTCAGTGGGCTGAATGGCCTATTTTTGCTCCCGTGTTCTGCTTCTATTCCTGTGTTCTGAAAGTTCTCTAACACGGTTGTCAGTTTGTTTGTGAGGGACAACGGGTCAAAACCAGTATTTGGCAGTACTGGAACGGAATTTAAAATGTCCGCTTTTGTTTTCGAAACAGGTAATGAAAAAGCAGGAAGCCATCAGATCAAAATGCTGGACAATGTGACACAAAACAATTCCACCTGCACTGTCAGTTCCAGCGTGGAACACATTGTCATCCCCATCATGTACTTGGCCTCTTTTCTTGTCAGCCTGCCCGGGAACTGCCTATCGATCTACGTGGCATGTTTACAAGTGAGACGTGAGAATGAGATTGGTGTCTACCTGCTGAATCTATCTTTTGTTGATTTCTTATACACATCCACATTCCCTTATTGGTTCATTGAATACCTCGATGTCCATGCGAGTGTGCAACTGTACAATCTGCTCACCGTTGTGACTTACACTATGATGTACTTGAGCCCTGCTTTCCTCTGCTGTATCTCCGTGGACCGCTTCCTGGCGACAGTCTATCCACTGAGGTATTTTGGTCTCCGCTCTATGAAGGCAGCTGTCGTAGCCAGCGCAGTCTGCTGGATTATTGAGTTGATGTGCCATGCATTGCTGCTCCACAAGCAGGATTTCTTTTCCGTCTTCAGTTTCTCTGCGGTCTATGAAGAGACCTATCCGATGAAATCAAGCTTGGTTGTCGAATATATCATCCGATTTGCTCTTGGATTCTGCCTGCCTCTGACCTTGCTCCTGTTTTGTTCTCAGTGCACTTTCAATGCAGTCAAAGACAGCACAGCCACAGTGAGCACAGAGAAAAGGAAGATTGCAAGACTCTTGCTGCGGCTGCTTCTGGTCTACACCATCAGCTTCGGGCCATACCAGATTGTAATGCTCATCCGCAGTCTCATTGAGCCAGGAAACTGCAATTTTGCCCAAAAAATAAACATCTTTTACAAAGTGTCCTTTGCACTTACTGGCCTTAGTAGTGCCGCTGACCCCATCATCTACTGCTTGCTTTGTGACAGTGCCAGACAGGATATTAGGAACTTGTTCACAGCCATGAAGATCATAGAGTCATAGAGTCATACAGCACGGAAACAGACCCTTCTGTCCAACCAGTCCATGCTGAACATAGTCCTAAACTAAACTAGTCCCACTTGCCTGCTGCTAGCGCCATATCCCTCCAAACCTTTCTATTCACGTACTTACCCAAATGTTTTTAAATGTTGTAACTGTACCCATATCCACCACTTCCTCAGGAAGTTCATTCACCACCTGTGTAAAAATGTGCCTCTCATGTCTTTTTTAAATCTCTCTTCGATCTTCAGAGATTGAGTGCCAGAATTTGACCTTTCGCTGGACACTTCAAGGAGGATGTAGCCTGGACCCCACCTGCTTCATTTTGAAGGTCACAGCAGTACGATGGTCAAGTGGTATTATTGCTACAGTATTTATCCAGAAACTCATCTAATGTCCAGGGGACCTGGGTTTGAATCCTGCCAAAGAAGATGGTGGAATTTGAATTTAATTTAAAAGTTCTGGAATTAAGAGTCTAGTGATGACCACGATTCCATTGTCAATTGTTGGGGTAAAATACATTTGGCTCCCTAATATCCTTTAGGGGAAAAAAATCTGCCATATTCACCCAGTGTGGCCTACATGTGACTCCAGACCCACAGTAATGTGTGTGATTCCCAATTCCCATTGAAATTGCCCAGCAAGCCACTCAGTTGCATCAATCACTATGAAGTCTCAACAAAGAAGTGAAACCAGAAGGACCAAAACTGGGATAGCTCTCTCACAGACTACAAAACAGAAGTTGCCGGAAAAACTCAGCAGGTCTGGCAGCTTCTGAGCAACAAAAATCAAGAGTTAACATTTCAGGTCCAGTGACGCTTCCTCAGAACTGATGGTGGCTGGGAAAACGTCAGTTTATATGCAGAAAATAGGAAGAAGGATGGGGCAGGGAATAAATGATAGAAGAGAGCCCAAAGAGAGAGAAGAGCAGTTGGATAGACAAAGGAGTTGATAACAATCTGGCTGGGAGGGTGAATAGCTGTTAGTGACTAACAATAGGTAGTATGTAGTGGCAGGCTATGTGATAACAAGGCCTGGTGTGTGGGGTAGGGGGCTGGGACATGGGAGAGTTTAGGCCCTAAAATTATTGAACTCGATATTGAGTCTGGAGGGCTGCAGGGTCCCCAGGTGGAAAATAAGGTGTTGTTATTCCAGCTTATGCTGAACTTTGCTGGAATACTGCAGCAAGCCAGAAACAGAGATGTTGGCCAGGGAACAGGGAGGCGTTAAAGTGGCAGGCAATTGAAAGCTCAGGGATTTTTTTGCAAGTAGAACGTTGATGTTCCGCGAAGCAGTCACACAGTCTACACTTTGTTTCTCCAATGTACAGGAGACCACATTGTGTGCAGCGAATGCAGTAGACTAGATTCTGGGAAGTGCAAGTAAAGTGCTGCTTCACCTGGAAGGTATGTTTGGGCCCTTGGATACCGGGGAGGGAGGAGATAAATGGGCAGGTGTTGCACCTTCGCCGGTTGCAGGGGAAGGTGCCATGGGCCTTGGGGGGAGGTTGGGGGTGAAGGAAGAGTGGACCACGGTGTCACAGAGGGAACGATCCCTGCGGAAGGTGGACAAGAGAGAGGAGGGGAATATGTGTCTAGCGGTGGCATCTTGCTGGAGGTGGCGGAAATGGCGCCTGATGATCTTCTGGTGGAATGAATGCTGGTGGGATGGTAGGTAAGGACAAGGGGAACCCTATTGATGTTGTGGGAGGGAAGGGAAGGGGTGAGGGCAGAAGTGTGGGAGATGGGTCGGACCCGTCTGAGGGCCCTGTCAATATCCGTGGTGGGGAATCCTTGGTTGAGGAAGCCGGTGGACATTTTGGAGGATCCCTTGTCTAAATTGGCTTCATCTGAACATATACGACGGAGATGGAGGAACTGAGAGACTGGGATGGAGTCTTTACAGGAAACAAAGCCAACTTCAACAAGGAAGCACCCGAAATGTCCACCTTCTTCCACAACTAGGACTCCCCAGCACCATTGTCGACAGAAGTGCCGAGTGGATGATCCATCTCAGCCTCCTCCAGTGGTGCCCAGCATCACAGGTACTAGTCTTCAGCCAATTCAATTCATGCCATGTGATGTCAAGAAGCAGTTGAAGTCACCAGGTATTACAAAGGCTATAGGCCCTGACAACATTCCGGCAATAGTACTGAAGACTTGTGCTCCAAAATTGCTGCTCCCCTAGCCAAGCTGTTCCAGTACAGTTACAACACTGGCATCTACCCAACAATGTGGAAAATTGCCCAGGTATGTCCTGTAAACAAAAAGCAGAACAAATCTAACCCAGCCGTTTATCGCCCCATCAGTCTCCTCGCAATCATCAGTAAAGTGATGGAAGTTGTCATCAACAGCGCTATCAAGCAGCACCTACTCAGCAATAACCTGCTCAATGATACCCAGTTTGACCTCATTACCGCCTTGGTTCAAACATGGACAAAAGAGCTGAATTCCAGGGGTGAAGGTTACAGCCCTTGGCAGCAAGGCTGCATTCGATTGAGTGTGGCATCAAGGAGCCCATCAAAACTGGAATCAATGGGTATCAGGGGGCAAACTCTCCAGTGGTTGGAATTGGACCTGTCCCATAAGAAAATGGTTGTGGTTGTTGGAGGTTTAGAGTCATAGAGTAATACAGCATGGAAACAGGCCATTCAGCCCAAACTGCTCCATGCTGACCATGGTTCCCACTCAGCTAATTCCATTTGCCCGCATTTGGTCCATATCCCTCTAAACCCTTCCCATTCAAGTATCTATCCAAATATTTTTTAAATGTTGCTATTGTACCTGCCTCAACCACTTTCTCTGGCAGCTCATTCCACATACACACCACTGCCTGCATGAATAAGTTGCCCCTTAGCTCCTTCTTAAATCTTTCCCCTCTCACCTTAAACCTGTGCTCTCTAGTTTTCAATCCCCTATCCCTGGGAAAAAGACTACATGCATTCATCCTATCTATGCCCCTTATAACTTTATACATCTCAATAAGGTCACCCATCATTCTCCTACATTCCAAGGAATAAAGTCCTATCCTGGCCAACCTCTCCCTATAACTCAGGCCTATTAATCCTAGCAACATTGTTGTAAATCTTCTTTGCACACTTTCCAGTTTAACTATGTCTTTCCAATAACAGGGTGACCAAAACTGTACACAATACTCCAAGTGCGGCCTCACCAATGACTTATACAACTGTAACATAACGTCCCAACTCCTATACTCAATGCCTCGACCGATGAAGGCCAGCATGCTAAATGCCTTCTTCACCACCCTGTCCACCTGTGACACTGCTTTCAACAAACTATGTACTCCTAGGTCCCTCTGTTCCACAACACTCCTCAGGACCTTACCATTTACTGTATAAGTCCTACCTTGGTTTGGCTTTCCAAGGTGCAACACCTCACACTTATCTGTTTGAATTTCATTTGCCAATCGTCAGCCCACTTCCCCATCTGATCAAGATCTCTCTGTAATTTTTGATAACCTTCCTCGCTATCAACAAAAGTACATTCACACAAAGGGGAGGCAATGGCCTCGTGGTATTATCGCTGGACTGTTAATCCAGAGACCCAGATAGTGTTCTGGGGACCCTGGTTTGAATCCTATTGTGGCAGATGGTGGAATTTAAATTCAATAAATATCTGGAATTAAGAATCTAATGATGACCATGAATCCATTGCTGATTGTTGGGAAAAACCCATCTGGTTCACTAATGCCCTTTAGGGAAGGAAACTGCCATCCTTACCTGGTCTGGCCTCCATGTGACTCCAGACCCACAGCAATGTGGTTGACTCTTAACTGCCCTCTGGGCAATTAAGGATAGGCAATAAATGCTACCCTAGCCAGCGATGCTCTTGTCCCATTAATGAATAAAAAAAAATCCAGATCATTTATGTAGATAATAAATAACAAAGGTCCCAGCACCAACGCCTGTAGCACACACTAGTCACAGGCCTCCAGTCTGAGAAACAGCCTTCAACCATCACCCTCTGCTTCCTACCATCCAGCCAATTTTGAATCCAATTGGCTAGCTTTCCTTGGATCCCATGCGACCTAACCTTCATGACTAAACTGCCATGCGAGACCTTGTCAAATTCTTACTGAAGTCCATATAGACAACATCCACTGCCCTACCCTCATCCATCCTCTTGGTTACCTTTTCGAGAAACTGTAATAGATTCGTCAGACATGACTGCCCTGCACAAATCCATGCTGACTATCCCTAATCAGACTTTGACTATCCAAGTGTTGGTTGATCCTGTCCCTCAGTATCCTCTCCAATAACTTGCCTACCACTGATGTCAGGCTTACTGGCCTGTAGTTCCCTGGCTTGGCTTTGCCACCTTTATTAAACAATGGAACAACATTGGCCACCTTCCAGTCTGCAGAATGACCTCTACAATTTCTTCCTTAGCCTCCAACAACATCCAAAGATGGACTTAATCAGACCCAGGGGATTTATCCACCTTAATGTGATTTAAGCTGAAAACACCTCCTCTCTACTGATGTGTATGCAGTCTAAAACATTCCCACTTGTTTCACTTATATCCTTAGCATCCATGATTCTCTCCTCAATAAACACTGAGGGGAAATGTTTATTAAATATCAGTCATATCAGCTCCAGAACATCTCTGCTGGAGTTCCTCTGGATGGTGTCCTAGGCCCAACCATCTTTAGCTGTTTCACCAAACACTTCCCATCTTTCATAAGGTTAGAAGTGGGGGTGATCACCAATGATTGCACAATTCTCAGCACCATTCACGGTTCCTCAGATGCTGAAGCTGCCCATGTTCTAATACAACAAGATCTGGACAATATCCAGCTTGGCTGACAAGTGTCAAGTAACATTTGCACCACACAAATGCCAAGCAATGACAATCTCCAATAAGAGACAATCTAATCACCACCCCTTGACATTCAATGGTATTACCTTCACTGAATCCCCCACTATTAGCATCATAGACCATAAACTCAACTGTACTTGCCACATAAACACAGTGACTACAAGAGCAGGTCAGAGGTTAGGAATCCTGCAGTGAGTAACTCACCTCCTGACTCCCCAAAGCCTGTCCACCATCTACAAGGCACAAGTCAGGAGTGTGATGGAATACTCTCCACTTACCTGGATGGGTGCAACTCCAACAACACTCCAGAGCTTGACACCATCCAGGACAAAGCAGCCCGCTTGATTGGCACCACATCCATAAGCATCCCACTCCCTCCACCACTGACGCTCAGTAGCAGCAGTGCGTATTATTTACATGGTGCACTGCAGAAATTTACTTAAGGTCTTCAGACAGCACCTTCCAAATCCACAGCCACTTCCATCTAGAAGGACAAGGGCTGTAGATACATGGGAACACCACCCCCTGCAGGTTCCTCTCCAAGCCACTCACCATTTTGACATGGAAATATATCGCTGCTCCTGTAGTGTCACTGGGTCAAAATCCCGGAATTCCCTCCCTAATGACATTGTGGGTCTACCCACAGCAGGAGGACTGCAGCGGTTCAAGAAGGCAGCTCACCACCACCTTCTCAAGGGGCAACTAGGACGGGCAATAAATGCAGCAACACCCACATTCCATAAGTGAAGAAAGAGAACTCCTCATAAAATTACAGCCTACTGAAAGGAAACACTCAACAATAAGGATGTATGTTTGGTGGCTGGCGAGGGAAATTAAAGGCAGCATCAAATTTAAACAATAAACGTACAATATTGTAAAGATTATCAATAGGCCAAAAGATATATCAACATTAAAAACCAGCAAAGCATAAGCAAAAAGAAATAAAGATAAAGATGAGATCAAAATAGGAAGAAATAAAGAAGCAGAAAGAAAATGTCCCACAACTATATAAAAAGATGAGAGTAACTCATGGAAACATTGGTCACTTGCGGGAGAAGACTAGGAACAATGATAAGAAACATGAAATGGGCAAGGTTTTGAATACGTATTTTACATCTGATTTCACATTCGAAGATACATTTAAGCTGCGAAGTGAAATCATCCATTTCTCTCTCTCTCTCTCTCTCTCTGCCTTCAGTGTGGAGAGAAAAAAGCAAATTCTCACTGGTTTGCTACTCTCTCTCAGTTTTCTCCTGAAAGCTGGTCGGCATTTTGGTCAGCCCAGACCAGTTTGTGCCAAAGGGCTTGAATCTGTGCCCTGGGACTCTATGATTCTATGATTGGCATTTTTTTGGGGTTTAGCACCTTGACAAAATGTATAATTACTGTAAGTTCTGTAATCATTTTTTTAAAGATTATCCATTGCCTATGTACAGTCATGCCTTTTTAATGTATTTTCTCAATCTACCTTAAGCAATTTATGCTTCACACCTTCATAATTTCCCTTAATCAGATTGAACTAAGTCACTTTCAAATATAATGTAAAATTCTACCATATTGCTGTCATTTAACAAAAGGATTATTAATTAGTCCTTTTTCATTACATTTTATGAGAACAAAATTAGCCCATCCTCTAGTCAGCTCTCCAACATGCTGATCTAGAAAAGCGTACCTAACACATTCCAGAAACTCCTCCTCCAAAGCTTTAATGCTGAATTGGTTGAATCAGTCTACGTGCATATTGAAGTCATCCATTGTCTATCAAAATCTAACCCACTCTGCTGAATAAATTCAATGACCCAGGCTCCACTTCTTTCAAGGGAAGAGAATCCATATAATAATGACCTTCTGAGGGTCCATTTCCACCTTAAAGCTTTGTCAATTTGATTTTTTCTACCAAAGTAAACAATGACACGTTATCCACGTTTATACTCTTTCGGCCATTTATTTATCCACTTACTCAACTTGTCTAAATCACCCTGAAGTTTCTTTACATCATCCTTATCACTCACAGCTCTACCTAGTTTTATATTGTCAGCAAACCTGGAAATATTTAATTTGATTCCTTCATCTAAATCGATGGTATATGTTGTGAATAGCTGGAGTCCAAGTACTGATCCCTGCATTACCCCACTTGCCCTGCTTTCTCCTCGAAAAGCAATTTATTTGTTCTTATTCAATGCGCACCAGAGCATTACCAGCAATCTCACGTGCTTTGATTTTTCACAATAACCTCTTATAGAGTCATACAGCACGGAAACAGACCCTTCGGTCCAACCAGTCCGTGCCGAACATAATCCAAACTAAATTAGTCCCACCTGCCTGCTCCTGGCCCATATCCTTCCAAACCTTTCTTATTCATGTACTTATCTAAATGTCTTTAAAACGTTGTAACAGTGTCTGCACTCACCACTTCCTCTGGCAGTTCATTCCACACATGAACTTGTGTGTAGAAAAAAATTGCCCCTCATGTCTCTTTTAAATCTCTCGCCTCTCATCTTAAAAATATGCCCCCTAGTCTTGAAATCCCCCACCATAGGGAAAAGACACTTACCATTAACTCTATCTATACCCCTAATGATTTTATAAACCTCTTTAAGCCTCTTATTCGGGATTTTATCAAACGCTTTCTGAAAACGCAAATACACAGTGTCAATTGATTTTCCCTCATCTATTCTACCAGTTATATCCTCAGAAAACTCCAGTAGGTTTGTAAAGCACAATTTCCATTTCATAAATCCATGTCAACTTTGTGTAATACTAAGGTATGTTTTAAATGTCAGATTATCACTCCAGCATCTTCCCTTCTCCTAACGTTCAGCTAACAGGTCTGTAATTCCCAGTTTTCTCCCTCCTGCCTCTCTTAAACAACAGAGTTACATTTGCCAACCTCCAATCTACCAGGACTTGTGCAGAATCTACAGAATTTTGAAAGTTGATAAGTAACCAATCTATTATTTCCATGGCATCCTCCTTTCGTACCCAGGGATGGAGATTATCAAGTGCTGGAAATCGATCAGCTTTCAGTCCAATTTCTTTCTCCAGCATTACTTTTCTTCTGGATAAAATTTCATTCAATTACTCCTTCCCAAATGATCCTTGCTGCCCAAGCACATCTGGCAAGTTTTTTGAGTCTTTCTCTATGAAATCAGAAAAAAAGTTTAATTGCTGCACTGTTTTGTTGTTTCCCATTATCAATTGTTTTCACTAATCTTTTGTTTGTTTACATACTTATAGAAGCTCTTACAATCTGTTTCTATTTTGTTATGGACCAGATCAAACCCCCTCAAAATATATTAAGAAGATAGCCTAGACCCCAACTTTTCCTTCTTTTTAAATTCAATTGTAAGGCAACTTTAACAGGTTATGATCAGTATATACAATTGACTCAGACACATACTGGCAATATAAATGTTGCAAAGTTGCAGCGACAACACCAAACTCAAGGTCTCCTTCTCAATTGTGGAATGTTTCTGTTGATGAGTATTCAATTTTCTGGAAAAATATCCATTAGATTTTTCTATCTTCTCATCATTGGTCAAACGACCAGGCTTGAAGCAAAACATACTTTATTCATACACTATACTCAAAATACAAATAAATAAAGAAGAAATTGGAACAACTTAACTCTATTGAAAAACTTAACAGAATAATAGATTATTTAACTAATAAGAAGCAACTGTTCCAATATAGTAACTCCCACAAACACATGCTTGGCGAAGGCAAATTCAGTAAATCAGATTGTCTCACATGCAATTCTAGCAGCAGCAAGAGAACTCCCAGCTTTTAGGCGTAACAGAGAGAGGAATAACAGCTTCCACATCCAGCTTCAAGACATCAGTATCTACTGAAAGCTAAACTAAAATCCCATTTCTGTGGGAGCTTGAACCCACTCCTTTATGCTGCTTCTATTGCTCCAACTTTTTTTAGAAAACCAAAGCCTCACAAGTTGTTTACTTTATTAGTTTTGAGCAGATAGCTCAGTACCTCTGTCTCAACCGTTCTTCATAAAAAAATCTGGAATAGTACACCTCTTAAAGCCATCGTGTCATTGTACCTTACCCATTTTTTTAAAAAATGAACCATCAATATACAAAGACGGCTTCATTTTAAAAACATTTAGCCTTACGGCATTAGTCCACTACAAATACATTTACATTACATTGACTCTGGCATGCAAACATTCACAACTACAGCCATTTTCAATCTGTTTCTTTTCTTGCCACTGAACACTTCTGTCTTCATTCATCAAAGTCATGACAATGCGTCAGCAATTATGTTCTTTCGTCCTGCTACACGTATAATTTTCAAATTGAATGGCTGCAATGATAAACTCCATCTAAACAGCCTGGTATTTTCATACTTAAGTTTTCCCAAAAACTTTAACAGGTTATGATCAGCATATACAATTGTCTCAGACACATACTGGCAATATAAATGTTGCAATGTTGCAACGCCAACACCAAACTCAAGGTCTCCTTCTCAATTGTGGAATGTTTCTGTTGATGAGTATTCAATTTTCTGGAAAAATATCCATTAGATTTTTCTATCTTCTCATCATTGTCGCGCAAGAGTACAGCACCGACACCCACATCACTCTCATCAAAAGCCATCTTGAATGTCTTTGCGTAATGACACTGGAGCAATGGTTAACACAGATTTTAGGCTGTCAAATGTTTTCTGAAATTCCTTTGAAACCTTTTGCTCTTCTTCAACAAGTCAGTTAGTGGAGCAAATATACTGCTAACATTTGGTATGAATTTTTGATAAAAATCACTGAATCCCAGGAATCATAAAACTTCCCTTTTTGTTGGTGAAATGGGAAACTGCAGGGCCATCTGTCCATGTCCAAAGACACAGCCCAGGAACATGGCTTGGGCTTTTGAAAGCTCACTCTTATTCAGGTTTATCACCAAGCTCGTCTGCTGAAGTCGATCAAACAATTCCAACAGATGCTCCAAATGTTGCTTCCATGTGTGATTAAAAATCATTGGATTGTCTATGTACACCACACAATTGGGTACTCTCAAAATGACAGAATTGGTTAGTCTTTGAAATATGGCTGGCGCATTCTTCATACCAAATGGCATGACTTTAAACTGGCACAGTCCATTTGGTGTCACAAAAGCCAAATTTTCCTTTGCCCTTTCGGATAAATGCCAGTATCCTTTGAGTAAGTCAAACTTAGAAATATAAGCTGCATGTCTCACCTTCCCAATACAGTCCCCCAAATGTGGAATAGGATATGAATCAAATTTTATAACTGCATTGATTTTATGATAGTCCACACATAATCGTTGGGTACCGTCTGGTTTTGGCACCATTACTATGGGTGAGCTCCATTCGCTGTAACTCACTTTAATTATGTCTTCCCTGAGTATGCTTTCAATCTCTTTTTGAACCTGTGCTAATTTTAAAGGGTTAAGTCTATAAAAATGTTGCTTAATTGGAATAGCATTTCCTATATCTATGTCATGTGTGGATAGATGAGTACTTCCAGCTTATTCCCATATGTCTCTTTCCATGTGATTGTGATAAGTCTTCCAGGTCATTTCAATTTTCCTCTGGGAGGTAAGTCAATAATTTATCCCAATTTTTGAGAACTTCCTCATTGTCCAATCTCATATAAGGAATGTCCAATTCAGTATCCTCTGAACTTGGTTCTTCATTCTGTGCTGTAACCAATACCATATTGTCCTTTTGCATTCCTTCCCTATCAAAATACCTTTTGATCATATTTCACATGAAACACTCTGCGAGCTTTTTTTCTATCTGGCTTACTTATCAAATAATTCGCCTCACTCAATTTCCTTTCAATTTGATAAGGCCCACTAAACCTGGCCTTTAAAGGTTCACCTACCACTGGGAGTAACACTAACACTTTAATTCCACTAGCAAAATTGTGAAATTTTAATTCTTTGTCTGTTTTCTGTTTCATTGCGGGCTACTTTTAAATGCTGTCTAGCCACATGTCCCACTCTATCTAATCTCTCAATTCCTTTAAACTTGACTTTTTGACATATCTTATGTATTTTCTGGTACTTCACCCCTATTCACTGCTAGCCCTTGTTTCCTCTACCTTTCACTTTTGCTCTGTAGTTTTTCACCTTTCATTTCCATTTGTTTCCTGCACTCTTGTCTCCCAATCAGGTTCCTGTCTGCTGCCACTCTATTTAAACCTTTCCTGGGATAAGGTCATCACTGGCTAGATCAGTATTTATTGTCCATCCCTAATTGCCCAGAGGACAGTTAAGAGTTAACCACATTGCTGTGGGTCTGGAGTCACAGGGAGGCCAGACCAGGTAAGGATGGCGGTTTCCTTCCCTAAAGGACATTGGTGAACCAGATGGGTTTTTCCCAACAAATGACAATGCCTTCATGGTTATCATTAGATTCTTAATTCCAGATATTTATTGAATTCAAATTCCACCATCTGCTGTGGTGGGATTCGAACCCAGGTCCCCAGAATGTTATCTGGGTCTCTGGATTAACAGTCCAGTGAAAAATACCATTAGGCCATCACCTCCCCTAAGTTGGAGCCTGTCCAGCTGGGGATAAAACCATCCAGCCTGCACATGTCCCATTTTCCCCAGAGTCGCTCTCTCTCCTTGAGGAAAAGAAAATTGACATCCTTATTTTGTCTGGTCTACTTGTGGCTTCAGATCCTTCACAATGTGATTGGCTCCTAAATGATCTCATTCAGTGATGATGGCACACACAGCCTCATTGACTTCCTTATCAACATCTTATGCAATAGCCTGACATAGCCATTCTCACATAAGCGTGCCATCCAGACATCTCCATCCCTGCTCACTGTTCTGTCACAGAGATCAAGCAGATCCACCAGAGTTGGCGATAAAATGATATACAGTCTGAGGAATTTTCTCCAGTACCCCATGAAGTCTCAGGTCATATCCAGGCAAGGAAACCGCCTGGGTTTATCATGTACTGACCTCTCAGCTGATGGCTCTGTGCTCCTCCATGTTGAACAACACTTGAAAGAAGCACTGAGGGTGGCAAGGCACAGAATGGACTGTAGGTGGACAACTTCAATGCTCATCACCAAATGGGGCTCAGTAGCACCATCACAGACCGAGCTGGCTGAATCTGGAATGGCAGAGCTGCTAGTCTGGGTGTGTAACCGCTGGTGAGAGAACTAACAAGAGGGAAGAACCTCTTTACATCATCCTCACAGAACTACTTATAGCAGATGCCTCTGTCTGTGGGAATAGTGGTAAAAGTGTTCACTGCATAGTTCTTGTGCAACGTCTCGTCTTCAGATTAAGAAATCACAGAATCACAAAGTTGCTACGGTACAGAAGAAGGCCATTCAGTCCATCATGTCCACACCATCTCTTCAAATAAACACTATTACCTCGTACCAAGCCCCTGCATTTTCCCCATGCTCTAGCACACCATTCCTAACCAAATGATCATTCAATGCCCCAATTGAATGCCTCAGTTAAACATGCCTTCACTACATTTCTAGGCAGATACCCTCCACACTGTTGTGTGAGACTATCACTGTGCTGAATGAAGCATTGAAACATATCTAGCCACTCAAGGCTAGGAATCCATGAGATGCTGTATCACCAGCTCAATTGTAGTCAAATCACATGGACTGATATATCCCTCACTCCACCATTATCATCAAGCCAGGGGTCAACTTTGGTTCAATGGAGAGTGCAGTGTTATAATCCCAGCTGATGGTAACAGTCAGATTCCAAAGTGAAAGCTGCCTTGAAAGAGCCTAATCTTCTTTTTGCAATTTGATGACCATGGTGCTCAGTCATTGAAGATATTAGCACCAGGATTGGAATGAACTTTTCACAAAGAGCTCCCCACCTAGGGTAAATGGCATATTTTTGACACCTTCAGTGCTTCCTCCAAGTAGTTCAACATGGAACCCAAAGGATGGGTATAATGAGGTGATGATTGGCAAGAGGTTTCCTTGGCCAAGCCTTGAGACTTCATGGCTCCATAGTCAATGGTGGGACTCCCAGAGCAATTCCTTACTAATAGTATATCACTGTGTTCCACCACCTCTGCTACTGATGGACTGGTGATGTTGTTGACTGGGCCATGGTCTGAAGTGTGACTCTATGAGCTTTGCTGTTAGGTTGTTGAAATTTTGGTACAAGTCCCAGATGTTAGCAAAGGGTGTTCCCCTGTATGGGCCATTACTGCTTACAGTGCCTGGGTTAATACCAGGTGGTCCATCCAGTTTCCTTTCTTTTCTTTGACTTTATTGTGGTTTTGATGCAACTGGGTGGTTTGCTCAGTCATTTCAGAATCAACCACATTGCTGTGGGTCTGGAGCCACATGTAGGCCCAGACCAGGTGAGGATGGCATGTTGCTCTCCTTAAAGGGCATGAGTGAACCAGATGGGTTTTTACAACAAAAGCCATGCTAACTCCAGATTTTTTTAATTCAAATTTTAACCATCTACCATGGTGTGATTTGAACCAATATTCTTTCTTTTTATTTATTACCCATCCCTAATTGCCCAAAGGGCAGTTAAGAGTTAACCACATTACTGTGGGTCTGGAGTCACACGGAGGTCAGACCAGGTAAGGACGGCAGTTTCCTTCCCTAAAGGACATGAGTGACCCAGATGGGTTTCTCCAAAAATTGTCAATAGATTCATGGTCATCATTAGACTCTTAAATCCAGATTTGTATTGGATTCAAATTCCACCATCTGCCGTGATGGGATTTGAACTCGGGTTCCCAAAACATTACAAGAGTCCTCAGATTAACAGGGCAGTGATAACACCAGTAGGTCATGGCTTCCCAGAATACAGGCCTGGGACTCTGGATTGCTAGTCCACTGACATCATCACTGCAGGAGGGTTATCGCGAAACAAATTCCTGCAGTGCTGTATTAATCTTGTTTGTTGTTTATCCGTCACAACTTCTGTCACATGACCCAACTCGTTAGTTTCAAGCTCTTGCCACTGCTGGAGTTACAGAACTCACCAGCTCACTGGTGATGGAGTCCTTCCCAGTGTGTACACATCCCACCTTCTGCTGGTCCCAGAACCTATTATCACGCAGAACTGCTCATTCATCTGTCTAATCTGACTAGCTTATTCCAGTGCTTCCCAAATATCATCCCACTATCACCTTATTTTTTATTTATTCATTCACGGGATGATGGCGTAGCTGGCTATGCAGCATTTATTGCCCATCCCTAATTGCCCAGAGGGCAGTTAAGAGTCAATCACATTGCTGTGGGTCTGGAGTCACATGTAGGCCAGACCAGGTAAGGATGTCAGTTTCCTTCCCTGAAGGACATGAGTGAACCAGATGGGTTTTTCCAAAATTGACAATGGGTTCATGGTCAACATTAGATTTTATGGTGTGAATTGTACTGACCCTCAAAATGAACTGTGAAGAATTGGGGGACCCTCAATGTGAGGGAGCTGGGGACACCCAATGTGAACTGTGGCAAAGTGGGGGACCCTCAATGTGAGGGAGTTGGGGTCCCTTGATGTAAAATGTGACAGAGTGGGTGACCCTCAATGTAAACTGTGACAGAATGGAGGACCCTCTATGTGAGGGGGTGAGGGACCCTCAATGTGAGGGATTGGGGGACCCTCAATGTGAATTGTGATGGAGTGGGGACCCTTAATGTAAACTGAGGGATTGAGGGACCCTTAATGGAAACTGTGAGGGAGTGGGGGGCCCTCAATGTCATCTTTGGGGTTTGGTGGAGAAGGGGAGAGGCTTGCGAGAGCTGGAGTGGGGTGGCCTGGGAGTGAAGGGGCATGTTGGACCAAGAGTTAGACCTATAGCTCAGCTGGAGCTCCCCACTGACCACTACTGCCTTAGAACTGATGAGCCCAGCTCAGAAAGCTGATGTTTGGGAACCCTTCTCCGATCCAAAATTTACCACCCAGAGATTATTACATTGGTTTTTCTGCTTTTTGTTAAAATTTAGCCTTTAGCTGCTCCTAATGGACAAACCAAACCTCCTGACTGTGCTGTAGGTAAACACATGAACTGTGATCCCGCCCCACTCACACTATAAACTCCTCTCCAGCCCGGTGCAGATGTCTTGAAACTTTCCGCTGGGAAAGGCAATCGTTGTGGATTCTTACTCTTTGCTGCAGTGAACTATGTCTATTCTCCTGGTCTCCACTGTCCTCTACAACCACAACATTCCTATTTTCTCCGGCAGTTGAATGGCATCCTGTAGCATAGGGCCACAGGCAATTTTAGTGGGGAGGTGATAGCCTAGTGGTATTATTACAGGTCTGTTAATCCAGATAACTATGTGGGGACTTCGACTCAAATCTTGCCATGGCAGACACTGGAATCTGTATTCAATAAATGCCTGGAATTAAGAGTCTAATGATGACAATGAATCAATTGTCAGGAAAAACCCATCTGGTTCACTAATGTCCTTTAGGGATGGAAAATTGCCATCCTATGTGGTCTGGCCTGTAATGTGACCCCAGACCCACAGCAATGTGATTGACTGCCCTCTGGGCAATTAGGGATGGGCAATAAATGCTGGCCTAGCCAGCAACGCTCTCATCCTGTAAATGAATTTAAAAATAGTTTACTCCTCTAGCCGTTCAAGCTGCCAGATCCCCAAATCTGTAGGACAATTGCAAGGACCAAGGGGCCCCCACTCCTACCTTCTTAGTCCCCTTACCGATAGGATTAGCAGTCAGACCCTGTTGTCTCTGATCACTGATTAAGTCTGACAGCCCAATCCTAAAGAGTGTGGCTTCATCTGGAACACTGGCCCAGATAATCCACTCCCTCTGTGGTGCAGCGTGTAGAGTTCCAGTTAAGTCTGAGCCAAAGCTCCTTGAACCCAGACACTTGTCTGATCCAAACAACTTGAGGCTCCGCATGAGTTTCGAATGTCTCTTGCCTGTAGAAAGAATTGAGAGTCACTTCCAAAATAAACAAGCTGAGGATCGCCAGCTGACATTGCAAAAACAGGAAGGGGGCGGGTCCACGTCGCGCTGACGGTTTTGTCAGAAATCTGCAATTAGGGATAGTTATATTTTAACTGTTGGGACCTGAGCACATTTTTCTCGTCATCAGAAGGGTTCTGTTTGCTTTGTGCAGCACAGTTAGCAGAGAAGAAGAAAAGTTTAAAGATTATTTGAGCTGACAATATCAGCTGGTGCTGGGAGAGGCTGAGGTAGTAATGACCAGAACAAAGTACACAGTTCAGATTTTCACTGTGGAATCTTTCTTTGCACTGGTCCAATTAACTGCATTTAGGCTGTGAGAGTAGCAGTGTGTCACGAGCTGGGACCCAGAGCCTAGTATGGCCTGCAGTAAATGTGGGCATGACCTCGGCTGGCAATTTTTTGTCCTCCTTATTCCCCTGACATATCCTGTGCTGCTTGTGAAATGCCACCCCCAGTGCCTGGATTTTAAACCCCCTTTCCGGCCAGAGAGCGGCCTGCCTTTCTGTGCCATGTACAGTCAGTTTGGCTGTTGTGATACCACCAAAGACCAGGAAATTATGAACCGCTTCTACAGCATCGTGGATAGTTTTGACTACTCTCTGTATGCCACATGTGCTTCCTACATTCAGGATATGCTGTGTGGGGTAAGTGACTTTAATTGGATGTTACTAATCTATAATTTTCTGAACTTACACATACACATCACACTGTCTGTAACTCCCACTGTATCTCTCAGATTTCTCTATTCTAAAGTTTTTGTGGGCACCCCCCCACCTTCCTCCCTATATGTACCAAACCTCACCCAATATTTGCACTGCCCCTCTCCTAACTTGCAGTAAGACTCACTCACCCATTTCCATTGTTCTCGTTGACATACACTGTCTCCTGATTCAGCAACGTCTCGAATTTGAAAATCCAATCCTGCTCTTTACCTCCTCAAAAAATTCTAGTTAATTTGCTCAGCACAATTTCCCATTTGTGCCAATACGCTGATTCTGCTCACTCTTCTGAGTGAGCTGCTACTGTATCCTTTATGATAAACTCTAACATTTCATAGCCCATTGCTCCCTGACAGCAGCCACACAAGTAGATAGGGTGGTAAACAAGGCGTACAGCATGCTTGCCTTTCGTGGTTGGAGAACTGAGTACAAGAGCCAGGATGTCAAGTTGTGGTTTTATAAGATTTTGGTTAGGCCGCACTTAGAGTATTACATTCAGTTCTGGTCACCACATTACAGGAAGGATGTGGAGGCTTTGGAGAGGGTGCGGAAGAGGTTTACTGGGATGCTGCCTGGATTAGAGAGTATGAGCTACAAGGAGAGGCTAGGAAAACCCAGGTTGTTTTCTCTTGAGTGGTGGAGACTGAGGGGAGACTTGATAGAGTCTATAAAATAATGAGGTGTATAGATAGGGTTTGACAGTCAGAATCTTTTCCCCGGAATTGAAACGTCTCATACTCGGGGCATGCATTTAAGGTGAAAGGCAGAAAGCTCAAAGGAGATATGAGGGGTAAACTTTTTACACAAAGTGTAAGAGGAGTCTGGAACACACTGCCAGGGGTGGTGGTGGGGGCAGATATGTTAGGGGTGTTTAAGGGGTTTTTAGATAAGCACATGAATACATAAGGAATGGAGGGACATGGAGGGCAGGCAGAAGGGATTAGTTTAATTTGGCGTCATGTTCGGCATAATATCGTGGGCCGAAGGGCCTGTTCCTGTGCTGTACTGTTCTATGTTCTATTTTCCTAATAACAAATGCTAAGCTAACTGGCCTGTGTCTTTTTTCCTTTAAAAATAAAGGTGTTACATTGACAGTTTTCCAATCTTCTGGGAATTTTTGAGAATCTAAGCATTCCTGGAAAATTATTACCAACGCATTCACTGTCTCTGTGGCTAATTCCTTCATTATCCTAAGATGCATCCCACTAGGTCCAGGGGGCTAATTGGTCTTTGGTCCCATTAGTTTCCCCAGCACATCTTTTCTCTGAAGATAGTTATTGCATTTATCTCACTATTAAAACTGATGTACAAAAGGAGCAAAGGTGATTTGTGAAAAAATACTCCTGAGCATGGAAGGCACTCTCTGGAAATATAGTTGAGGCAGGCTCAATTGAGGCTTTCAAGCGAGGCACTTGGATAGAAATGGTGTGCAGAAACATGGGGGAGAAAGCAAAATATTGCCACTAAGTAACGATTGTTGCTGGAAGAGCTAGTATAGGCACAAGTGGGTGAATGGTATCCTTGCAATAACAATTCTGTGAAATTCAATATAGATTAACAGAGTAAGATAAAGTGTTTTAATTCTCCATTCACTATTCTTCATATACCTCATGAGACAATAAAAGCTAAGGACAAAAGACGGTTGTGCATGATTCAGTATCAAACCGTAAAGAAACATTAGAAATTAGACTTTATATGCATATTCAAATGTTGTTTGTTATTTATCTTCTCAATGCCTTTTTCCTGTCTTATGGATGCAAGTAGTCCTGTGGATCCATTAGGAACCGTGGTGTCAGAGGGAGAAAAATAAAAGCACCCAATTCTTATCAGAGGATGAGAACTTTATTTATTTCTGTTTGGGCTGAATTTTAACCTGAGGTAAAAAGTCTCAACAACTTATTAAATTACCCTCTTCCCTTCAGAGAGAGGACTGGCTCAAATAAAACCAGAAAAGGCTGCGGGTACTAGCCCTTACTAAACCTTTGTGGGTCAACCTACAGCACAGGGACTGCAGTGGTTCAAGAGGGCAATGCACCCCCACCTTCTCAAGGGGCAACTAGGGACTGGCAAAAGGGACTAGCCCATGTCCCACGAGTGTATAAAAAAAACCTAAATCAGGCCTCATAAAGTTAGTATCTTCTGAAATAAGAATGAGAAAGAAACTACAGTTTCTTTTTGAAGTGTTTTAGAAACCTAAGTAAGTAATTTTGTTTGTTTGTTTTCGTGTCTAGAACAAACAACCTTTGCAATTCTGGATAAGGGTTAATGTAAAAGCTTAAAAATCAATATTACAGAGAATGCTGCTGTAAAGCAAGTCCTTACAAATCTTAACTCCACCAAACAAGCCTTTGCAAGTGATTTACAATCTCTAATCACTCAAGGCACCTCCCATTGAGGTAGAATATGGTTTGTTGACAGGATAATTAAATATTAAACAGCACGTGCTGTCATGACCAGTCAATACTAGTGTTTTGTTTCTGTTCTCTAGTATCTGCAGTTCTTTGGCTTTTTTATATCTAGCTTGCAATTTCCACTTGCAGACTGGGAAAAGACATTTAAAGGACAATTTTTGATAAGGGAGAATGTCCATGATTCACTCCAGTGTGACAGTGAGAAATAGTACACTTGACTTAATAATGGATGGCCTGGTGGAGGCAAAAAGGCTTCATGTTAATTTAATGCTGAAAATTGAGAATTGTAGAGGAGCTCTCTGGGTGGATAAATTAAGATTGTCAATGACCTTGTCCATCTGTAGTTAAATGATGACAATAAATTTATTTTCCTGACTATTAACACTCATCATTTCAATGTTGATGTTTAGCTAAATATCCTGCTCTTCAAGGAAACTCATTCAGGGCAGCCTCCAATTTATTTAGATCATAGACTGTAAGATATTGGAGCAGAATTAGGCTATTCAGCCCATCGAGTCTGCTCCACTATTTGAGCATGGCTGATATGTCTCTCAACCCCATTTCCCTGCCTTCTCCCCATAACCCTTGATCCCTTTATTAATTACAATCCTATCTATCTCTGTCTTAAATACACTCAATCACTTGGCCTCCACAGCCCTCTGCTGCAATAAATTCCACAGATTAACCACCCTCTGGCTGAAGAAATTAGTCTTCATCTCAGTTCTAAAGGGTCGTCCCTTCACTCTGAGGCTTTGCCCTCGGGTCCTAGTCTCTCCTACTGGTGGAAACATCTTCTCCACATCTATTCTATCCAGACCTCTCAGTATTCTATAAGTTTCAATCTTATCCCCCTTCATCCTTCTAAAGTTCATCGACTACAGACCAGAGTCTCCAACCACTCATCATGTGACAAGCCCTTCATCCCCAGGATCATTCTTGTGAACCTCATCTAGACCCCTCCAATGCCAGTACATCCTTCTTTAGATACAGGGTCCAAAACTGCCCAAAATATTCCAAATGTGGTCTGACGAGAGCTTTACCCAGCCTCAGCAGTACATCTCTGCTCTCGTATTGTAGCCCTGTCAAAATGAAGCTAACGCTGCATTTACCTTTCCAACTGCCAACTACGCCTGCATGGCAACATGAAGAGAATCTTGAAAAAGGACTCCTGAGTCCCTTTGTGTTTCAGGTTTCTAAAGCCTTTTCCATTTAGAAATGATTCTACACCTTCAATGGGGCAGCATGTTGGCTCAGTGGTTAGCACTGCTGCCTCTCAGCGCCAGGGACCTGGGTTCAATTCCACCCTCGGGTGACTGTCTGTGTGGAGTTTGTACATTCACCCCGTATCTGTATGGGTTTCCTCCGGGTGCTCTGGTTTCCTCCTACAGTCCAAAGATGTGTAGGTTAGGGTGGATTGGCCATGCTAAATTGCCCATAGTGTCCAGGGATGTGAGGGCTAGGTGGGTTAGCTGTGGGAGTTAGGGAGATGGATCTGGGTGGGATGCTCTTCAGAGGGTTGGTATGGACTTGTTGGACCAAAAGACCTGTTTCCACACTGTAGGGATTCTATTCTTCCTACTAAAGTGCAAAACCTCACACCTTCCCACATTTTATTCCACGTGCCACTACTTTAACCATTTTCCTAGGCTGTCCAAGTTCTTCTGCAGCCTCCCCACATCCTCAATACTACCTGCCTCTCCACCAAAATTTGTGTCATCTGCAAACTTAGCAACAATGCCCCCAGTTCCTTTATCTAGATCGTTAATGTATAATGTGCATGTTCGTGGTCCCAACACTGACCCCTGTGGAACTCTACTAGTTACCAGCTGCCATTCTGAAAAAGACCCCTTTATCCGTGTTCTCTGCATTCTGCCGGTCAGCCAATCCTCTGTCTATATTAGTACCTTGTCATGCACTTTTCGTATTTCAAAAATATACTTTATTCACAAATTATCTGTAATTAAACAGAAGAAATGCAAAACGGTTCAGTCTAGACTTTACAGAAGATTGGTGGAATTTTGGCATTCATCATTCAAGCTTCAATCCAGTTGCAACAAAAAAAGCCATTTTCTAAACATGCAAGGAAAGTATTTACTTTCCCATAAAGGCTACAAGGGTATCTGGAAACATAACAGACCCTCATTATATTTTGGCAGAAATTCCTTCGACTTTGGTCTTTTACCACTGCACTTTAGCAGCAGCTGCCCCAAGTTTTACTCAACACTTAATCCTGGACCTTGGAATGTGCCAGTCTGCAACACCCCATCAAGGAAGTGCGCATGTTACAACATACAAAGCACTGTTGGTAACTTATTAACAATTGCGTATGTATGACTGTACAGGTGCTCACTATGCGCACATACACATCACACTGTGTGTGGTTCGTTCTGTATACAACCCCATACATGTCACACTGTGTGTGACACCCTCTGTACCCGATATTTGTAAAGTGTACTTTACAATGTCCAACACAGGTATAATCAATAATAGACTGGCACAGATTTTGTAGTCAGAGGCAAAGGAATGGCGCTGATTGTTTACCTGGTGATAGCTGTTCACAATGTTGTTTTTGGCTTGAGAGCAGAAATTTACTCCAGCCTAGCATCTGATCTAGTGCAAAGCTCTTTACACTAACTTTATAGTGGCTATTTGCAGGGCACAAAATGGCAAAACTGTTCAAAAAATCAGTTAAAAAAATCATCATGCAGAGTCGAAGCCATGAACTATGCATCCACCAAAGCTTACACACTATAGCTGCAACACGTCACCCTTCCGACCATCTCTATTATATATGATTAATTAATTTGACCGTTAAATATTTTAGAACTGAAATGCATACTGCACTTCAGGTGTAGTTATGTCTCTTGATAAAAACAACTTAACCAATCAAAAGAGGCTCGGAAGAAATACCTACCAATCATTGTCTACCTGCTTTCCTATGATGTCACACTTTGGCTCTGACAGAAACAGGTTGAAAGGGCTCGAGATAGTAGGAACTGCAGATGCTGGAGAATCCGAGACAACAAGGTGCAGAGCTGGATGAACACAGCAGGCCAAGCAGCATCATAGGAGCAGGAAGGCTGACGTTTCGGGCCTAGACCCTTCATCAGAAATGGGGGAGGGGAAGGGGGTTCTGAAATAAATAGGGAGAGAGTGGGAGGCGGATAGAAGATGGATAGAGGAGAAGATAGGTGGAGAGGAAACAAACAGGTCGAAGAGGCGGGGATGGAGCCAGTAAAGGTGAGTGTAGGTGGGGAGTTAGGGAGGGGATAGGTCAGTCCAGGGATGACGGACAGGTCAAGGGGG
>NC_063339.1:4598422-4627097 GCF_021869965.1 Rhincodon typus
CTGCTTGATGTGGAAAGTCTTCTTGGGGCCTGGGATGGGGGTGAGGGGGGAGGTGTGGGGGCAGGTGTAGCACTTCCTGCGGTTGCAGGGAAAAGTGCCGGGTGTGGTGGGGCTGGAGGGGAGTGTGGAGCGGACAAGGGAGTCACGGAGAGAGTTGTCCCTCCGGAAAGCAGATAAGGATGGGGAGGAAACAATGTCTTTGGTGGTGGGGTCGGATTGCAGATGGCGGAAGTGTTGGAGGATGATGTGTTGGATCCGGAGGTTGGTGGGGTGATACGTGAGGACGAGGGGGATTCTTTTTTGGTTCTTATTGCGTGGACGGGGTGTGAGGGATGAGTTGCGGGAGATGTGGGAGATACGGTTGAGGGCGTTCTCGACCACTGAGGGGGGGCTGTTGAAAAACGAGGACAACTGAGATATACGGGAGTGGAATGCCTCATCCTGGGAGCAGATGCGGCGGAGGCGAAGGAATTGGGAATAGGGGATAGCATTTTTGCAGGAAGGTGGGTGAGAGGAGGAGTATTCTAGGTAGCTGTGGGAGTCGGTGGGCTTGAAATGAATATCGGTTTCTAGGTGGTTGCCCAATATGGAGACAGAGAGGTCCAGGAAGGGGAGAGAGGTGTTAGAGATGGTCCAGGTAAACTTAAGGTTGGGGTGGAAGGTGTTGGTGAAGTGGATGAACTGTTCAAGCTCCTCGTGGGAGCACGAGGCAGCGCCAATACAGTCATCAATGTAACGGAGGAAGAGGTGGGGGATAGGGCTGGTGTAGGTACGGAAGAGGGATTGTTCCACGTAACCTACAAAGAGGCAGGCATAGCTTGGGCCCATGCGGGTACCCATGGCCACCCCCTTTGTCTGTAGGAAGTGGGAGGAATTGAAAGAGAAGTTGTTGAGGGTGAGGACGAGTTCGGCTAAGCGGATGAGGGTATCAATGGAGGGGGACTGGTCGGGCCTGCGGGACAGGAAGAAGTGGAGGGCCTTTAGACCATCTGTATGGGGAATGCTGGTGTAGTGGGACTGGATGTCCATGGTAAAGATGAGGTGTTGGGGACCGGGGAATTGGAAGTTCTGGAGGAGGTGGAGGGCATGGGTGGTGTCACGGACATAGGTAGGGAGTTCCTGGACCAAGGGGGAGAAAATGGAGTCCAGATAGTTGGAGATAAGTTCGGTGGGGCAGGAGCAGGCGGAGACAATGGGTCGACCAGGGCATTCAGGTTTGTGGATTTTGGGAAGGAGATAGAAGCGGGCAGTGCGGGGTTGGGGAACGATGAGGTTGGAGGCCATGGGTGTGGGAGGTCACCTGAGGTGATGAGGTTGTGAATGGTTTGGGAGATGATGGTTTGGTGCTCGGGGGTGGGGTCATGATCAAGGGGGCGGTAGGAGGAGGTGTCGGAGAGTTGGCACAGCAACTCATATTCCGCTTGGGAACCCGGCAGCCCAATGGTATCAATGTGGATTTCACAAACTTCAAAATCTCCCCTCCCCCTACCGCATCCCAAAACCAGTCCAGCTCGTCCCCGCCTCCCTAACCTGTTCTTCATCCCCTCCTCCCACCTCAAGCCGCACCCCCATCTCCTACCTACTAACCTCATCCCTCCCCCTTGACCTGTCCGTCCTCCCTGGACTGACCTATCCCCTCCCTAACTCCCCACCTACACTCACCTTTACTGGCTCCATCCCCGCCTCTTTGACCTGTCTGTTTCCTTTCCACCTATCCTCTCCTCTATCCATCTTCTATCCGCCTCCCACTCTCTCCCTATTTATTTCAGAACCCCCTTCCCCTCCCCCTTTTCTGATGAAGGGTCTAGGCCCGAAATGTCAGCCTTTCTGCTCCTATGATGCTGCTTAGCCTGCTGTGTTCATCCAGCTCTACACCTTGTTGTCTCTTGAAAGGGCTCGATGTTGTGCTTCTCCTGCCAGTCTGTTTCTCAGCGATATTGATACACCTAATGTAGACATCCCTCAACACGATGAATAAACTAGCATGGCCAACACACTTCATTTGCATATCTTTGGACTATAGGAGGAAACCAGAGCAGGTGATGGAAACCCATGCAGACGTGGGGAGACGTACAAACTCTACACAGACACACAGACAGTCACCTGAGGCGAAATTGAAACCAGGTCTTTGGTGCTGTGAGGCGGCAGTGCTAACCACTAAGCCACTGTGCCAACCTCCCAGTCTCCTTCACAGCGATACTGACTCCCTGCACACTCCTCCCAGTCTATTTCACAGCAATGCTGACTCATAGAAACATAGAAGATAGGAGCAGGTGGAGGCCAATTAGCCCCTTGAGCCTGCTGTGCTATTCATCATGGTCATGGCTGATAGTCCAACTCAATAGCCTAATCCTGCTTTCTCCCCATAACCTTTGATCCCATTTGCCCCAAGTGCTATATCTAGTTGCCTCTTGAATACATACAATGTTTTAGCATCAACTACTTCCTGTGGTAATGATTTCCACAGGCTCACCACTCTTTGGGTGAAGGAACGTCTCCTCATCTCCGCCCTAAATGGTCTATCCCGAATCCTCAGACTGTGACCCCTGGTTCTGGACACACCCACCATCGGGAACATCCTCCCTGTATCTACCCTGTCTAGTCCTATTAGAATTTTGTAAGTCTCTGTGAGATCCTCCCCTCATTCGTCTCAACTCACGCGAAAACAATCCCAACCTCGTCAATCTCTCCTCATCCATCAGTCCCACCATCCCCGGAATCAGCCTGGTAAACCTTCGCTGCACTCCCTCAAGAGCAAGAGCTTCCTTCCTCAGAAAAGGGACCAAAACTACATGCAATATTCTATTGACATTGACATTCACGTCCCCATAAACATAAACCTCCTCATAACATACTTTTTTTGACCATTGTCATGTTTCCTAAAATTTTTCCCATTTGTGCCGAGTCTTCTTGCCTCTACAGTCTCTGGGGATTACTTACATAATTGTCACTTATTTTTGCTGACTCAGTACTTATTTGACTGTAACCTGTTCCCTTCGCAGGAATGCTCTCCATACGCTGCTCATTTGTACGATGCAGAGGATCCAACTACCCCGGTCAGGCAGCTGCCAGGTCTTTGTGACGAATATTGTGTTGAATTCTGGAATAAATGCAAGACAACCGTGCGCGCCTTAGTGAAAGAAGGGGAGCTTCTGGAACTTGTATCCAACAGAAAAAAATTCTGTCATGTCTTACAACTGCAAGACCTGGATTATTGCTTCCCTCGTGTCCTATCCAACAACAATCTGACGAGGAATCTTGGGGCAGTCGTAGCTGATTCTGATGGCTGCCTCCAGCTGTGCCTGGAAGAAATAGCAAATGGTCTGCGCAATCCTGTTGCAATGGTGCATGCCAATGACGGGACCCATCGGTTTTTTATCGCTGAACAGATTGGCATAGTGTGGGCGTATCTGCCCAACCGGGCCAGGGTTGAGAAACCATTTTTGAACGTTACTCAGGCAGTCTTAACGTCACCCTGGGAAGGGGACGAGCGAGGATTTCTGGGCCTGGTATTTCACCCAAAATTCAAACACACTGGAAAGGTCTACGTATATTACTCTGTGGAGGTGAATCTCGAAGAGAAGATCAGAATCAGTGAGTTTAGAATTTCTTCCCATGACATGAATATGTTGGACCATAGTTCTGAAAGGTAGGTGCAGATCATACTGTCACCCCTTACGTACACACCAAAACTGAAAAACATTCTTCAACTAATCCAAACCACCCTATCCTCAATCTGCAAGATCCTTCCCTCTTGTTCTGCCCAATAAGAATCTGGCTGAAAATCTTCAGATAATGACAGTTATTCTCTGATTTCTGTTGATTTTGTTCGCTTCACCACTCTGTTCACCCCATCCCTCAACCAAACTCCAAGCTTCTGTCTTTTGATGGCTAACCGTAAGGAATGGTAAGGAGGAGACAAATGTCTGTTTGTGTGTTGTAAGTTCACAACACTGCCCATCGAGGGCATTTGTCACAATATTGGACAGTACGCTGTTCACCTGCCCTTTGGCTGAGTTCATTTAAATGAAGGATCTGAAAAACTGTCAACTGTCTAATAAACAAACCTTTCTTTAGAGCAAAGGTTATGATTATATGAAGTAGGCCATTCAGCCCCTAAGCCTGCTCCACCATTCAGTTACATCATAACCTCAATCTATATTTCTGCAAACACATGATAACCTTTCACCCACAAACAAAAACAGAAATTGTTGGAAAAGCTGAGCAAGTCTAGCAGCCTCTGTGAAGAGAAAGCTGAGTTAATGTTTTGGGTTTGGTGACCCTTCCTCAGAACTTAATAAAAACCAAAAGAACTGCGGATGCTGTAAATCAGGAACAAAAACAAAGTTGCTGGAAAAGCTCAGCAGGTCTGGCAGCATCTGTGAGAGAAATCAGAGCTAACGTTTCAGGTAGAATGACCCGTCCTCAGAACTCTGAGACAGTTCTGAGAAAGGAAACAAAAACAAAGTTGCTGGAAAAGCTCAGCAGGTCTGACAGCATCTGTGAAGGAGAAAACAGAGTTAACATTTCAGGTCCGGTGACCCTTCCTCAGTTCTGTAGATACAATCTTTCTAATGGCCTATATGACCGAAACTTTACCTCCTCACTCTTGTATTTGATACCCCTTGCAATAAACGATGAGGTCAGAAGTTACACAACACGAAGGGGCAGTGCTCTGAAAGCTTGTGATTTCAGATAAGCCTGTTGGACTATAACCTGGTGTCGTGTGACTCCTGGCTTTGTCCACTCCAGCCCAACACCGGTACCTCCACATCATGAATGACAAGATGCTATTAGCTTTCCTAATTACTTGCTGTAATACCAACTAACATTTTGTGATTCATATATGAGGACCCAGATCCCTCTGTGTCTGAGGGCTCTGTATCCTCACCACTTAGATAACATTCTTTTCAGTCTTCCTGCCAAAGTGGGCGATTTCACATTTTCCCACATTTGCTCCATCTTTGTTCACTCACGTAACCTATCGATATCTTTGTGTAACCTCCTCGTGACCTCTTATCAACTTCTTGTGTTGTCAACAAATTTGGCAACTGTCCCTTTATTGTCATTTATGTAAGTTGTGAACAGTTGACATCCCAGCATCAGTTCCTGTGGTACATCATTACATCTTGCCAACATAAAAAATACCAGTTTACACCTCTTCTGTGCTTCCTGTTAGCCAGCCAACCTTCTATTTATGCTAATATGCTACCTCCTACACCACGAGCTTTTATTTTCCACAATAAACTTTGACGTGACACCTTATCAGGAAATTCTGACACCGGCTCTCTTTTATCCACAGTACAGCACGTTTTATGTGCTCAAAGTTTTCCAATAAATGTGTCAAAAATGATTTCCCTTTCACAAAATCATTCTGACTCTGCCTGATTACCTTGAACATATCTAACTGACCTGCTATCACCTCTTTAATCATTGCGTTGAACATTATCCCTATGACAGATGTTAAACCAAGTTTCCTGCTTTCTGTCTTCCTCCCTTTTGGAATAACAGAGTTACATTTGCCATTTCCCATCTATTGGGACTGTCCTTGAATTAAGGAAGTTTTGGAAAATTAAAATCAATACATCAACCATCTCACTCCACCCTTCTATTCACACCCTAAGAAGAAATGCATTCAGACCTGTGAATTGGTCAGCCTGCAGTTTCGACAATTTAGTCAATTCTTTGGTGGTTGTGATTTTCCTGAATTCCTCCCTCCTTTCCGTTTTCTGTTGTATCGCTGCTTCTGGGATTTTACTTGTATCCAAATAATATTCGTGCCACACAAGTGCCAGAAAATAACCATCTCTAACAAGAGTGAATCTAACCATCACTCCATAACATTCACTGGTGTTACCATCACTGAATCCCCCACTATCAATATCCTGAGGATTATCATTGATCAGAAACTCATATAAGTACTGGGGCTACTAAAACAGGTTAGAAATTCAGAATCCTGTGGAGAGTAACTCACCTCCTGACTCCTCAAAGCCAATCCACCATCTACAAGGCACAAGTCAGGAGTGTGATGGAATACTCCCCACTTGCCTGGATGGGTGCAGCCCCAACAACACTCAAGGAGCTTGTCACCATCCAGGACAAAGCAGCCGCTTGATTGGCACCACATCCACAAATATCCACTCCCTCCACCACCCAAGCTCAGAAGCAGCAGTGTGTACCATCTACAAGATGCACTGCAGAAATTCACCAAAGATCCTCAGACAGCACCTTCCAAACCCACGAGCACTTCCATCTAGAAGGACAAGGGCAGCAGATACATGGGAACACCACCCCCTGCAAGTTCCCCTCCAAGCCACTCACCATCTTGACTTGGAAATATATCGCCTTTCCTTCACTAACACTGGGTCAGAATCCTGGAATTCCCTCCCTAAGGGTATTGTGGCTCTATCTATAGCACATGGACTGCAGCAGTTCAAGAAGGCAGCTCACCCCCACCTTCTCAAGGGGCAACTAGGGATGGGCAATAAATGCTGGCCCAGCCAGTCACACCCGTATCTGTGAATTATTTTTTAAATCCTCTAGAGTTAACATTGATGAGGACTCGTTCAATTAATCTGCCATTTCCTCATTCTCTATTATTAATTCTCCAGTCTCACTTTCAATCAGACTGAAGATTACTTCGCTGAGTCTTTTCTTTTTTAAGTGCTTGTAGAACTCCATCGTATCTAATTTTCGGGTGTTGAATTTTAGCAGAATTCAGGTCAGTGTAAGTTTCATGGAGGGTTCCTCTCCATGAAGCCTAGTGAGCTTTCTCACTGTCCGTCACAAACCACCAGCCTAGCAACATATTGCTATGGCACTCAGCTTGGTATCTTACCTCTGGCCAAACGTGGAAGCTGATACCACTGCCAGGATCTCCCAAGAATCCTTCAAAAGCCTTCCAATTGTTGAAAACCTTCACTATTATTCAGGAACAGGAAAAGCAAGAAGAAAAAAGAAAGAACCAAAGCTGTGTTTGCTTCTCAGAACTGGAAGACACTGCTCATTTGTCAAGCAGCAAACAACTTTGCAGTCAATGAGTTTACAGCCAATTGCTCCTTGCTCATGTCTAGTGGAAACCATCGTCAACAAAGTGCTCAACAACCAGAAACATAAATTTCTGGTAAAGCTCAGCAGGTCTGTGGAGAGAAATCAGAGTTAACGTTTTGGGTCCAGTGACCCTTTCTCAGGACTGGAGGACAGAACTGTTTTGTGGAAGGGTTACTCAACACAGTGAACGTTTTCAACAATTGGAAGGCTTTTGAAGGATCTGTTAGTGTAGGTAGATCTCTTAACGTGAAGTATGAATGCTTGTGACACCCTGGACCTGTGGGCAGCCTGCTATATTGTCAAAGCCTACTGCCCTCGCCCCAGGAAAATGAGATGAAGCCGCGTGATCTGTCATAAGTTGCATCAGTAATGTCCTTGATATGGTTTTGAGATGAGGATTTTGAGATCCCACAGAAGTCACCAGTGCACGGTTACATAAAAGTTTAGCTGCAGCAATTACCAATCACGAAGAACTGCGGATGCTGGAAATCAGAAACAAAAATGGGAATTGCTGGAAAAACTCAACAGGTCTGGCAGCATCCATGGAGAGAAAGAAGAGCTGACATTTCAGGTCCAGTGACCCTTTTTGAAAACAGACACTTCTGAACTAGGCCCACTGTACCTGAAATGTTAACTCTGCTTTCTTTCCACAGATGTTGTCAGACCTGCTAAGCTTTTCCAGCAAGTTCAGTTTTTGTTTCTGATTTCCAGCATCTGCAGTTATTTCAGTTTTTAAATGATTGGCAACAAGTGTGAAAGTGGGAGATTACTCAACTTGTTAAGAAGAATAGAAGAGCTGAATATATTCAGAAGGTGTAGAACTTGTAAATGTTGATATTCAGAGGGACTTGGGAATTGCTGTTATTATAAGGCAATTGGAGTGCAAGAGTAAAGAGGTCTTGCTACAATTGTCCAGGGCTTTGGTCAGACCATATCTGCAACACTATGTGCAGTTTGACAATCAGATATAAGGAAGAATGTACTTCCATAAGAGGGACTATATGAGGTTTCACTGGATTGCTCACTAGGGTGAGGAAGCGTCCTAAAATGAATGGCTATATAAGTTGGTGTTACACTTTCTGGAGTTTAGAGGAATGAAGGACAATCTTATTGAAACACAAAAGTTTCCAAAGGGGCTTGTTAGGATAGACACAGAAAGGTTATTGGACAATCTGGAGCATAGGGAATAATCTCAGGATAACAGAACAATCCTTCAGGACTAAGATGAGGAGAGTTTTCCTGTTCCAAAGAGTGAAAATTTCTCCTATGGAAGGTCGTGGAATGCACCATCATTTAGAACTGTGAAAGACAGACTTTTGGTCCCTCAGCACAAAGATTAGCCAATCCTGTACTTAATGGAGGAACAATGTTGTATGGTTTACTCTAGCTCCTATCTCAGGGAGGTGATGGCCTAATGGTATTGTTGCTGGACTGTTAATCCAGCGACCCAGATAAAGTTCTGGGGACTTGGGTTCAAATCCTGCCATGACAGATGGTGGAATTTGAATTCAATAAATATCTGGAATTAAGAATCTACTGATGACCATGAACCGATTGCTGATTGTCGGAAAAATCCATCTGGTTCACTAATGCCCTTTAGGGAAGGAAACTGCCATCCTTACATGGTCTGGCCTACATGACCCCCAGCAATGTGGTTGACTCTTAACTGCCCTCTGGGCAATTAGGGAGGGGCAATAAATGCTGGCCCAGCCAAACACCAAGCACAGTTTGCCCCCTTTCTGCATTCTGGAGGGACCGTTCCCTCAGTAACATTCCTCAATCATCTCCAACATTTGCTCCCCTTGCCAGGGCATCTCTGATACTAGTTAGGTGCCAAATGTGACTTCATAACTCCTCCGCCCTCATCATCTAAGGCTCTAGATATCTCTCCCAGATCAAACAATGACTTAAGATAGTAAGAATGCCGATGCTGGAGTCTGAGATAACACAGTGTGGAGCTGGCGGAATGCAGCAGGCCAGGCAGCATCAAAGGAGCAGGAATGTTGATGTTTCAGGTCGGGACCCTTCTTCAGAAATGGGGAAGGGGAAAGGGGCTTTGAAATAAATAAGTGGGGGGGAGCGGTGGTACCAGAGGGTTGCAGTGGGAGAGAGATTCACTAAGCTCTTTCCAGAGGGAGGAGGATAACTTCTTCAAGGTAGGCATCCTTAGAAGAAGCTTCACAGTGGGGTTATAATTCACTAAGATAGTAAGAACTGATGATGCTGGAGTCTGAAATAACACAGTGTGGAGCTGGAGGAACACAGCAGGTCAGGCAGCATCAGAGGAGCAGGAAAAATCACTTAAGTTTTCTCTGTCACCTAATACAGTATTCAAAACCCAAGGCATGATTCCTATTATAAGATGCTCTCAAACAAATCCAATCAAGGCTTTGCCTTTGTTTTCAAAGAGATGAATTAGTTTCTGCCAACTTTCACCAAACATCCTAATTTTACAGGATCATTTTGGAAGTGGATGAACCAGCGTCGAACCATAACGGAGGACAGCTCCTTTTTGGTGATGATGGCTATCTCTACATTTTCACTGGAGATGGCGGAATGGCAGGGGATCCGTTTGGGAAATATGGAAATGCTCTAAACAAGTAAAGTAATATTTCTTGCATTCAATATACTTTCACTGATATTTTTCTAAAATGATTTCCGTCAAAGGGTTGTTCGATGAAGCATTGAAAGTGAACAGTGGAAGTACTTATAGAATGGGGTGGGAAGAGTTTGTGAGCTTACGAACAAGAGGAGGCCACTTGGCCGTAAGACCATAAGAAATAGGAGCAGGAGTAGGCCATTCGGTCCTTCGAGCCTGCTCCATCATTTAATAGGATCATGCCATAGATGACATTCCTCACATCCAAATTCCTGACCTTTCCCCATAACTCTTAATTCCTTGACTGATCAAGAATCTATTTACCTCAGCCTTAAATATACACAAGGACTCTGTCCCCACGGCTTTGTGTGGCAAGGAGTTTCAAAGATTTACAACCCTCAGAGAGAAGGAATTCCTCCTTAACTCAGCCTTAAATTGGCGCTCCTTTATTCTGAGACTATGACATTTGGTCGGAGACTTCCCCATGAGGGGAAACATCCTCCTCAGCATGTACCTGTCAAGCCCCTTAAGAATCCGATATGCTTCAATGAGATCACCTCTCATTCTTATAAACTTTACAGAGTAGAATCCCAACCTGTTTAACCTTTGTTCATAAGACAATCCCTCCAGACCGGGGCGGGGGGTCATCCTAGTGGACCTTCTCTGACCTCCAATGAAATAATATCTCCTTTTACCAGCACTTTGTACAGTTCCAATAAGACATTCCTGATCAAATATTCCAATCCCCTTGAAATAAATGCCAACATTCCATTAGCCTTCCTGATTCTCTGCTGCCCCTGTGTGCTCGCTATGTTGTGCACACAAGTCCCTTTGTGTTGCAGCTTTGTGCAGGTTTTCTCCATTTAAAAAATATTCCTTTTTTGTTCTTGATGAACAACGAACAAATTCACATTTTCCCACGTTATACTTCATTTGCCAGCATTTTGCCCATTAATTAACCTATCAGTACCTCTCTGTAAACTGTTTGCATGCCTCTCACAACCTGCTTTTCTGACTATTTTAATGTCATCTGCAAATTTATACATTGTAAACAGTTGTGGTCCCAGCACTGACCCCTGTGGAACATCAGTGATCACAGATTGCCAACTCCTAATCTCCACTCGCTGATCCTTGCGCAATAGCCAATACCCTATCCATGCAAACAAACTACCTCCAACACCATGGCTCCTTATCTTATGACTTCACCTTTTGTGAGGTACCTTATCAAACACCTTCTGCAAGTCAAAATACAACACATCTATTGGTTCGCCTGTATCCACTCTGGTTGAGACTTCCTCAAAAAATCTCTAATAAATTAGCTATGCATGATTTCCCTTGCATAACGCCATGCTGACTGATTGGGGGATCCGGTTGGGAAATATGGAAATACTTAAAACAAGTAAAGTATTAGGGAAGGAAATGGCCATCCTTACCTGGTCTGGCCTATATGTGACTCCAGACCCACAACAATGTGGTTGACTTTTAACTGTCCTCTGGGCAATTAGGGGTGGGCAATAAATGATGCCTAGCCAGTGATGCCCTCATCCCGTGAATGAATAAAAAAACAAGATTGTGATATTCCAAATGCTGTACTATTACTACCTCAAGAATCAGGACTGAGTTATCTTAGAGGTCCTCAACATTGACTCCAGACCTCATGAAATCTGATGGTTTCAGGTTAAACATGGGCAAGGAAACCTCCTGCTGGTTACCACATCCCTCAGCTGATGAATCAGTACTCCTCCATGTTGAACAACACTTGGAGGAAGCTCTGAGGGTAGCAGAGATGCAAAATGTATTCCGGGTGGGGGAATTCAAAGTCCACCATCAAGAGTGGTTTGACAGCAGTACTACTGATTCAGCTGGTCAGGTGCTAAATGATATAGCTGCTAGACTGGGGTCTGCAGCAGGTGGTGAAGGAAACAACAAGAGGGAAAAACGTACTTGACCTCATCCTTACCAATCTGCCGGCTGCAGTTGCATCTGGCCATGACAGTATCGGTAAGAGCGACCATCGCACAGTCCTTATGGAGACAGAGTCCCACCTTCACATTGAGAACAACCTCCATTGTGTTGTGTGGCACTATCACTGTGCTAAATGGGACAGACTTCGCACAGATCTAGCGACTCAGGTCTGGGCATCCATGAGGCGCTGTGGGCCATCAACAGCAGCAGAATTGTACTCCAGCACAATCTGTAACCTCATGGCCCGGTATATCCCCCACTCAACCGTTATTATCAATGATGTGGAGGTGCCGGTGTTGGACAGGGGTGGACAAAGTCAGAAGTCACATGACACCAGGTTATAGCCCAGCAGATTTATTTGAAATCACAAACTTTTGGAATGTTTCTGCTTTGTCAGATGAAGTGACTTCTTCTGAAATGTTAGGCTATAACCTGGCATTGTGTGAATACTGACATTACCATCAAGGCAGGGAATCAACCCTGGTTCTTTGGAGAGTGCCAGAGGACATGCCAGGAGCAGCACCAGGCACATGTAAAAAAATAAATGAGGTGTCAACCTGATGAAGCCACCAAACAGGACTACTTGCACACCAAACAGCGAAAGCAGCAAGTGATAGACAGAGCTAAGCGATCCCATGCCAATGGATCAGATCTAAGCTCTGCAGTCCTGCCACATCCAGTTGGGAATGGTGGTGGATGATTGAGCAATTCACTGGAGGAGGAGGCTCCACAAATATCCCCATCCTCAATGACGTACAAGCCTAACACATTAGTCCATAAGATAAAGCTGAAATATTTGCAACAACCCCCCACCAGAGGTGCCGAGTGGAAGATCCATCTTGGCCTCCTCCAGTGGTCCCCAGCATCACAGATGCCAGTCTTCAGCAAATTTGATTCACTCCATGAGATTAAAACATGATTTGAGGCACTGGATAGTGCCATGGGCCCTGATAACATTCCAGCAATAGTACTGAAGACTTGTGCTCCAGCCAAGCTGTTCCAGTACAGTTACAACACTGGCATCTACCCAACAATGTCGAAAATTTCCTGTGTGTGTCCAGTACACAAAAAGTAGGACCAATCTAACCCAGCCAATTACTGCCCCATCAGTCTCCTCTCGATCATCAGTAAAGTGATGGAAGGTGTCAGTAACAGTGCTATCAAACAGCACCTGCTCAGCAATAACCTGCTCAGTGACGCCCAGTTTGGGTTCCACCAGGGCCACTCAGCTCCTGACCTCATTACAGCCTTGGTCCAAACATGGGCAAAAGAGCTGAATTCCAGAGGAGAGGTGAGAGTGACAGCCCTTGATATCAAGGCTGCATTTGACCGAGTGTGGCATCAAGGAGCCCCAGCAAAACTGGTATCAATGATACTGGTATCAAACTGGTATCAAACTGTCCAGTGGTTGGAGTCCTAGGGTCAGAAGTGCCGGTGACTGCACAATGTTCAGTTCCCTCCCTAAGGGCATTATGGGTCTTTCTACAGCACATGGACTGCAGCAGTTCAAGAAGTCAGCTCACCACCACCTTCTCAAGGGGCAACTAGGGACAGGCAATAAATGTTGGCCCAGCCAGTGATGCCAAAGTCCCATGAGTTAATAACTAAAACAAAATTCATTCCAATACTTTTCCAACAATAGATGTTAGGCTAATGAGCCTAGAGTTACCTGTTTTTGTGCCTCTTTCCCTGTTTGAATAGGGGTGTCACATTGGCAGATTTCATTTGAGCCTGCTCAGCCATTCATGGCTGACTTGATTTTAACCTCAACTCTATATTTCTGTATATCCTCAATAATCTTTCGTCCTCCTGGTAAACAAGGATCTATCCAACTTTGCCTTCGAATTATTTAAAGATTCTAGTTTTGAGGAAAGGAATTCCAAAAACTTTCAACCCTCAAAGATAAAAAATGTTTCCTCATCTCTGGTTTAAATGGGCAGGCCCCTATTTTTAAACTCTGGCCCTTGTTTTTAGATTCTTTTACATGAGTAAACATCCTTTTCACACATTCCGATCGCTTAATCTGAACTACTAACATCCTTTCTCCCCCAACACTCCATCCTCCCAAACCACTCCTCAACTATTGCATAAATGCTGTCCCCTCCACACCATGTCAGCTCTGAGGAAGAGTCATCTAGACTCAAAAAGTTAGCTTGCTATCCTTGCATAGATGCTGCCTGACCGGCTGTAATCTCTAGCATCTTTTGTTTTCAGTACAGATTCCAGCTTCTGTAGTAATTTGCTCCTATCCTTTCCACATCCACCTGGTCAAGTACCCTCAGGATCTTATGTCTTTGGGTTGACTGTTCTTTCAGATTTTCTTTTCTTGTCAGACAATGTGGTGATAATTCCGGGATTTTTTTTTCCCATTTCAATTAATTAGGATGAAGGCAGATGCAAATAAATAAGAGGTTCACTATGCCAATCACAATTGAACTGCCCTGTAAATATTTTAAATGCCAAGTGTTGTTGGTCACAATGCGATGTAATTTTCCTGTGTCTTCACACCTCTCCAGGTCAGCTCTACTGGGTAAAGTGCTTCGGATAGATGTCAACAATAATAATCGTGGTCCCCTTTATAAGATTCCACCAGACAATCCCTTCATTCGGGACCCAGATGCACGGCCAGAGGTTTATGCCTATGGTGTGCGGAACATGTGGCGATGTTCTGTAGATCGAGGTGACCCTCAAACAAGAGAAGGAAAAGGAAGAATCTTCTGTGGGGATGTTGGACAGAACAAATTCGAGGAAATTGACATCATTGAGAAAGGGAGGAACTATGGTTGGAAAGCAAGAGAAGGGTTTGCATGCTATGACAAGAAGCTCTGTGCAAATTCCTCCCTGAGTAAGAAACCATTTTTTTTTTATGTTCATCTAAAATAATTGTTTGTAGCATCAACCAGTTCTCTCAACTGTCTTCATCCAAATCTTTGTGCTCCATTTCAACTGTTAGCTCCATGTCCTCCAGTTTTTTCAATTGTTCTATTGCTTAAATCTGTTCTTCCTTGTGACTATTGCTAAATACCTGCTTTCCATTTCCAGCCACTTGGATTTTGATTTCACCATTTGAAAATTCCCTCCATTTTATTCTATCATTGCTCTTTGCTGACAGTTTATTCCAAAACTCTATTATCCCTGGGTGAAAAACGTTTGCCTGATCTTTCTCCTTTCTATAATAAAGGCAAAATATCACAGACGCTGGAAATCTGAAACAAACAGAAGAAATTACTAGAGAAACTCATCAGGTCTAGCAGCATCTCTGGAGAGAAACAATTAATACTTCAATTCTGGTATGACTCTTCTTCACAACCCTTTAGTCCATTATGACTCTTGTGAAGGAGACTCATAAAACTGACTTGAGTTAATTTATTGTTGTCACATGTACCTAAGTACAGTGAGAAGTTTTGTTTTGCATGCAGTACAGGCAGATCATAACATAAAAGGACATACAGATCATAGAGTGCTTAAACAGAGTGAGGCATACAAGGGTATGGCTGCACAGGAGATGCACAAAAGCAAGAACAGCATTAGCAAGATCAACATTAGATTTGAAATTAGAGAGGTCCATTCAGCAGTCTAATAGCAGTAGAGAAGAAGCTGTGCTTGAACCTGTTGGTCTTCAGACCTGTAAGTAGACTTAAGAGAACATTATAAGTAATTTTTACAGACTTAGAATTGAGGTGCAATTGAGGTTGTAAAAAATGTGAGAATAAGATCTGCTATAGAGAGCTCGCAAACAATCCCCTGGTATCGATGTCATCTTGAATCGTACCCCTATTAATTCTGCTTTTCTTTCTCTCTCCACCGATGCTGCTAGATCTGCCAAGTTTCTCTAGCATTCTCTCTGTTTATTTTCTCCTATCCAACTTCTTCACACTGGAACTTGAGAGATTTATCAGACAGAATAATTTGATGCAGTAACTTTGTCAAAATTATTGCACAATAAATTATGAAACCATCATATTTTGTGATCATTTATTAAGGGTCTTGGATTCCTTGGGTAAGAACAAGATATTTTAGAGTCTTTAACAAAGAAATAGGTACCAAGGTGTTGCATGGGAAAATGTTATTTAATTACTTTCTGTATCTAAGACCATAAGAAATCAGAACAGGAGTAGGCCAAACAGCCCCTGAAGCCTTCCTCACTAATCAATTGGATTGTGGCTAATGCAACATTTCTCACATCCACTTTCCTGCCCTTTCCCTGTAACCCTTGATTCCCTGACTATTGATCTCAGCCTTAAATATCCACAAGGACTCTGCCCCCACAGCTGTCTATGGCAAGGAACTGCAAAGATTCACAACCCTCTGAGGGAAGAAATTCTTCCTCATCTCAGTCTTAAATTGGTGCCCCTTTATTCTGAGACTGTGTCCCCTCTGGGACATAGACTCTCCCATGGGGGGAAACATCCTCTCAGTATTTACTCTGTTCGCCTCTTAGAAATCCCGTTTATTTCAACTGCATACTAACTCATGTACTAGAACACCTCGATCTCCCTGCACCTCGGAATTCTGCAGTTCTTCGCCATGGAAGGAATACTCTGGTTTTTAATTCTTCCTGCCAAAGTGAATGATGGCACATTTTCTCTTATTAGACTTTTAGATTATTATTCACTCACTCAAACATTCTATGTCCTTGTATCCACCTTGTATTCTCTTCACAATATCCTCCCCTATCTATTTTCCTGCTATCATTCACTTCACCGAAATCATTAATATCAATTTTTAAAAGTGTGCCCCTGTATACCATGGCAACTGGATCCTGCCCCTCCCAATACAAGGTCCTGTCCAGTCATAGAATCTCTACAGTACGGGAGCAAGCTATGCAGCCCATGAAGTCTGCACCAACCCTCTGAAGAATATCCCACCCAGATCCACTGCCCTACTCTATCATTGTAACCCCACATTTCCCATGCCTAAGCCACTTAACCTACACACAATGGATATTTAGCATGGCTAATCCACCTAACCTGTACATCTCTGGACTGTGAGAGGAAGCCAGACCAAACCCACACAGACACGGGGAGAATGTACAAACTCCACACAGACAGTTGCCCGAAGCTGGAATCGAACCCCGGTCCCTGGTGCTGTGAGGCAGCAGTGCTAACCACTGAGCCACCCTAATGCCCCTGAGTCCTCAGCAGACGTCTTGAAATTTGACAGTAGTGAGACAACACTGTCTTCTGGATTCACACTCTTAACAGCAAAGAACTACATTTACATATCGCCTATTGCCACTACATTGCTTTTTGTGTCCACCACTTAAATGACTTCCTGCATCAGTCTGCAATTTTCTGTTAGTTCAACTACCCTCTGACCTTCTCAGCTGATCAAGAATCTCAAACCCGTTGGATGATTGCAAAGGCTGACACTTGTTTATTTCCTTTTTTAATATATTTCACTAACACTACCATTTTGTTTTAAGCCTTAGGAATAGAAAAGGCCTTTTAGCCAATTACCAATTGGTCACCTATCAGCTAACATCTCTTCTGCAGTAGAGTCAGAATCAATTCCCAATCAGTAGCAGTCTGCCCTTGGATGGAAACAGGTCCTTCACCCCAACTTGTCCCTTGTCCCTGCCGCCCAGTTTTCACAATTAATCTAGTCCCATTTGCCTGCATTTGGTCCATATCCCTCCATACCTATCCCATCCTTGTACCTGTCAAAATGTTTCTTAAATGACAAAATTGTACTCCTTCCACTTGTTCTTCTAATTGATGCTGATTGCCTCTGGGTCTTCTTTTTTCTTGCTGTCATGACATGGTTGAATTTTACATTCAGTTTGAAGGAGAGAAGTGTGCATCCAAGACTAGAATTTTAAACCAAAAGGGGGTGTTTTCATGCATTAAATACAGCTATTTAAAATAAACTAGTAGATTGATAGATCAATAGAGATGTATTGGCAGACATTTAAGTGAATTTTCAGAATGCCCAGAAAAAATACATTCCAATGAGGAAAAAAAATTCCAAAGAAGGATACATCTGTGGTTAATTTTGTTTTTAAGAGTGACAAACATAAAGAAAACAGCATATAATTGCGCCAAGGCAATTCAGAAAATTGGACAGATTGTTAAAAAATAAACAGAAAAGAATGACTAAGGGATTAATATGGAAGGAAAAATTAAAGTACCATAGAAAGATAGTTGGAAATATAAGGTCCTGATGGACTTCAGCCTAGGGTCTTAAAGGAAGTGGCTATGAAGAAAGATGATAGGTTTGTTTTAATTTTCTATGATTCCCTAGATCTGGGTATTGTTTGGAAAATAGATAGGGAGATGAAACAAGATACTATAGGCCTGCTAATTTAACATCTGTCATAAGGAAAATGTTAGAAGCTAATTTTAAAAAGCATGATACTTTAAAAGTTCAAGATAATCAGGCAACGTGGCTCTGTGAAAGGGATGTTTAACATAAAACACCGTGACTATATCCAGGGAATGTAAAAAGGACGTTTTCATATTGTTGGGTTGTTTTCAATAAAAGTATGACTTTCATCCACAGTAACTTCCATCAGCATTTCTCCTCATTGGCTGCTGAGACACTGAACAGTTTCATGGTTGTTCTTTCACAGATGATGTCCTGCCTATATTTGCCTATCCACATAGTGTTGGAAAGTCTGTCACTGGGGGTTATGTCTACAGAGGCTGTGAATCTCCCAACCTTAATGGACTCTACATATTTGGTGACTTTATGAGTGGGTAAGTTATTAACAATTGACTTGTGAGTACCAGTGACATAGTCAGTGATCGATGGAATTTGCAGAGAAGAAATACTTGTCAAGGAAGGTGGGAAATGTTAGGGGACAATCCAAGCCATAGTATACAGGTCTGGTTTTATAGAACTTTTTCTTATGGTGAGAAAAAGCGCTAAGAAAGATGGAGTTTCTGAAGGTCAAGGCATTTGAAAGCTGTGACATTGATGGTGGGGTACCAGGTTGGTCAATGCACAGGGAACACTGGAAATAACTAACAAGTGAGGTTGTTGACTTGCTCGCCGAACTGGCTTGTCCTCGTTCAGATGTTTTGTCACCATGCTAGGTGACATCATCTGTTGGAGTCTCCGATGAAGCGATGTTGTTCTACTCCACTTGAAATTTATACTGTCCGGTCCGTTATGGGGAGCACTGTCATTTCCGGTTTTAATCTGTATGGATTTGTATATGGGATCCAATTTTATATGTTTGTTGATTGAAGAACCATGCCTCTAGGAATTCCCGTGCGTGTCTATGTTTGGCTTGGACTATTATCGTTACTTTGTCCCAGTTAAACTGATGGCCTTCATTGTCTGAATGTACATATATTAAGGAGAGTTTGTTGTGTTGTTTTGCTGCTGGTTGATGTTCAGGGAAAATTCTGGTGGCAATTTTCCTTCCTGTCTGTCCAATAACTAACAAATGCCTCATGGCCAATCCCATCAGTCAAGTGGTAGGCTTTAAACTGCTTTTTTTATCCCCAGACAGTGGTGGGGGTCTGGAATGACCACCCAGGCAGGTAGTTGAGGCAGGAATCCTCACAACCTTTTGAAAAGAAAGAAAGTGGAAGAGCACTTAAAATGTTAGAACGTTCAAGCCTAGGGCCTAGTATTCGATGGGCCAAAGGATCTCTCTATTATGTATGAGTCTAGGATTCTACCACAGCAAGCATTGTCCTTCTAATTTCCACTTGACAGGTGGGAGAATGGGAAACTGCATCTTCACAAGGTTGGATTGGTTAATAATGATGTGTTGATGCCAATACATGGATGCAGATAGGGGTTTTATGATTTAGTAGTGAGATTCTTATCTCACCGTTCAACACTTGGATAGAGAGTTGGATTTTTTGCTCTTGATGTTGATCCTTCCCCGCTGCCAGGCTCAATCTATTGTTCCAATTTTCTCACCAATGCCCACATTGTTCAGGGGCTGAGAATTTTCTCTCCCTATACTGTGATTATGGTCAGATCGGGTGGTACTTGATCCATCTGTGAGACAGCTTCCAATTTTGGAACTGACACTGGGCATTGAGTACAAAGTGTTCCATTTCAGTTCACCATCACCTTCTCAAGGGATGGACAATGAATGGTGGCCCAGCCAGTAACACCCACATCCTGTGAGTGAATAAAAAATATTCACTCACCATGCTCAGTGGTTAGCACTGCTGCCTCACAGCGTCAGGGACCCAGGTTCGATTCCACCCTCGGGTGACTGTCTGTGTGGAGTTTGCACATTCTCCTCATGTCTGTGTGGGTTTCCTCCGGGTGGTCCGGTTTCCTCCCGCAGTCCAAAGATTTACAGGCTAGGTGAATTGGCCATGTTAAATCGCCCGTAGTGTTTAGGGCTGTGTAGATTAGGTGGGTTATAGGGGAATGGGTTTGTGTGGGATGCTCTGAGGGGTGGTGTGGACTTGTTGGGCTGAAGGGCCTGTTTCCATGTTGAAGGGATTCTATGATCCATGATCCTCTATGATAATCCTTCACTTTGTTAAAATCACAGTTTTCGATAGTAATCACCTTCATTTAATCAGCTTTGTTAACCCATTGTTCTTCCCCCTACCCAGGCGTCTAATGGCACTGGCTGAAGATTCGAGAAAAGGGAAGTGGTATGATTATAAGATCTGCATGGGAAGGGGCCAGACATGCCTTTTCCCAGGACTATTGAACAAATATTATCGGTACATTATCTCCTTTGCTGAGGATGAGGCAGGTAAATTTTGCCTATCTAATGTGGACTGTGATTTGCACCAATTATATTTTTAACAGCAGTTTAATGAAATGAATGACTGTATATTTAATTTGGAGTATTCCATCCCACTTTTCTGCCCCCATACCTGTGATAGTTTGCAGATTCTGGGACAGGCACAGTTTGATGGTCTTTACTAACTTCCAATTCCAGCTTTCTCACAAGTCCTGCAGTTAAGTTTGTTCCCCACTAGAGAAAAGTCTAATGACTGTGACCATGGTAATCTATCCCTCATTATCCTGACTTTTGGTCTCTCTGCAGCCTTTTATACCGATGACCACACTGTCCTCCTTTTAACATCTTCCCTCCATTATCTATTTGGTTGAATTCTTCTTGCTGAATCCCAATTTTATCTATCCAGTTTTTGCTAAAAGAATATCATCAATGACCTTTTCTTTCATTTCTGCTCAGTAACTTCTAGGCTCCCCTTCTTCCCCTAGTATCTATCTTTAACTGGTTCTTATCTCTCATCACTCTGTTGCTCCTTAGAATTATCACCCAAAAGTACAACATCAGATTCCCCAATATGTTGACAATTTCCAGTTCCTCCTTGCTCTATCAAACTCTTCACTGCCTGATTTGTGACGCTGCTTTGTCCGATGTCCAGTCCTGGATGAGCAGAAGCTTCCTCCCATTGAATACTGGACGAATGAAACTACTCCTTTTCTTGGTTACTATACTCTTCCATCTCCCTGGTGACTGTCTGAAGTTGCATCTTTGGTATATCTGGTACTGAGATGTATTTCTAGCCTCATATCTATACTAGCAAGAGTGTCCTCTTTTATCTTGACATGCAGGAGCAGTGCTCCGAAAGCTTGTGATTTAAATAAACTTGTTGGACTATAACCTGGTGTCATGTGACTTCTCACTTTTAACTTTACAACATTACTTTCCGTGCCCCTGCCTCAGCTCACCTACTGCTGAACCTCTTCGCCACATCTTTGTTACTTCTAAACTTGACTATTCTATTAAGTGTGACACTTAATGTCATGTAAAGACAAATTATTGCTGTTTATTGGAGATTCATACACTCGTAAGTAAATAATTATTAAAATCAACACTGAGGACATTAAATCTTATTTTAACTTATTCTTTTCCAGATCCTCAAAGTTGTTGATGTCCAAATCCCTCAATCTTATCATCATTCGACAGTCTTCCATGACTAACCCAGATATGTATCAGTTATAGCTCAGTCATTTGCCATTGCCCCTTTATCCAAAGGTTAAGTCTGAGGCTGATACTTCCCTGCAGTATTAAGGGAGCGCTGTCCTCTCAGAGATGCTCATGAAAATGTTAAAGCTGACACATGCTTAAGAAAGAATGGAATTGAATGAGACCAGTCAGCCCCTTGAGACCGTTACACCATTCAAAAAAGCAAGGGTAGGGTTTATACAATTAATGGTAAGGTCTTGGTGGTGCTGTACAGCAGATGAAGGTAGAGGTTCAGGTACATAATTCTTTGAAGTGTGCATCACATATAGGCAAGGTGGTTAGGAAGACATTTAGCACGCTTTCCTTCATTGCTCGGTCTTTTGAGTATAGGAGTTGGGATGTCATGTTGAAATTGTACAGGACATTGGTGAGGCCGCTTCTGGAATACAGTGTCCAGTTCTGGTCGCCCTGTTATAGGAGGGATATTATTAAGCTGGAGAGGGTTCAGAAGAGATTTACCAGGATGTTGCCAGGTATGGAAGGTTTGAGATATAAAGAAAGGCTGGGTAGGCTGGGACTTTTTTCACTGGAACGTAGGAGGTTGAGAGGTGACCTGATAGATGTTTATAAAATCATGAGGGGTATAAATAGAGTTAATGGCAGTTGTCTTTTCCCTAGAATGGAGAATTTCAGGGGTAGGGGGTACATTTTTAAGATGAGAGGAGAGGGATTTGAAAAAGACATGGCGGCAAATTTTTTTACACTGAGGGTGGTTCATGCATGGAATGAACTTCCTGAGGAAGTTGTGGATGTGGGTATAATTACAACATTTAAAAGATATTTGAATAAGTGCATGAATAAGAAAGGCTTGGAGGGATATGGGCCAGGAGCAGGTAGGTGGGGCCATTTTAGTTTGGGATTATGTTTGGCCTGGACTGGTTGGACCGAAAGGACTGTTTTTGTGCTGTACTGTGTAACTCTATGACTCTATGATCTATGCATAAAAGAGAGATATGGACAGCTCACATGAGTAGGTAAAAACTTGGGAGATATTATATGATGTGGGGAAATGTGAGGTTATCTACTTTGGCAGGAAGAATAGAAGAGCTGAAAGACTGCCAAAAGCTATGGAGCTGAGGGATTTGGGGATCTTTGGCCATGAATCAGAAAAAACTCACATCCAAATGGGATGTTGACCTTTATTGCAAAGGGAATGAAGTAAAAAATAGGGAGGTTTTGCTAAAATCATTGAAGGCACTAGTCAGGCCATCGCAGGAATGCTGTGTACAGTCTTGGGCCCTTTATCTAGGCAAAAATATAGTGGCATTGGAGACAGTCGGAAGAAGATTCACTCATCTGCTACCAGGTTGGAGGAACTGTCTTATGAGGAAATGTTGGGTAGGTTGGGCCTGTACTTGTAAAATACAGAAGAATGAGAGATTATCTTTTTGCAAAATACAAGATGTTAGGGCACTTGACAGGGTAGATGTGGAGAGGTTGTTTCCACTTGTGGCAGAATGTGGGACCAGGCGGCGTCATCTGAGGATAAGGGGTCGTATATTTAAGACAGAGATGAGGAGGAATTTCTTCTCTCAGAGGGGAGTGAATCTGTGGAATCCTTTACCACAGAGGGCTGTTGAAGCTGGGTTGTTACGTTTATTCAAGACTGAGCGAGACAGGTTTTCAATCAGTGACAGAATCAAAGGCAGGAAAGTGGAGTTGAGGGATTGACGAATCAGCCACAGGCCCATTAAATGGTGGGGCAGGCTCGATGGACTGAATGGCCTCCTTCTATTCCTACGTCTTATAAATTCCCACGTTTTATCCATTTGGCCTGCTATCCTTACTCAACAAAAACCTCATTACACTCAGTTTGAAAATATTATTTGACACAGCACCCATTGCTTTTTGAGGGAGTAAGTTCAATCTGGGGCAGAATGCGGAAGTGTACTTTCACAACTTATCACTGAATATCCTTGTACCCTTTGCAAGATTACGGAGGGATCACTACTCGTTTGGGATACGCCACCTTTCAAATAAAATGTTAAACTGAGATCTGAACTGTCTGATTGTATTTACCTGAGAAAGAGCAGGGAATTCTCTTGGTGTCCTGAAAGCAATGTGTTTATCTGGCCATCCACTCTGGTTCTCCTAGTGCCTACATTGGCTGTTCCACCAGTAAACAGCTACTCTTTGATAAGTGATATATTTAATATGATACAGCTTGGGCTCTGCTGAAACAGCATAGGAATAAAAGCGAAATTGTAAACCCACGATGGCATTCGCAAGATGAACAGTAATATCTAAATCTGTAGACAATAATGCAGTCAGGATGTATCCACTGCTGTCTCTTCCAAATCATTTATCTCTCCAGGTGAATTATATTTCCTGTCTACACGGATTCCTACGTCCACATCTGCGACTGGAGTGGTTTACAAAATAGTTGATCCTTCGCGGTAAGGCACAGGACCATATGTATATGATAAAAATTGATCCTGGTGGAGTACCTCAATGATTGTGGTGTGTCTTGCATGTAAATGAACCAAACTCATAATCTGCACACTCAGGACATTGTAGTTTAATGTGCTAGCTTTGTAGGTATTTCCAGGAGAATGATATAGCACCGTAGAGTCATATAGCACGGAAACAGTCCCTTCGGTCTAACCGCCCCATGCTGAACATAATCCCAAACTAAATTAGTTCCACCTGCCTGCTCCTGGCCCATATCCCTTCAATCCTTTATGATTCATGTACTTATCCAAATGTCTTTTAAACATTGTAATTGTGTCCACATTCACCACTTCCTCAGGAGATTCATTCCACACGCGTACTACTTTCTCTGTAAAAAAATTGACTCTCATGTCTTTTTTTAATCTCTTTCACCTTAAAAATGTACCCCCTTTTCTTGAAATCCCCCATCCTAGGGAAAAGACACTTACTATTAACTCTATCTATACCCTTCATTATTTTATAAACTTCTATAACGTCATCTCTCAACCCCCTATGCTCCTGTGAAAAAAAGTCCCAGCCTATCCAGCATTTCTTTGTAACTCAAACCTTCCATACCCGGCAACATCCTGGTAAATCTCTCCTGAGCCCTCTCTAGCGTAATAATATCCTTCTTATAACAGAGTGACCAGAACTGGACACAGTACTCCAGAAGGCGCCTCACTAATGTCCTGTACAACCTCAACATGACATCCCAACTTGATATGTTCAAAAACAGAAGTTGTTGGAAAAGCTCAGCAGATCTGGCAGCATCTGTGAACAAAATATTAGAGTTAATGTTTAGGGTTCGGTGACTCTTCCTCAGAACTGTTCTATACAGATGCTGCCAGACCTGCTGAGCTTTTCCAGAAACTTCTGCTTTTGTTCTTGATTTACAGCATCCGCAGTTCTTTCGGTTTTTATTTGACATGTTCAAACACCCCTGATCTTGGTCCGAGAGTTGTGAACTAATCCTCATAAATTTGCTGCAATTTACAGTGTAACAAAGTGGCCCCAGAAAAATGTCCATCAAACTTAATTCACAGCAATTATTTATGCATGTACAACATTTGTGTGAGAGTTACCACTCACACTTTTCTGTTCTCAGACACTGGAGAGGCGAGAATTGCAATTAACCTCGTTTCTCGTAAAGAATGAAATCATCTTAACAGGAAAAACATCTTAGATGTTAATTGAAAAAAATGCATAGAGATATAAAAGCATTAAGAATACGAGACTAACCTTTCGATTATATGTTCCCATTGAATGGTCTGTCATGGCGAGTATACACTGTGCTCTTGCATGAGTGATTTTCCATTGGTTTTAAATCTTTGGGATATGTATGATTTTAGTATGTGCTCCTGCCACATGGGGCTTTGTGTATGGAGCTTTACATATGCATCTTTACATCCTGTGGGTTGCCATTGACCAGAAACTCAACTGGACCAACCATATCGATACTCTGGCCACTACAGCAGGTCAGAGGCTGGCAACACTGCAGTGTCTAACTCACCTCTCAACTCTCCAAAGCCTGTCCACAATTGACAGGGCACAAGTCAGGAGTGTGATGGAATACTCCCCACTTGCCTGGATGGGTGCAGCTCCAACAACACTCAAGAACCTCAACACCATCCAGGACAAAGCAGCCCCCACTTGATTGGCACCACATCCAGCACTTTAAATTTGAACTCCCTCAAAGTTTCAATGCCTGTGTGCAAACATTCACAGTGCAAGCTGCATCCAGTCTTAGGAACACGGAGAGACTCACCAATCTTGCTTCTAAAGCAGCTTCCAAATCCACGATCACTTCCTTCTAGAAGGACAAGGGGAGCAGATACATGGGAACACCACCCCCTCCAAGCCACCCACCATTCTGTTTGGGAAATCACAGTTCCTTCTGTGTTGTCGCTAGGTCAAAATCCTGGAATTCACTCCGTAAGGGAATTGTGAGCGTCCCTTTCCCACAAACAGTTCAGTGGCTCAGGAAAGCAGCTTACTGCCAATCTTTGTAAGAGCAACCAGGGATGCGCAATAAATGCTGGGCCTCATCCCCTGAATGAATGTTTATTTTTAAATTTTGGCTGTGTCTTCTTACCTGGAACATCTACACGTGTATGTGCAGCAGGAGTCATGGGGAAACAGTAGGGTGTGGAATCTCCTTATTGTGGCATTAGTTTAACTCACTGACTGGAGTGACCTGTAGTGTGCTGCATCTTGTGAGGAAGGGGCCCTTGCATCCTCCATCAGGCAATTCTGAGGACACTTCATGGTCTTCTGGAATTGGGACCTTTGGCTCAGGGCCCCCACCTGATAAAGGCTGCCAGCCTCTCAGACCAAGGAGCCTCCAGTTCTTGGCTCAGAGGCTGCAGCTGCCATTGGGAGAGCCAGGCTGGAGCTAAAATATCCGTTAGCAAGGTTTCCAGGAATGGTGGTTGTGGTGAGATGGGTGCCACATGGATCAGAAACAGGGAAGGAGGGTATCTCTCAGAAGGTGATCTTCTTTCCTATGTTAGTGCTTCCCGCCAACTGCTGACTGAGGGTGCTATGAACTGCACCCACGGCTGGTATAATGACAGCGGTGGTGAACTGAGGCCCTTAAGTGGTCCTTAATTGGCCAATTAACCACCTCAGTTGGTGGTGGGAAGGTCAAGCATTGACCTGCCCACCCAGACCTTAACTCCATTTGGGGATGGGAAGGTAGCAGAGATTGGCTAGAGTACCACCCCACCTCATTGAATGTCTCTCCCACCTCCTACCTCACAATCTCTGACACTGGGACGCTTTACCCACAGAGTAGAACCCTGGCTGGTTTTCTTTTTAATCCAAAAACCAGAATTTACTATCTTCCCAATTCGCATCAGCTGACATATAAGAGCACAAATCTTGATTTGAATTGATTTGATTCAGTTTATTATTATCACATATACCTAAGTACAGTGAAAAGTTTTGTTTTGTGTGCAGTACAGGCAGATCATAAGATATAAAGTGCATCAGGGTATAGAACAGAGCGAGGAATACAATGTTACGGCCACAGAGAAGGTGCACAGAGAGCAAGATTGACATTGAATTTGAAATTTGAAAGTTCAGAAGTCTAATAATAGCGGGAAAGAAGCTGTTCTTGAACCTGTTGGTATGTTTATTTAAGCTTTTGTATCCTCTGCCTGACAGAAGAGGTTGGAAGAGATTATAACCAGGCTGGGAGCGGTCTTTGATGATGTGGTTGCCTTTCTGAGGCAGCGAGAAGTGTAATGGAGTCAATGGATGGAAAGTTGACTTTATCCTTTGGCTTGTTTGCTCGTTCTTTCAGAGTAAATCTCCATGTCTTGTGTAAATGAAGGGTAATCTCAATTTTGATATGACATCATGTTGAAAACAATGGTGCATATTTGTGTCAAGTAGTTAATGTGATTCAAAAACATACGAAAACAGAAATTGCTGGAGAAACTGAGCGGTCTAGCTGCATCTGTGGAGAGGGAAAAAACAGAGTTAATGTTTTGAGTCCAGTGACCTTTTGTCAGAATAGAAGCAGCTAAGAGATGGGTGCACTGGGATATGTGGTTTGGGGAGAAGGAGTGAACAGATAGATGGAGACAGAGCCTAGAGAGACAGAGACAGGGAAAGGGGTAGGCAGGCAAAAGGAATGATGATAATAAGCTAGAGAAGAAGAGAAGCTAGTTAGATGATAATGGGTCCTATAAGTAGTTGAAAATGCTAAAGTTGGCTATGCTGAAAGCAAGCCATTTCATGGCAGAGCCTAGGATGCGGGTTTGGGTAAAAGACATGGAAGGCAGTGCGCAGGCTCTAAACTTTTTAAGCTTGATATTGAGTCCTGAAGACTACAGGTTTCTCAAGCAGAAAATGAGGTGCTGTCCTTCCAGCTTGCGCTGAGCTTGACTGGAACACTGCAGCAAGTACAAGACAGAGATGTTGGCCAGGGAACAGGGTGGTGCATTGAAAGTGGTAGGCAATGTGATTGTTGTTTAACAAAGGTATTTTGTTCAAAGTTTGAGGCCTGCAACAGATCTTTACAAGTGAAAGGTAACTTCAGGTGTTGAAGTTTGAAACCATTAAATCATCATTCACATTCTGTCTCCTCCTGCAAACAGGAGGGCACCACCAGGAGCATGTCAATACAACCCTTTACCGGTTAGAGTGAAAAGCCGTCTCATCAATTTTGTACCTAAACCAAGTAAGTGTGCTATTCTTGGCAAATTTCCTTTTGTCTGACGTACTGCATGGCTTATCAATTACATATTGCAAAAAAAACTCACGTCTTGTCACTCATCAAGATAATTCACAAGAATACCAAAACAAACAGAAAAAACTGTTTTTTGACTTGTAATCATTTATTGTCTCGTGTATTCAATATAAAAATACAGTGAAAAGTGTTTACCTTCGCAGTACATGCAATGCACCTTTCTACATTAAATTAGAATAAGATTAGAAAAGATAACTTAAGAGAGTCCAATTTGCCTTTCCGCTGCTGCAGTCCTGCTCCGGGCTATACCAGCCCTCAACATCCCTCCACCAGAGCCCCCGCTCCAAGGTAACCAGCCCTCACCATCCCTCCACCAGAGCCCCCGTTCCAGACTATACCAGCCCTCACCATGCCTCCACCAGAGTCTCTGCTCCGGGCTATACCAGCCCTCACCATGCCTCCACCAGAGTCCCTGCTCTGGGCTACACCAGCCCTCACCATGCCTCCA
>NC_063339.1:4627497-4649929 GCF_021869965.1 Rhincodon typus
TTAGTGAACCAGATGGGTTCTTCCTGACAATTGACAATGGATTCATGGTCATCATTAGACTCTTAACTCCAGATTATTGTTGAATTCTAATTCCACCATTTTCCATGGCGGGAATCAAACCCAGGACCCAGCTCTCCAGAACATTAGCTAAATTTCTGGATTAATTAGCTAGTGATAATACCACTAAGCCATTTCTCCGCTTTAGTTTAAGATTGCAAAACCCTAAGCATAGTGTCCAACGTTAGATGTGATTCTGTGATTGGACAGCATAGAACCGTAGAAAGGTTACAGCACAAAAGAGGTCATTCAGTCCATCAGCCTGCACTGGCTGAATAAACTAGCAACACCACTCAACTCACACTTTGCAGCACTTGGTAGGTCACAGATACAGTATTAAGGTGCAGGTCAGATTGCTTTGAGTTGAAAGTTTCTGCCTCAACCATCAAACCTGGCAGCACAAAGCCCAGACACCAACAACCTTCTCTGGGTGAAACTGTTCTCCTTCATACCTTCCTCTAATCCTTCCACCAATCGCCTTAAATCTATCTCCCTCTGGTAACTGGCTACTTGGGGAAACATATCTTCCCTATCCACTCTGTCCGAATCCTTCATTAGTTTGTACACCTCAATTAAATCAGCCTCCTTTAAGGAAAACCAACTCTAGCCTTTCCAATCTTCTCCTGTAGGTGACAAACCCTGACAACATTCCTGTAAATCTCTCTCCAGAGCAATTACATCCTTCCTGTAAAGTGGCAACCAGAACAGTGCACAAATTTCCAGGTGTAGCCTAACCAGTGTTTTATTTAGTTCCAGCATTACTCTTCAATACCTCACCCAATGAACGAAAGCATCCCATATACCTTCTTTGCAACCCTTATCTACTGACTAACATTTGAATTGTAATCCTGAGTGTGCAAACAATTGGGCTAACAACTGATTTAAATCAGCTTAAGACAGGCAGGCTTGCAGTGTGGCATACCTATGTGTACTGGAAGCTATATCAACAGACAAGACCCTGCCCTTTGCAGAGAGGAAAGAAAATGTACACACACTCCACCTGTTTCAGCTCAACAAAATAGGTGACTGCCACTCTCTGTTCATTCCTCCTGGCAATGTGTTAATAAATCAGAATCAAGCTGCCTTGTTTAAATTTAAACAAAGCCTGGAAGTTAACTGTCAATCATTATCTAACTGGTGCACTCTCTATAGCAATGCCTCTTCCAATCAGCGTCCTCTTGCCAACAAATCAACCCTGTCTTCTCATACAATATAAAGATGTTGCTTGCTATCACATTGATATTCTTGCAAATTGTCCTGATGAGTGCAAGGTGAGAAGCTTCAACAAAATGTGTCCTTTTTTCAGGCAGTACTCAAATGATTATCCATAATGGTTATCAATGGGACTGGTTGTTTGACTGTTATAAGGTAGTGACTGTCATTTGCAGATGCATGACTGCACACAAACAAAAACAAAAAGCATAGCCACTATGTATCATAATGGCTTTATAAACACACAAAGCAAATTTAGGCACCTCCTCAGTTTAAGCTGCTGGCTTTCTACAGTGACAAAGGGACAACCAGCTGGTGTCCCCTCTATTCATTTAGTCAAATATGTAGAGAGAGCTTTACTTTGTTGCATCCATGTTACAATGTTGGACTGGGGTGGACAAAGTCAGAAGTCACATGACACCAGGTTATATTCCAACAGGTTTATTTGAAATCACGAGCTTTCGGAACCTCACTCCTTCATCAGGACCTGGCAAAGGGGCTGCGCTCAGAATGCTTGTGATTTCAAATAAACCTGTTGGATTATAACCTGGTATCGCATCCATTTTAGGTTGTGGCTAACTTGTATTTAAAATTAATTGTCACATTTCCTGTTATATACTATACTTTAATAAAATCACCTCTGTTACAATATCATTTTTGTTTTAGGTCAGAGATTGTGGGTTCAAGTCCTACATCACTTTTATTTCTTTATTTTTCTAGTTTATTCCTATAGCCTACATTGTTGGACAATTTATTTCTTTACTTTTCTGTTTTTTTTGTTTCCTAAGAATTTGATCTTAACTATCTGTACCTAGGAACTTTTAGACTTAAAATGATGCCGTAGTGCAGCAACGGTAAGCTTTTCTCTGTACTCATTTGGGTACATGTGACAATATATTTAATTCAATTCAATCCATCTGGCCTTGAGCATACAATTTAGATTGATGTGCAAATGGAATAGTGCCTTTGGACTTAGGAAAATGAGACATTAAAGACTCCATATCCCTATTATTTTAACTGTTTCTAAGATGTTCTTTCAATCTCATTCTTCTCCTTGTGCACACAGAATTCACTCCACGTCCCAGGAAGAGGCCTACAAAGAACAAACCCAAAGGAAGGCAAAGAGCCAATCTACCACAAAAGGGAAACAGTCCAGACTGGTTCCTGGAGCTCCTGCAGACCTTAGGAAAACTGCAAACAGAATGGGATGCAGCTCCAGATCAGCAAGTTGCTACTTCAGTATCACGGCCTGCAGAAGGACACACACATACAGGCAGGAGGCAGAGCAATGTGGACCCAGCAAACAGGAGAACGCAAAGTACTCCTGCAAATGGAGCCGTGCGTCTCGTGAATGAGCATGCCAGGGCAGACCGTGGCAGGGTGGAGATTTATATCAATGGAGTATGGGGGACCGTATGTGACGATCTGTGGAACAGGCAATCAGCTGTTGTTGTGTGTCGCCAACTCGGATTCCCATTTGCCATCGAGGCCTATCGGAGGGCTGAATTCGGACAAGGAAGTGGGCCGATTCTACTGGATGATGTGGAATGTGACGGGAGTGAAAAGAACCTTTTGCAGTGTCGCCATTCAGAAATTGGGGAGACTAACTGTTCGCACCATGAGGATGCAGGTGTTCTGTGTGGGCACACAGAACCTTAAAGAACATTGGACATTTGCAGTGCACAGCGAACGTTGCAGCTTAATTCACCTGTGAAAACAAAATCAAGAATTATCTTTCCAAAACCAATTGCCATTTCTCCAGAGTGTGTGGGAGGCACCTCTTAGAAATGAAGAGTGCTCACTGTAGCAGATTTAGCGTGAGCAACTACTGGCACAGACTGCTTATAAATAATTATGTCAACATTATTCTTTTTGAAGACTGTATCATTATCAAAATAATATATTTTAAACACATGGTAGCCATGAAACTGTGTATTTTCATCTGTCTTTCACTACTGTCGTCATTTGTGGACAAAAGTTATCAGGGATGAAGGAAGGTAGAAAAAGTAAGAGTTGCAATATGCAACTCCATTCTGTAGCAAGCTCACCCATCTCAGCACATCCTAATAGCCAGAGAGGGAATCCCAGGTACAAGCTCATGATCTGGAGTTTCAGGAGAAACAGGCTCCTCAGCACCATCAGAAGAACAAAGGTAACCTGGTAGGTTTCACTGCCTGTGCAGCTGTATATGTATGGAGTTGCTGACTGTCCAACTGTGCTAGTACTTACAGGTTAATCTTCTCTACAAAGTCATAAGCAGGTGAGGAGAAAATTCATGCAGACTGTTAAAAGTAAATTGTGTGCTTGTTTTCATTTTTATCAAATATTTTTCTGAACTAATTACAAAAATATTTTTGAGGTGGGGTAAGCCAGGATCACTAGACGTAGAGGCAGCTGTGATGAAACCTCCAGGAACATGTCTGACCAGAGGTGGCAACTCCTTGGACAGAAATTTAATGTCTTCCCTCAGTGAGTTGGCAGCTGGAGAGGACCTGTACAGTTTGCCAGATGGTATTCCTGACACCTCCCTGCACCCCCACCACCACACCCCGAACACTCCAGAGGCGCTACACTTTTACAGGGGGCAAGCAAGGCTTGGCATCATCCAAAGTGACTAGGTGACAAAGTGCCTCAGTGGTTAGTACGGCTGCCTCACAGCGCCAGGGACCTGGGTTCGATTCCACTCCCGTGTAACTGTCTGTGTGGAGTTTGCACATTCTCCCCTTGACTGTGTGGGTTTCCTCCAGGTGCTCCGGTTTCCTCCCACAGTCCAAAGATGCATTCAGAAGCCATACCACATCAACTTATAGTCTATCTCTATCCATCTTCTATCCGCCTCCCCCTCTCTCCCTATTTATTTCAGAACCCCCTTCCCCTCCCCCATTTCTGATGAAGGGTCTAGGCCCGAAACGTCAGCCTTTCTGCTCCTGTGATGCTGCTTGGCCTGCTGTGTTCATCCAGCTCTGCACCTTGTTGTCTCGGATTCTCCAGCATCTGCAGTTCCTACTATCTCTGATTCAGCTTATAGTCCAACAGGTTTATTTGAAATCACAAGCTTTTAGACCGTAGCCTCTTCATCAGGTGAAGTGATAGAGGAGCACACAGGCACAGAATTTATGAGCAGAGAGATCAAGGGCAGAGAGATCAAAAGATCCTACAAATGGTGTGAGTGAAGTGTTGAATAATAAGTCTCAGGTGACTAAGAGTGTTAGACAGTGAGGAAAGTGTCAACAACTGAATAACAAGTGAAGGGATGACCTATAATCCGATTAAATGAGGCAGGAGGATAATTACAAAAAATTAAAAATAAGGTGGTGCTGGACACGAACTAAATGGCTTGAATAACACAATAGGAATAAGAGTCACATGCCAAGGGTCTAACCAAAGTAATAAGTAATCCAAAACTGTATCAACTAATTAAGGTAGAGAGATCATAACAATTTATCAAGGTGATGGTGTCAAAACAGGACAGTAAGGAAGATTTTACAGATACAGAACAGTGCAGTGGGGTCACACGTAGCGCAACAGGAACGCAAAATCACGGTTGAAGCCGTCTTCATGGGTACGGAACTTGGCTCTCAGCCTCTGCTCGATGATTCTGCGTTGTTGTGTATCCCAAAGTCTGCCTTGGAGGACGCTTACCTGAAGATTGGAGGCCAAATGTCCTTGATCTTTGAAGTATTCCCTGACTGGGAGGGAACATTCCTGTCTGGCGATTGTTGCTCGGTGACCATTCATCCGTTGTTGTAGAGTCTGTATGGTTTTGCCTCGGGGCATCCTTGCCTGCAGCTTATGAGATAGACATTGCTTGAGTCTTGCAGAGATTGCAATGACAGGTTTGTGTGGTGTTTTGGTCAATGTTATCCTGAAGGCTGGGTAGTTAGCTGCAAACAATGGTCTGTTTAAGGTTTGGTGGTTGTTTGAAGGGGAGAAGTGGAGGCACACGGAAGATATTGATGAGATGCTCGTTGTCACCAATAATGTGTTGAAGGATGCAAAGAACATGGAGTAGTTTGTCTGCTCCAGGGAAGTAATAGACGACGAAGGGTATTGTATCGGTTGTATCCTGTGTCTGTCTTCTGAGGATGTCATTGTGGTTTTTCGCTGTGGCATGTTGGAACTGGCAGTCAATGAGTTGAGCATTGTATCCCGTTGTTATGAGGGTGTCATTCATCTGATGAATTCCTGTGCATCTACTGTGAGATCAATGGGGCCCATTTTGGTGGTGGGGCAGAAATTGAGCCCTTGTCTAAGAACTTATGGCCTCTATCTCAATTTCAAGGTTGTGGCATCTGCTGCAGAGTTGGTGTACGAAATGATTGAGGAGTGTGCAAGAGGTGTGACAGCAGAGTCTCTCAGTGTAATCGTATTGAACCCCTCCAGAAGGCTGTAGCCATGGGCTTGGTATGTATGCTCAAGTTGTCAGGATAGAGTCCATATTCCCTGCTTGTGGTCAGTATAAAGCAGAACAGTTACAAGACACTGCCAATCAGATGAGGCAACAGAACTACATCACCTACATGCACACCAAGAACAAGAAACTGGAGAAACTTGGCACCGCCACCAGCAATAACCAAGCCTCCCCTGGTACTACGGTTGAAACCGGTACCACCACAGGGAAATCCACTGTCAACTTGTCTGATCACACCCTTCAACCAGACAAAATCAAAGTTCTCAGCTGAGGGCTCAATGTCTGCCCCACTACCAAAATAGACCCCATTTGTCTCATGGCAGACACAGAGGAATTCATCAGGTAAATGTGGCTCCGGGATTTCCTCCACAAACCCCAAGATGTCAGCAGTGAGCCCAATGAGACAACGAACAAACCAGAGACAGAGAGATCCACGGTGCAGTGACTAAAGAAGAAAGAGTCGAATTGGACCCCTCCCGAGGACCGTTGCACTCGGCTTGAAATGTGTGCTGAAGCCATTAAGAGATATGTTAATGCCAGATTCATCAACCGTGCTCACAAGATAGTGCAGAACGTCACCCAAGCACAACACAACACCATCCGTGCTCTCAAGACCAATCATAACATTCTCATCAAACCAGCAGACAAAGAAGGAGCCATCATCACACAGAATAGAACGGATTAAGGCAAAGAAGCATTCTGACAGCTGAACAACCAGGAACACTACAGACAACTACCAGTCCATCCCACCAAAGAGCACACCCATCAACTCAACAGACTGATCAAGACCTTTGATCCAGACCTTCACAGTATCCTACATGCTCTCATCCAGTGTACCTCTCAAATAGGTATCCTAATATCTGCTATCCAAAGATACACAAAGCCAACACACCTGGGTGTCTCATCCTATCAGGCAATGGGACCCTGTGTGAGAACCTCTCTGGTTATGTTGAGGACATCTTGAAACCCATTGTACAAGGAACCCCCAGGATTCAGGTGCGACACTGCAGAAACTCAACACCCACAAATCAATCGAACCAGGAACATTCCTCATCATAATGGGCGTTTTAGCGCTCCACACCAGCATATCCCATGACCACTGCATCACTGCAACTGCCTCATTACTCAATGCCACCAACTGCCAATTTCCAGACACCATCCTACAACTCATCCGCTTCATCCTCAACCACAATGTCTTCACCTTCGACAACTAGTTCTTTATCCAGACACACGGAACAGCCATGGGGGCCAGATTTGCTCCCCAATATGCCAACATTTTCATGCACAGGTTTGAGCAAGAGTTCTCTGCTGTGCAGGGCCTCCAACCAACACTATACACCAGATGCATTGATGACATTTTCTTCCTTTGGACTCATGGTAAGGAATCACTGAAAAGTCTACATAGTGATATCAACAAGTTTCATCCCACAATCAGACTTACCATGGAATACTCTTTAGAATCAGTCTCATTCTTGGACATACCCATCACCATCAGGGACGGACACCTCAGTATCTCACTCTACTGCAAGCCCACGGGTAACCTCACGATGCTGCACTTCTCTAGTTTCTACCCTAAACATATTAAAGAAGTCATTCCCTATGGACAAGCCCTGTGCATACATAGGATCTGCTCAGATAAGGAGGAATGCAACGGACACCTAATATTTTGTAGGATAAGAAAGAGATACGATGCTCAACTCATTGATCGCCAGTTCCGATGTGCCACAGCGAGAAACTGCAATAACCTCCTTAGAAGAAAGACACAGGGTACGACCGATAGAGTACCCTTTGTCATCCAGTACTTCCCCGGAGCGGAGAGACTACGCCATGTTCTTCACAGCCTTCAATATGTCATCAATGATAATCAGCATCTCACCAAGATCTTCCCCACACCCTGGCTTCTCACCTTCAAACAACCACCAAACCTTAAACAGACCATTGTTCACAGCCTTCGGGACAACAATGACCACAACGCCACACAACCCTGCAATCTCTGCAAGACATGTCAGATTATTGACATGGACCCTACCACCGCACATGGGAACACCACCCACCACGTACATGGCAGATACTCATGTGACTCGGCCAATATTGTCTATCTCACACGCTGCAGGCCAGGATGCTCTGAGGCAAGGCGTATTGTCGAGACCATGCAGATGCTACGATAATGGATGGACACCGCACAACAATCACCAGACAAGGATGTTCCCTCCCAGTCCCCTCCACCGATCTTCAGGTAAGCGTCCTCCAAGGCAGACTTCAAGATACAGAACAACACAAAGTCGCTGAGCAGAGACTGAGAGCCAAGTTCCGTCCCGGTGTAGACAGCCTCAGCTGTCATGTCGAGTTACATGTGACCCCCACCACACTGTTCTGTATCTGTAAAACCTTCCTTACTATCCTGTTTAGATAGCATCACCTTGATAAATTGTTATGATCTCTCTTCCTTAATTAGTTTGTACAGTTTTGGATTACTTATTACCTTGGTTAGACCCTCGGCATGCAACTCGTAATACCTATTGTGTTATGCCATTCATTTAGTTTGTCCCCAGCATCACAATATTTTTAATTTTTTTGTAATTATCTCTCTGCCTCATTTAATCGGATTATAGGTCATCCCTTCGCTTGTTATTCAGCTGTTGACACTTTACTCACACCGTCTGATACTTTAGATCACCTGCAGAGACATATTACTTGACACTCCACTCACACCATTTGTAGGATCTTTTGATCTCTCTGCCCTTGATCTTTCTGCCTTTAAACTCTGGGTCTGTGTGCTCCTCTCTCACTTCACCTGGTGAAGGGGCTACACTCTGAAAGTTTGTGATTTCAAGTAAACCTGTAGGACTATAATCTAGTGTCGTGTGACTTCTAATTTTGTCCACCCCAGTTCAAACCAACATACTCCAAAGATGTGCAGGTTAGGTGGATTGGCCATGTTAAATTGTCCATAGTATCCAGGGATGTGCAGGCCAGGTGGATTAGCTAGGGTAATTGCGGGGTTACGGGGATAGGGTGAGTATGTGGCTCTGGATTGGATGCTCTTTGGAGGGTCAGTGCAGGCTTAGTGGGCCAAATAGCCTCCATCTGCACTGCAAAGATTCTATTCTATGATCCTACTGCAATGAACTTTGGCAACTTGGCAGAGAACAGGGGATAAACGCCCATCTGGTCATTCCACTCAAGCCTAGATGAGGTTGGGTGATTCTTCACAGCCCTGCCCTCCTGCAAAATCTCTGACCTTCCCCTGCACTGTCACTGCCCCAGCCCTCCCCGACTCTGGGTGAACCTTCCTACCTGACCTTGCTGCCATGAGCCCAATCCCCTTTTTACCTGTCAGCCCTCTCCCAGGTGCAAGACCCTCACAAATAACACTCTCCTGGATTCCAGGGCTTAGAATCTGGGGACTGGTCTTAGTTTCAGGACCAGTCACCACTTCCATGGTGCTCCTGGCACTGTCCTCTGAGGTGGGACTTTGTCGGGAGTGAGGGGCAGCCCTTTGGAGCATTCAATAGCTGCAAGGCAGCTTGCATCAGTGTGCTACATGCCCCACTATCCCTTTAGATGGCTTCGCAGAAAACCCTGTCACCTGTAAAACTATATCCGCAAATAAAGTGTTTTTCGAAAAAAAAATGTTTTGCATTTCCTGTCTGATACCAGAAATGTGAGCAATATTGATAAAACTAAATTGGCAATTTCAACAATTTACAAGTAGCTCTGTAAGCCACTGGCCCTGTTAATTGGGATTGAAATAAATTGGCCACGCATGAGAAATACGTCATTATTTCCGTCTCAGCTCGCTGGGATTAAAGAGTTTTCGTTTTCTTTGGAATTTCCACTCGTCATATTTTGGGGGTTAGCTCATGCCCTTGACTGGGGTGAGTGGATAGTGAAGTGAGCAGTAAATCAGTCTAGAAGGTGCACCATTGCATTCCCACAACCACAACACTTGATCCAGGATAGGAAGGTTCAAGGAGGGTTTCCCAACCCACCATCAGTTGAACAACTTGGATGTAAAATTCATGCAGGTTGTTTTCAGGCTCAGAGGAGTTGGGCAGGGTACAGGAAGGTGGGGTGTGTGTGGAGATTCATACCCTTCCCTTTGTGACTGATCCATCTCTGCCCTAGCCAGTGCCACCTTTCCCACAAACCAGATCACCTGTTGTCCTAGAATCCAGCACTGATCCCCTCAGCCTCTTCAGTACACCTCAATGATGTGGAAAGCTCGGATTGACTGAGAGTTAGGAGCATGACAAAGACAATCAACTGGATCATGGACATAAGTAGGAAGAGTGGATAATGGAAGAACATGTAGAGTCAAAATAGTAAGAAATTGGTTCCAAACTGCTGGAACAACAGGCATTTTTTTGTTTCTTTGGGGACAGGGTCGAATATGGGTGTATAAGCTGGACTGACCTCCACTTAGGGGTGGGACATGTTTTCCTGGATGATTACATTCCTTTCAGCTCATTACATATGCACGCTTGGGTAAAGTACAAAATTTCAGGAGCAGGACCTTCAGGGGTCTAATGTCTGAGCTCCATATTTAAAATGCACTCACTCCCTTCACACTTGAGTTGGGTATAGCACTTGGGGCAAAAGGAATCATAGGATTTAGGGAAATTCAGGAAGAGGCTATTGAGTTGGATGATCATAATAAATGACAGAGCAGGCTGGAAGGGCTGAATGGCCTACTCCTGCTCCTGGTTCTTTCTGCAACCCAGGAATATCACCCAATCTCTTGTGTTCCCAGTCATCCCTTCTTTCCCTTTAGCATTTGCATTCGTCACACTCAGGGAAGTTAATGCTCATGCCCTCCCTCCCCAACGTTGAATGGATGGTGAGGAAGTCTTTTAATCATTCAGGATGATGGTGAAGGGGTGCTCCATCACTGCAAAGTAATATCCATGGAGATGTTAGGGTCCAGGCAAAAAACACTGTCATGTTTCGGTGATAATGGGAACTGCCGATGCTGGAGAATCTGAGATAACAATGTGTAGAGCGGTGATGCCTCCCTAGGGGATCTACTGAAAGCTGTCTGGGTGAGAAGGGGAGTCCTTTTCCCTAGGACTGGCCAAAAGAGGCAGCACAGACAGAGGATGCTAGGGAGGGATCAGAGCCTGGGGATGGATGATCTACTGTGCTTCCACAGAGTGTGTACCACGACCCACTCAATGCTTCATGTTCCTATGAGTGTGGGCTAGCATTGTAACATTACTACTGTAGAGAACTTTCATACTGGAGCAAAATTGAAATTGCTGGGAAAACTCAGCAGGTCTGGCAGCATCTCTCTGCGGAGAGAGAAACAGAGTTAACTTTTTGAGTTCCAGTGACCACCTTCAGACTCAGTTCTAAAGAAAGTTCACTGGATTTGAAACATTAACTGCTTTCTCTCCACAGATGCTGCCAGAACTGTTGAGGTTCTTCAGCAATTTCTGTTAGTTTCAGATCTTCAGCTTTATTTTATTTGACTATCGCTCAAAGTTGGATGAAATAAGGAAGTTCTTACTTTAGATTCTGGGAAGGATTTATAAATGGGATTTTTCAGATTGGAAGTTTGAAGTGAATGACAGTCTTGGAAATGATGATTTAATGTTCAGTGGTACAATCATGGTTAGGGGGTAGTAGGAGGAAATGTCAGTGTTAGGTTTCAGCCTCTGCCATCAGAGAGGTAGGAATGCCGAACAATAAAGCTGGTTTAATGACTCTGATAGGGTTGGATCATAAGAGAATGCTGCACTTCCAGAGAGAGATAGATTTGGCTGGATAAAGAGGGCAGAGAAATTGAGATGGCTGATGTGAGGCTGACAATTCTCAATGAAACTATGTTGAAAAGGGGATGGGAAGTTCAAGGAGTTCACTTGGAGTTCAAGTGAAAGGACAATTTTGAAAGACATGCAGAAGGATCTATTGTGAAGACAGAAGACTGACCAAAGAGGGTAAGATTTCAACTCAGCAGAGGAAGGTCTCAGTAACACAGTGAGCATGAAATTCATTTAGCAGAGGGAGTAGAAGGCTAAAGCTGAGGCCTTTGCTAAGGACGGATCGTTCAGGGCCAGAGAGAGGAAGCTCACAGGATATTGTGAATGCACAACAAAGGTTAAGGTCTGAAGAGGGAATGGAGTTTGAGAAGTGAAGGACGAGTAAAAATCTAAAAGGGTGCTGGTATACACAATGGGTACACTCGCGTATACTTGAGGTGAATAATATTAACAGCAAAAGAGGAGGATAGAGGGATGAATCGAACAATCTAATTTTCTGAAGTCTTACTTTATTTTCTTTTATTTGACATTTATTGCTGAATCCAATTTAAAATATTTTGATCAATATTTTAAAATGAACATTCATTGACTTCATCTTGCATTGTCTGTTGTGTTATCAGTTCACTAAGGAGTCTTATTCCATTGAAAGAATTCCAGGTCACTTTAGAGTCAGAAGGTGCCTTTGCCTTAAGTTAATTTCTCTACTTTACCATTACCAAGCACAATTTCTGAGTGATATTTTCCTCACGATTTTGTTCAAAGAGTGAAGTCTGTCCCAGGAGACAATGTTCCTCTGACAGCATCCTTCTTCCTACACGTGCTATTGCTGTAGATGATGTCCTTGGGCACAGGACCCTGTAAGGATGAAGACAGTCACATTGTCCTCTTTCTAAATGCTTTTTGTTAACCACCCATCTGAGCAGTTCAACCTAACTCTAACAACCAGAATCAAATAGACAATGGAATAATTCTCCTTTGCTGGAAATTCAACTTAAAACAAAATAAATCTCTGTGTTTGTTGATCTGTTCTTGCCTGCTTTATTGACAACAGATGATTGGGAGTGAACATTGTATATTTTTTGGCTATATTGCTGTTGTTTACAGGGACTGTTCTGTTAACATGTTTGCCTTTGCTGAACCAAGTTACCTGAAGTGTCATTGATCAATGAGCGGAAAAATGATGCTAAATCAACAACTATTTAAACTAAACTATAATCCTAAGGCACAAATCCCATCTCCCTGACTAGAGAACTGTAACCTGTTTCAACAGAGTTACCAGTCAGTCAAGAATTACTTGAGGCAGACATTTTCAGGTGCTAGCCCTATGTATCATGACAGTTGAAGTGCTGTTTGTAAGGAGATCATACTAAAATCCTTTTCCAGGGATTTCAATAGATCGGATTTTGGTGATTCTGCCTCATCCTCAGTATAGATGCTTGAGAGAGCATTAGTCCCACCATGACTCTGCTCAACATTGCAATTCAGAGCCCTAGTAGCTTGATGCAATGGAGTCCTGTCTAGCTTCATTCTCAACCTCTTCTTCTGGCTCCCTGAAGAACTCTCTGTATTTGTATGGAATCTCTGTGGGTTTTCCACAAAACCTATTCTCAGGCTTTGCCTCAGCTGTTGTACATCTTTCCCATTGTGTAGGGAGGAGCGAGAGGATTCTTGCTGTTCATTTATCAGGCATGTCTCCCAGTGCTGAGGAAGAAATGAACCTCCCTTTCCTACACTTTCCTCTTGGTTTCCACATGTGATATCCAATAAGTCTGAACAAGCGCACAATGCTGGCTTGGAGGCAGCCGGTGATGCTCTGTGAATTCAATGTTTCAGTTAGCATGAAGATTCTTTATAGCACCTCTATTGCATTACATTAGCAAAAAATAACTTAGAAACTGCTAAGAACGACAAAAAATATCGTAAGTCTGACCCCTGTGGCACATGATGTAAACTGTGCATTACATGCAGATTGTGCATCAATGTGCAGTTTATGCTCTGAATGCAGAGACACAATATTAGTGTAAGAACCAAGGGTTACAGCTTAAGGATACAGGGTGAGCCATTTGGGACTGAAATGGGCAGAAATGTCTTCACCCAGACAGTGGGGAGTCTGTGGAATTCTCTGCCACAAAAAGCAGTTAAGGCCAAAATATTGAATGCTTTCAGTAAGAAGTTAGATATAGTTCTTAGGACTAAAGGGGTCAAAGCATATAGTGAGAAAGCAGGAACAGGGGACTGAGTTGGATGATCAGCCATGATCATATTTAATAATCCTAAGAAATTGAAACAACATTAGAACGGCATTTGGCTCCTTGGCAGTGGTCTTGCATTCAAATAAGATCAGAATTGATTTGATTGTGGCCTGGTTGGCGTTGGGTCGGCATGGGATGTTCTTTGGAAGGTCAGGACAGACCCGATGGGCTGAATGGCCTCTATCTACACTGTAGAGATTCTATCTTTGTACAATTCGAGCTCTACTTTCCTGCCTGTCCCTAATAACCCTTAAAATCTTTGTAGATCAAAAATTTGTTTCACTCAGCCTTGAATGTATTCAACGATCCAGACCTTACTCTCTGAGGGTAAAAATTTCATAAACTAGTCATCTTCTTGAGAGAAACAAAAATCTGCTCATCTTAGTCTTAACTGAGTCATAATCCTTACTTCTAAACTGTATCCTTCGTAATTCTAGACTCTCTAATGAGGGGAAACAACCAGCCAACATCTGCCCTGTCAAGGATTCCCCTTCTCCCCACCTCAGAATCTTATTATGCTTCAATAAGATCGCCTCTCATTCTACCAAACAATTGCTCAACCTTTCCTCATTAGGCAATCCCTTCAGACCAGGAATCAGCCCTATCTGAATTCTTTCCAACATTCCAATATTCTAGGGGAGGCAACGGCCTAGTGGTATTATCGCTGGACTGTAAATTCAGAGACCCAGATGACGTTCTGGGGATGAGGTTTCGAATCCCGCCACGGCAGATGGTGGAATTTGAATTCAATAAATATCTGGAATTAAGAATCTAATGATGACCATGTATCCATCATCGATTGTCGGGAAAAACCCATCTGGTTTACTCATGCCCTTTAGGGACGGAAACTGCCATCCTTACCTGGTCTGGCCTACATGTCCCTCACAACCCACAGCAGTGTGGTTTACTCTTAGCTGCCCTCTGGGCAATTAGGGATGGCCAATAAATGCTGTCTGGCCAGCAATGCCCTCATCCCATGAATGAATAAAGGGGAAAAAAAAATTCTCCTAAAGCAAGTAGACAAAACCTGTGCACAGTATCTGGTGTGATCTCAGCAATGCTCTGTGCATCTGTAGCAAGACTATCCTACTTCTCTATGCCATTCCTCCTTCAATAGGGGCCAACATTCAATGTGCCTTCCCCATCGTTTGAAGTCCAATGCTTTATACCAAGCTTATCAAATACCAACCATCTGGTCTAGCATGCTGAGCAGTGGGTCAGTGTAGGCTGCAATTATTTCCTCTCCCAGTCAGTTTCCCTTTCCACCACAAACCCAACACAGAGCTTAGTTTTGAAGTTCACATGGAATAAAGGAAGATGGATCTACCATGGATCTACAGGAGAACTAAACAATGAAGGAGGAAGGTAAGGTCACACCATTTCCTCAATGTGGTGTTATGCTTTGCTGGATTCTGAATTTATCCCACTCTTTGGGGCTAACATGGACTTTAGCCTCCTCTTGTGCTTTTACTTTCAACTGAATACTCTCCTTAACTTGCTTGGTTAGCCATGGTTGGTTTTATCCCTCTCGAAATCTTTCTTTCTTATTGGGATATATTTTTGCTGAGAATCATGAATTATCTCCTGAAACGTCTGCCACTGTTTGCTATCTGTCATATAGTTGAAAGGCCCAATGTACTTCACATGGGCATTACAATACATGAAAACTGACAATGAGTTGTATGTGAGGATATTAGGAACTAAGTTGGTCAAAGAGATGTAAGAAATGTCTAAAATAAAGAGAGAAGTTGAAAATTGGAACTCCAGGGTTTAGGACCTGGACGGCTAAAGGCATTACCATTTGAATGTATGAGTTAGGAGCTGGAGTAGACCATTTGGCCCTTGAGTCTGTACATCCATTTAATAAGATCATAGCTGATCTGATTGCAACCTCAGCTTCACATTCTCACCTACCCCCAATAGCCATTCATTTGCTTGTTTATCAAGAATCTATCTACCTCTGCCTTAAAAAAGAATCAAAGACTCTCATAGAATTCCTACAGTGTGGAAAGAGGCCATTCAATCCATTGAGTCCACACTTTCTGTCCAAAGAGCATCTGACCCAGACCCACGCCCCCTATCCTATCCCTGCAGCCCTGCATTTCCCAGGCCTAAACCACCTAGTTTGCAAATCTCTGGACACTCAAGGCAATTTAACATGGCCAATCCACCCTAACCTGTACACCTTTTGGTTGTGGGAGGAAACTGGAATACCTGAAGGAAACCCACACAGACACAGGGAAAACATGCAAACTCCACACAGACAAATGCCTGAGGGTGGAATCAAACCTGGTGCTGTGAGGCAGCAGTGCTGCCCACTGAGCTACCATGTTGCCCTTCTTCTAACACATTTCAAGGAAGAGAGTTACAAAGATTCATGACTCTAAGAGAAAAATATTGTTCTCATTTCTGTCTTATGTGGGCAACACCTTAATTTTAAACAATGGCTCCCCATTCTAGATTCACCCACAACAGGAAATATCCTCTCCACGTCCACCTTGTCCAGATTCCCCTTGAAGTTATATGTTTCAATCAAGTCACTCCTTATTCTTCTAAACTCCAGGGGGTGGAGGCCTAGCTGTCCAACCTTTCCCCATAAGACAGCTGCCATTTTCAGATATTAGTTGAGTAAAATCTTTTTGAACTACTTCCAGTGCATTTATATCCTTTGTTAAATGAGGTAACCAACACTGTACATAGTACACCACATGTGGTCTCACCAATGCCCTGTATAATTTTAGTTTTGTATTCAATTTCCCCTTGCAAAATACAATAACATTCCGGGAGCTTTATTAATTACTTGTGTAGTAACTCTGTGATTCGTGTACAGGATACCAAAAATCCCTCTGCATTTCAGAGCTTTGCATGGGGTTCCTCTGGGTGCTCTGGTTTCTTCCCACAGTCCAAAGATATGCAGGTGAGGTGGATTGGCCATGTTAACTTGTCCCATAATGTCCAGGGGTGTGCAGGCTATGTGGATTAGCCATTGGAAATGCAGGGTTACAGGGATAGAGGATGGGGTCTGGGTCTGGGTGGGATGCTGTTCGGGGGGTTGCTTCAGACTCGATGGGCCAAATGGCCTCTTTCCACACTGTAGAAATTCTATAATTCTATGACTGTCTTGCTGTTTAGATATGTTTCTATTTTTATTCTTCCTGACAAAATGAACAATTTCACATGACCCTACGTCATGCTCCATTTCCCAGAACTTTGCCCACCCACTGAAACTATCTACATTTGTTTGCAGCACCCTTATGTCTTCTGCACAACCCACTTTCCTACTTAAACAAAAAAAAAGAACTGTGGATGCTGGAAATCTGAAACGAAAATGTTCTGGAGAAGGGTCACTGGACTTGAAACATGAACTCTGCTTTCTCTCCACAGGTGCTGCCAGAGCTGCTGAGGTTCTTCAGCAATATCTGTTTGTTTTTTCACTTTCCTACCTATGTTTGTGGCATCAGCAAATTTGGCAACCATACCTTCAACCTTTCATCCAAGTCATAGAGTCATAGTGTCAAACAGCACAGAAACTGACCCTTCAGTCCAACCAGTCCATACCAAACATAATCCCAAACTACACTAGTCCCAACTGCCCATTCCTGGCCCATATCCCTATGAACCTTTCCTGTTCATGTACTTGTCTAAGTGCCTTTTAAATAAATTGTGAACAGCTGGGGTCCTAGCATTACTCCCTGAGGCACACCATTTGTCCACCTTGCCAACCTGAAAAAGACCCATGACCACCAATTGTGGTAAGATAAAACTGCAGTGTGTGTATTAACTATGACAGTGCTGTCCAACAGAAATTGTTCATTAGGCAGGATTTTCTGTGGCAAAAATACTTCAGCCATATCATTAATTTTAGTAAAAAATTGTTCACCACACAATTCAGGTAAATACAAATTGAAAGAACACAGGTGCTGTAAATCGGAAACAAAATTGGAGATTGCTGGAAAAGCTCGGCAGGTCTGGCAGCATCTGTGGAGAGAAATCAGACTTAACATTTCAGTTTGAGTGACCCCTCCTCAGAAAAGACCTGCTGAGCTTTTCACCAAGCTCTATTTTTGATGCAAGTAAACAATGTGTATATATTAGCAAACACCTGCAACTGCTTAATAACCAAGGAAATGAAACAATATCAGTGATTTAAGAAAAAACTCAAACCCTGCTCGTCATCACACCATTTTACCAACGCACAGAAGAAGTTAAATAAGACAAGCGTATATACAGATTAAAACCAAATGCCCAATTGGTAACCATATTAGTAACATGTGAATTCCCAATTGGCAACATCTAGTTGGTACTCTCGAACAATACTACACAAGGAGACTGGAGAATGGGAATTTCTTTGGGGTAGGACTACATGAAGTATGAACGTGATAAATCAGTGATGAGCAGTGCACACAAGATCCAGGTTAGCAAGTGGGAATGGACATGTAGGCATTATAGCAGTTAGATATGCTGGAGAATCAGTGAAATGACCCAAGCATTTCCCTCACCTGTTTTGAACGATTGACTCTTTGCTAGTCCTTAGTTCTGGTCCATGTTTTGCAGTTATTGGCAAGTTACACCTGATGGGATTTGTTGACAAAGTTCGGGAGACAACTCCGGATAGATGCGTGCTTGGAGACTGGGATATGTGTGTAGGCACACTCCTCCACATTTGCGTAAACACAGCCTTCTGATCTAATCCGATCTGGTTGTCAATTCCTTCCCCTGTGATCCTCAATGCCCTGCTTGCACCGTCAGTGGGATTTACCTCCTCCTCACTGAAAACTGAGAGAGGAGAGAAAAAAAAATAAAAAAAAAACTTGAAACTGAAAACAAGAGCAACTTCAATTAAGGTTTTCTGTTGAGCCTGATGTTTTGACCTTGACAATTAATTATCAACAGGTTAACCATAGATTTCTTCATAGAATCCCTGTAGTGTAGAAACAGGCCCTTTGGCCCAACAAGTCCACACTAACCATCGCACCCAGACCATCCCCCTATAACCCACCTAATCTACACATCCCTGAACATCTTGGGCAATTTAGCATGGCCAATCCACCTAGCCTGCACATCTTTGGACTGTGGGAGGAAACTGGTGCAAACCCACGCAGACACAGGGAGAACGTGCAAACTCCACACAGACAGTTGCCCAAGGGTGGAATCGATCCCAGGTTCCTGGCACTGTGAGGCAGCAGTGCTAACTACTGAGCCACCATGCCACCCCATGGGCCCATCATACATGGAGATGAATACTGCTGGTCCAATCCTGCCCTCACCACACCATCCAAATATGCAGTAGTGAATGCTCCAGTCTATACTAAAACATACCTTGTTTAAGAAAGGAAGCAGGGATAATCCAGGAAATTATAGGCCGGTGAGACTAACGTCTATGGTGGGGAAGCTCTTAGAGAAGTAACTGAGGGACAAGATATATGCACATTTGGAAGAAAATAGGCTAGTTAGTGACAGGCAGCATAGTTTTGTCTGGGGAATATCATGTCTCACCAATCTGATTGAATTTCTTGAAGAGGTGACAAAGATAGTTGATGAGGTAGGAGCTGTGGATGTGGTTTACATGGACTTTAGTAATGCATGTGATAAAGTCCCACATGCCAGACTGGTTCAAAAACTAAAATCACATGGAATTCAGGATGGGCTGGCTAGACGGATACTAAACTGTCTGGGTCATACACATCAGAGGGTAGTGGTGGAAGGATGTTTTTCATAATGGAGACCAGTAACTAGTAGAGTACCAAAGGGATCAGTTGTTTGTAGTATATATAAATGACGTGGAGGAAAATGTGGGTGGTCTGATTAGTAAGTTTGCAGATGACACAAAGATTAGTGGAGTTGTTGATAGTGCTGATGACTGTGAAAGGATATAACAGGATAGATTGGTGACTTGGGCACAGAAATGGCAGATGGAGTTTAATCCAGACAAATGCGAGGTGATGCATTTTGGAGGATCAAATTTAGCGTGAATTTTACTGTTAGTGGCAGAACCCTTAGGAACATTAACATTCAGACGGATCTGGGCATGCAGGTCCACAGTTCCCTAAAACTGGCAACACAGGTGGCCAAAGTGATTAAGATGGCATATGGCATGCTTGCCTTCATCGGCTGGGGCATGGAGTACAAGGGTTGGCAAAACATGCCGCAGCTATATAAAACCCTTGTTAGGCCATATTTGGTATATTGTGTGCAGTTTTGGTCACCACATTACCAGAAGGACATGGAAGCTTTGGAGAGATTGCAGAGAAGGTTCACCAGGATGTTGCCTGGTGTCGAGGGCATTGACTATGAGAAAAGATTAAAAAGACTAGGATTGTTTTCACTGGAAAGACAGCAGCTGAGAGGAGACCGATAGAGGTCTACAAAATTATCAGAGGCATGGATAGGGTGGAAGTCAGAGGCTCTTTCCCAGAGTTGAAGTTTCAATTACAAGACGGCGCAGGTTCAAGGTGAGAGGGGCAAAGTTTAAAGGAGATGCGTGAAGCAAGTTTTTCACACAGAGAGTGGTAGGACCCTGGAATGCACTGCCAGAGGAGGATTGGAAGTGGGCACGTTGGCGACATTTAAAAGGCTCCTAGATGGTTACATGAATAGGAAGGGAATAGAGGGATGTGGACTGAATAAGGGCAGAAGGTTTGTTTTTCAGATGAGTTGGGGCATTAGTTGGGGCGCAGGCTTTGAGTGCTGAAGGGCCTGATCCTGTGCTGCACTTCACTTTTTTTGTTCTTTGCTCTTCATAGTTTTTTTTTTCATTCAGAGGACGTGGACATCGTTGGCTGGGCCAGAATTTATTCCCGCTCTCTAATTGCCCTTGAGAAGGTGGTAGTGAGCTGCCATCTTGAACCACTGCAGTCCATTATCGGAACTACACACAGCAGCTGGGAGTGATCAGTGATTTCAGGGTCTGATCAGCTACGAGGAACTGGTCAGTTCTGAGGAATGGTCACCGGACGTTAATTCTGTTTTTCCCTTAACAGATGCTGCCAGACCTGCTGAGATTTTCCAGCAATTTTGCTTCTGTTTCTGATCAGCTCTGGGTTTGATTTTAAGATGGATAAAATTTATAAATTTTAATCTGCTTTTTTGGTAAATGTATAACAGTGAGTATGGTGAGGGTTTTTCTTTTGTATGTTTTGTTGAGATCAGTCTCTTGGTTAAATTTTTAACATAAAATACAGATGTTAAGTTATCTGAGAGCAATACTTTTGAGCAGTAAGACGAGGCTAACACTGAGTTTTTGGGAAAGTGTGTTCTGATTATTTTTTGGGTATATTCTGGGTCTGTAGATTGTTTAAGATGCAGAGATGGCTTTCAGTAGAGTGATGTGCTCTTCCTGTTGGATGTGGAAGATTAGGGAGATTAGGGAGAATTTCAATGTTTCTAGTGATTATGTCTGCAGGAAGTGTGTTTGGATGTGAATCCTATCGGATCGCATGGATCGGCTGGAGCAGCAGTTAGAAGCAATGAGGAATATACAGGAGCCAGGGGTGTGATGGATGGCAGTTTCAGGAAGGTTTAACAAAACGCAGATAGAGTCAGGTAGATGCTGGGAAGTGGAGGAGAGGGAGGCAGGTAGTGCAGGAGTCTCCTGTGGCTATCCACATCTCAAGCAAGTACGCTGTTTCGGATAATGTCTGGGGTGATGGACTCTCAGGGAATGTAGCACCAGCAGCCAAGTTTCTAGTACCAAGACTGGCTCTACTGTAATGGGGGGGTCTCTCTAGTCAGGAGCAGAGACATAGAACATAGAACATTACAGTGCAGTACAGGCCCTTCAGCCCTCGATGTTGCGCCGACCTGTGAAACCAATCTGAAGCCCACCTAACCTACACTATTCCATTACCATCCATATGTTTATCCAATGACCATTTAAATGTCCTTAAAGTTGGCGAGTCTACTACTGTTGCAGGCAGGGCATTCCACGCCCTTACTACTCTCTGAGTAAAGAACCGACCTCTGACATCTGTCCTATATCTAACACCCCTCAATTTAAAGCTATGTCCCCTTGTGCTAGCCATCACCATCTGAGGAAAAAGGCTCTCACTGTCCACCCTATCTAATCCTCTGATCATCTTGTATGTCTCTATTAACATAGAACATAGAACATAGAACATTACAGCGCAGTACAGGCCCTTCGGCCCTCGATGTTGCGCCCACCTGTGAAACCAATCTGAAGCCCATCTAACCTAAACTATTCCATTATCATCCATATGTTTATCCAATGACCATTTAAATGCCCTTAAAGTGGGCGAGTCTACTATTTTTGCAGGCAGGGCATTCCACACCCTTACTACTCTCTGAGTAAAGAACCTACCTCTGACATCTGTCCTATATCTATCACCCCTCAATTTAAAGCTATGTCCCCTCGTGCTAGCCATCACCATCCGAGGAAAAAGGCTCCCACTGTCCACCCTATCTAATCCTCTGATCATCTTGTATGTCTCTATCAAGTCACCTCTTAACCTTCTTCTCTCTAACGAAAACAGCCTCAAAACCCTCAGCCTTTCCTCATAAGACCTTCCCTCCATACCAGGCAACATCCTGGTAAATCTCCTCTGCACCCTTTCCAATGCTTCCACATCCTTCCTATAATGCGGTGACCAGAACTGTACGCAATACTCCAAGTGCGGCTGCACCAGAGTTTTGTACAGCTGCAACATGACCTCATGGCTCCGAAACTCAATCCCTCTACCAATAAAACCTAACATACTGTACGCCTTCTTAACAACGCTATC
>NC_063339.1:4649939-4654736 GCF_021869965.1 Rhincodon typus
CACCTCTCAGCCCAGCTCTGCAGCTTATCTATGTCCCTCTGTAACCTGCAACATCCTTCCGCACTATCCACAACTCCACCGACTTTGGTGTCATCCGCAAATTTACTAACCCATCCTTCTACGCCCTCATCAGCGATGATAGTGATGAACGGAAGAGCAAGGTTGAAGGGCTGAATGGCCTCTTCCTGCTTCTATCTTCTATGTTTCTATATTTCTCGTATAAGCAAGGATTTACAAAGTCAGAGATTACAAACAAACATCTTCTAAATTTATTTCCACAATTGCAGTCTGTATACGTTTACAGTGGCAAAGTTAATGCCTACCATTCATCTACAATTAATAATAATTCACCAATGGTACATTATAATGAACTAACACTAATGAATCAAGTTCAATTTCTCCATACCAATTAAAAACAAAGCGTACAGCTGCACAAATGATGTTCCTCGGAAATAAAAACAAACACCAGCCTGGAAAGAACTTTACCTTGTTTCCCAGGACAAGGCTGACAGCTTCTGTCCCTATTTTCTAATCTGCTAATGGCCAAACCAGTTGGGACTGTGGATGTGTTTTCAAACAAACACACCTCTTCTTGATGATGGGGATCAATGTCACGTGACTGTGCCTGCTCCACATGAGCTGAGTCCTGTGTAGTATGGTAATTGGTTGTCGTTGAGATGCTTTCACTGCTGTAAAATATTAAAAGAACCTTTTAATAATTAACAACAAGACAAGGATTTGTAATGTTTACAATATTCTCAAAATGTATATTTTCGTGGAGATGGTAGGAATAGGCATTTGTAAAGTTGTGAAACTTGTTGCATGTGAGGGGGAGGGTTAGAGACAGGAGACAATAATGCAAAGAAGGACAGGGTAGGGGAGTCCAAAACTAGAGGTCATAGGTTTAAAGTAGAAGGGAAAGATTTAAAAGGGTCCTGAGGGACAACTTATTCACGCAGAGGGTGGTGCGTGTATGGAAATGGCTGCCAGAGGAAGCGATGGAGGCTGGTACAATTACAACATTTAAAAGGCATCTGGATGGGTATATGAATAGGAAAGGGTTAGAGGGGCAAATGCTGGCAAATGGGACTAAATCAATTTCGGATATGGTCAGCATGGACGATTTGGACCAAAAGGTCTGTTTCCATGCTATACAAGTCTCTGACTCTATGGCTCTAAATACCGATGGAGCGGGATAAAGTAAATCATGTTGTTTGTGTACAGCATATACAATTAATTAGGGCTCTAGTTGTACAATGGTAGTGTCCCTACCTCTGAGCCAGGAGACCTGGGTTCAAGTACCACCTACTCCAGAGGTGTGTAATAACATCTCTGCAACAGGTTGATTCAAAAATATCTATACAACAACACAGACTAGTTGTGTGGAAAGGCATGTATCTGTACTGTAAATTCTGTGTAAAATTCACTTACCTGTCTGAAAAACCACAATAGATGTAATAGTGAGGATATAAACCTTTGAAACATGAAGGCTGCTCTTCAAAACTTGATTCTAGGATTTAAGATCATGATCACCCAGGTATGATTTATATCTTGGGACCAGTAAACCATAAAATGTGAATTTAAATTTAAACCTTGAGAATTTTAATTCAGTTTTGACTCATTTAAAATGTTTAAAATGGAATTAAAACAGATGAAGAAGAAATTATGGAATGTATAAGGGAAAAGATGTGATGCTGATGTAGTACAGGTGGCATGGAGCTAGCCTTCTAGACTAGGTTTCTATAATTACAAAAATCACACTATTAATTGAAACTTGAATCTTCCTACTAACCTTAAGCTACTTGCTGTTAGAAGGACTGGAGGCACTGCAAAAACTTTATACAAAGTTTCTATGTGCAAAAAACGCAAAAGCATATAAATCAGTCATTTTTCATCTTTCTCGGTATCCTTACATTAACTCAATGGAGTTGATATTGGCATTAAAGCAGAAATGACATTTACATGTTAGAATAGCCACATTTCAAGCTTCATGAAATAAGAACTCTATCTGTTTAATTCTGCAGGTTAATTGCTCAGGAGAAGCACTTTGCTCAGACTGCACCAGACCAATTTAGACTGTTTTCCTCATATTACATGTTCATCCGGGTACAGCTATGAAAACGAACCTCACTGAAAGACTTGCACATTAATTTATTCCTGGCTCTAACATATCACACTGCAATAGAATAATATGTAACAGACATGTTTATATAATCAGCTTTGCCTCAGTGCAGCACACTTGCCTCTGAGTTGTGAAGTTATGAGTTTAAGTTTTATTTTAGAAACTTGAATACAAAGAGCTATATCTTACCGCCGTCATTTTAGTTAAGTTTAATAGAGGGTTTCTCTTCAAGAGCGTTCATGATTTTTTTCATGTTGTTGCCCCAAGCTTATCTCATTAACTATCTATAATACCATGACGGTGCCCGCATGTGCAATACTAGCCCAACTATCCCACTCAATGTAATTGGAAATATTCATCATTGCAGGAACATCCTGGGATCCCTGATATGGTGCTACCTTTAAAAGGGCATTGTGCACTTGATCAGGTAGTGTCAGTCCTGTACAACTCACGACGTTGGCCCCAGACATTTTGGATCGGGAAATCATCGCTCTGTTTTGCAGGAAGGGATCTGGAGTTCCTGGCGGATGGGGCTGTGCAGAGGAAGCCAGTCCTCTTCCCCAAGATTGGTAGAGAAGACCAGGACACCCGCCCCTATCCGCTTGGTCTGAAGTTGCCATGCAGAAGAACGCCTAACATAGTAGGAAGAACGTCAATGACTTCCACCAGAGTTAGTGCCACCATCTGTGCTACCTCACACTCTGCTACAGCACCCACCTCCCACCAAGGCTCATGCTCTACCACTATTACTGCCGCATGTAGCATCTTCCCTCACCCACCTAATCCCAAAGACTACTAACCCTGCACATATTCCTACTCACTTACTTAGGATATCTTTTCCCCAACTGCACCAGCTCTAACAGCCATGGTCTTACTCAATCTCTCCCTTTCTGTCATCCTAGGAGAACACAGTGCACAATAATCCAGAAAGAGCTATGAAAGATGGTAGAGTGCTGGACATTCAGCTCCTCAACACCTTAAAGAGGAGGATAATGACTGTGACCACACCGAGTGGCCATTTGATCTTGCCCAAGTCTCTGTTTTGATATTTATGGTCTGATAACAGTTCACTTCTAAAAGGCCTCTGACTTAACAATTAAAAGTTACAGCTCACAACAACTGCCGAAGGAAAGAAGAGACGGCTTGTTTCGGGTTTGAAGTGGGTTTTGACAGTAGACTATAAGGAGACAGCTCCTGTGCTGGTAGAGATTAAATCACTTGTCTCTATATCTTGTTCCCAGCCTTCAGCTGGTTGGTTACCTGAGAACCAATCACACGGTTGTTGAGAGGCAAAAAAAAAGTCATCCATAATGGTCACCAGTCTATAGACTAATCAATTTCTTGTTGCCACCCAGCTGCACCAATGCACAACCCTTTGGCTCCAGTTCATCTACAGCCCAAACTTCAGTCTACTGTTTGTTCAAGCAGCTGTTTACACAATGCTTTGCATTAGTCTCAAATTACTTCCTCTTCAAACATGTAGTAAGCTTTTATAACACTGGCTTAAAACAATTAACTCCAGAGATGTGCAGGTTAGGTGTTTTGGCCATGCTAAATTGCCCACAGTGTCCAGGGATGTGCAGGCTAGGTAGATTAGCCAGGGAAATGTAGGGATAGGTTTGGGGGGCGGTAGATCTGGGTGGGATGCTCTTTGGAGATTTGGAGTGGACTCAATGGACTGAATGGCCTGTTTCCACCCTGTTAGGATTATATGATTCTAATTGTTTCCCATTTCACTCCACAATTTTTTAAAAAGCAGTAAAATAAAAAGACATTCCATACAGTACTGTGCGCCCGCCTGTTCTGACTGAGGGGGTAACGTGCAAAGAAGCCAAGGCAAAGCAGAACAGAGATACACATTCAGTATAACAATATCAAATATATCTGCTTGGAGCTACCAGCTGAAATGACTAAGGGCTAAAAGAACAAGAGTGGGTTGCTGAGATGCAGCCTAGGCCAATCCCTGAGATGGGTGCCTGTCCCTGTGGTAAACTATCCTTGAAGCAGCATTGCAATGAGAGGTACCAATGCACTCCAAATTGCAACATTGAAGGCAGAGCCATCCTGTAAATGAATTGTGGGTGTACAATGAGGGTGCAATGAGGCTGGTACATGTTGGATGCCAATGTCCATGGATAGAGAGAGCATGTGGTCACTGCACGTGGAGATGTTGGTGCCCGGTGTTCAAGATGGAGGTCCAGAGTTAGAGTTACTAGTTAACACTCTAATTTTCAAATCAGCAGTTCTCAGCATCTAGTTTCTATCCAGTGAGCAAGAAATTGGAAACAGCATATTAATGAGGTGAGATTAAGTAATAATCAGGGTGATAATGCATACTATTAGGCCTCCCACCATTAGCCAGAATCTTGCCTCACCACTCAACACATTGTTAGAAAATGAAACTTGTTGCTCATGACGTGAAAAGCTCCTCACCACTGATCTCAAACAGTCATAGAATCTATGTGTTGAAAGTAAGGAGTTTGGTACCTGTTGTGGATACTGTTTGTGTAGCTGTGGGTTCCAGCAGTGTGCAGACAAACTGGACAAACTGGGGTTGTTTACAAGTGAGACAACAAGGTGCAGGGCTGGATGAACACAGCAGGCCAAGCAGCATCATAGGAGCAGAGAGGCTGACGTTTCGGGCCTAGACCCTTCATGATGAAGGGTCTAGGCCC